>NC_079506.1:55266729-55871708 GCF_030052815.1 Hevea brasiliensis | reverse complement strand
CACTTCTATATTTATTTAACACAATTCCAGCAAAGTAAATTGGGCAGAATACTCAAATAATATAGGCTCCCATGGCTGCTTAAAATTGGGCAGTCTAATAACTCAACAATTCCATCAATTTTCATCACCAATCAACTCATCTCAAGCTAAACATAAACTTTACTTAAGAAAAGAAGTGAATTGGACCCTTACCTCTTTTTGGAGCTTGGTCAAACCTTAACAAAACTCCTTCTTTTTGCTCCCAATATGCTGCCCAAGGTATGAGGATAAAGTTTAATGAAAGAACCTTGAAGATTTCACGGCTTGATCTTGGTGGATGAGAGCTTGAAGCTTTGGCCATCCATGGAGTTTTTGGGAGGATTAGATTCTGCTTGAAGATGAAATGAAGAAGAAGAAGAAGTGGCTAAAGTGGGATATGTTGTCCACTTAATTAATATACAAATCCATAGTGCTCCACTAAGATGGATTAAATGCTTAATAATCCAAATTTTCCATTAATTGTAGTTATGCCTCAAACTTCCATCATTTATTTTATGTACCATATTTTTAATTTTCATGACATTTTCAAAGTGTGCTATCACTCATTTTTAATGGATATTGAGGTCAAAAGGCAACTCTAGGTGTCAATTGACCAAAATGCCCCTATTCGATTTGTATTCCTAATTTTTCGGTAACACCGATTTTTATTTGTTTCTTGATTTTTCAATTTTCTTTATACTAATTTATTAATTTTTCTTTAACATTTCTAATATCATTTATACCTCAATAGATGTTTAATTAGCTCCCAAAAATATTTTCTAGGGTTTCCCGCAGTCCAGGGCTAGTCAACGGTCCTCGCCGTAACTTTCCGGTGCAGTCAACCATCGCTACGATTTTTGGCTCGTTTAACTTAATCACATTTCATTACTCTTATTTTTCCTTTGTTTTTCTTGTATTTTCCTCTATTGTATTTCATTATTTTATGTCTCCTCACTAACATTTAAGTATAATTCTAAGCATCCTAGCTGTCCGGACAGACACTGGTCACCGGAACAGTAGAATGCACTACCGAATATAGGGGTGTTACAATTCTTCCCCCCCCTTAAAATAAATTTCATCTCGAAATTTTACCTGATTTTAGTCTCTGAACAACTGTGGGTGCTGCCTCCTCATATCCTACTCTCGTTCCTAAGTAACTTCCTGGCCTGAATGATGGTCCATAACACCTTAACCAAATGTATACATTTATGTCTCAGCTGCTTCACCTCATGTACTAAGATCTTTATGAGTTTCCCCATCATACGTTGAATTTAATTTCATTTCACCTTTTTAGAGGTAAGCAATTTTGTGTGCTAACAAATCCACTCTTTCTAGGACCTTGTGTGGTTCTATGGAATGAGAACTTAGTTTTTCTCTTTTCTATACAATCATATCATCTTCTTTCCTTTAAGTTTGTGTAAGACTTTTAACAATCTAATACAACATTTAATTTGTTCGTATAACACTAATGTTCTCTTACTATCGTTCTGTCTAATATTTCAATTCATATTTCCTTATCAAATGACCATTGTGGTCATGTTAGAATTATTTATCTAATCATTGGTCCTCAGACCATTCTAGTCAACAATCTTACTCATATTCGTAACATTTCTTATTTCATGTAACTCAACTATTCAAATTTTCACTTCCATAACTCGTTTATCTACCAATATTTTATAAATTACTTCCTTTTATACTGAACTATAGCTTTTTGATATTCTAACTTTTGAGTTTTAAATCCCTAAGTAGGATTTCCAAACTCATTTCCAATAATAAAAATCAGTCCTGGCATAACTATACCAAAACAGATGCCGTTGGCAACTATTCTCATCTTGGAGTACTATCGAGTAGTACATAGCTTTACACAATAACCTCAAGTCAATACTGTAATCTGCAGCTTATAGTGCAAACATCAAGAATATTGCATAGTTACTACGATACATTCCAATAGATCAAATTTTCCTATATCTTATCCTTCTTGAGTCCACTTATATCCTAAACTTATTCTGATTACAATATCCATTAATAATTACTAATTGTAACATCTTTGCCCTCGTATAGAGCAAGTCTATTACTGCAACTTACTTTTAGGTCCTCTTGCCTTACATTAAGTAGGCTTGCCAATTAGCTTTATAATTTATAGTGTATTAGAAAATACTTTTAACTGAAAATTCTTTCAAAATTAATGTCAATCATACTTGTTATTATAGTTTTTATCCTAAAGGACTAGTAACTAATACATCAAAATTTGTTCCCATGTAAAGGAATAGAAACAAAACATATAATTCTAACACTAACATACAAATAAGTAGTGCTGGGATCAAATAATAACTCATTGTTTTCTTCAAAATTAAGAACTTACCAGCAGCTACATCCAAAGTTTCTGCTCTTTCTCCTTGGCGCATAGTGGACGCTCTGATTGGTGCGCTACTATATTTGGCTTGATTCACTGTGTTATGGTTGTGAGGAGTACCAACTCTATTTCTATCTCAATTCTGACCGACTGTCTGTGAACTCTGGAGAGCAGATCGAGGTGCTCTAGTACAATCTCTAGCGAAATGTCCATGTTCACCATAATTGTAGCAGGCTCTAGTGGCTTTACGACAAATACCCCCATGTAGTTAGCCACAAGAGTTACAGATGCAAGGACGATATGAACTTCTAGTTGTTTGACGACTGGACCTTGGTGGCCTCTGCCCTGAAGATCCACCTCTATCAGATCCATAATCACTAAACTCTCTAGTGTTCTTCCTTTTTCCCAATTTACTATTTGAACTTTGATCACCAAGTCTTTCATTCTTCTCTATTTCATATTGCCCTTGTGGGTGTTGGGTTTGTACTTGGGCTTGGGTTGACAGATTATGAGCCATTTGCTAGGCCATTTGTGCAGTAATTTATACAGGTGGGGCTGGTAAAGTCAGGCTTCTCACTCTCTGAGGGGCTAGGGCTTCACCTTGTACTTTCGCCATTACAAACTGTTCTATTGTCTCATTCTTCTCTTCCATATCTTTTCACAGGATTTTCTATTTCCTGTACAACCAACACAAGGAGATTTCTCTCCATTAGTTCATATTTATGATGTAAATGTACTATATGTATCAAACATTTGAGCAGTTGTATTTACTGACAAAATTAATTCAATTTCATGATTCAAAATTTACTTTAAAACCATTGCTCTGATACCACTAAACATGTCACACCTACTCCTCCGTAAGATATAACATGATCCTATAATACACCTAATGAATTACCGTACTTCACCTACCGGTAACCCATTAAATATACTACAAGGGATTTTAAATCAATTTTCATGAAATTTAAATCATCGATTAAAATCTGGTGTTATAAAAGTTTTTCAAAATTTCGGCAGGGTGCCAACTGTATTTTGAGAAAACAGTTCTTTAAATCTAAAAAGGAAAACACTCCCAATAAACTTCATTTCATCTCACAATTCAATTCCAATAATCAAATCATTTCATTTTCAAACCAACCTCATCATAAAAGAAGCATTTCATTGATTACAAGACTCAAAAATCAATATTAAAAAACTATATAGGTAAATGAAATCTCAAATTTACATTTACAATAATTTACATTTAATTACATACTAAAATATTTTACAAGAGTTTTTATACAACTGCTCAAATAATTTACATACATATATTTACATGCATACATTAAAACCTATGTACATGGGTATACCTATGATATACCTGGAGCTGATCTGAATGTGTCTTCAAAGAAGCTTAATCAACTGCACTATGCTCTTTTCACCTGCGACAGCATGCAAAGCTATCGCTGAGTGGTGAACTCAGTGATGCACAACTATAATTTAAAACATAGTATAATATATATTGATAAAATTATAACAATTAATTTGAAAGTCTCAAAATTCAACAAAATTCCAAAAGTCAAAATCTTCGTTGCCAATAATATAAATCATTAGTTAAAATGACTAGGAGCAAGAATTCAATTTATGAAATCACAACTGGATATTTAAAGTAATTCCAGCAATCATGGAAATAAAGATTAATTCTAACAAAATCAATTATGCATAAATCTCACTTGAAATCGAAATTCTTTACTATTCAAAAATCATTCTTTATCTCACTAACTGTGCAAGACTAATCCGAAAGGGCCATCTTCAGGGTGATTCTAACTCCCTATGGCTGGGGAGGTCGAATCATCATGCACAGTACACACAACAATAATGAAACTTCCGAAAGGGCCATAACAAATAAAAACTTAGATCTAACCTCTAATAAGAGGAGAATCTAAGCATGTGCACGTACCATGGTAATCAAAATAAAGCTAACTCCATTGTCTCCTCAACAAATGAGAGAGGCGGGTGATAACCTAGTCAAGCATCTATAGTGAGATACAAAACAATATCATCAATCTCTTTATCCTTTTTGTGAGCATAAATTACAACACAATTCGATTCAAAGTCAATTCCAATATCCAATAATTTTTATGCTCATCACAATTTAAAACATAAATTTGTATTTTTCCATGCAAATAGCCCATCACAATTCAAAACGTATTCTATCACAATTTTCCAAAACATAATTTATTCAATCCACAACAACACTTAATACTTATTGAAATACCATTTCACAAAGATAAATTCATACATACTATAATAATTTCAATAATCATTAAATTAAATCCAATACTTGATAAACATAATACATAAAGAAAATAACTTCATTTAATCATATGAAATATTTAGAATAAAATCAATTAAAAACTAGTTGTGCACAAACCTCTGATGAATTGCTTCTTGGCCTTGACTCAGTGGGCCTTTTCTGTTTCCAATGTCTTTTCTAACTGAAACACACAATTTAAAGTGTTTCAGTACTCATTTAAATTTTTTCTAATAATAAGGTTCAATAATTAAATTTTATTAATACTATTCTTTTCATTAGTCAACCTATAATGTTGACCTTAATGCGCACTAGGTGAATTAGTTTTAATGTCACTAATATGTTCCATTTTTCATTCCTCACATGCTGACGTATGTTGCCAATTTCATTTCAAAACTTATTGCATTTTATTATAATTATTCAGATTTCATGGCCAATGTTTATTATCTACTGGACCAAGCTATAGTATAAATTTAACAGATTTCTCTTCATTAAATTGTTTCTCATTGTGTCTTCTTTAATTTCCTTTTTGAATCATGTCATTTGGATTTGTATAACTCAATTTATGGTCAATTGACCATAACTAGGTCAATTCTGAATTTTGGTTCCCTTACTAGGCAGTTTTAGTATTACACTTTGCCAATTTTATTTGAGTAGGTTGCTGCCATATTTAGGTCTATTACTCTTCATAGGATATGTTACCCTATATCTTATGGTCACTAAGAAATTTTTTATTGTAATTTTTGAAGTCTTGTAGAGTTACTTATGGTCAAGTTATTGGACTAGACTCAATGGTCTTGTAGTGACAGGATGTTCAACTAGGGCAGTAGATTTGACTCAATATTTGAGCTTCTTACATTCATAAGGTGAGGGAGAGGTCTGAAACAAAGTTGAAGGTCTATTTCTTAGCTTTCCATAATGGTATGGCTCATTTTGTTTGAAGACTTCTAGTGGGAGTTATACTTAAAACACTTTGCTGGAAATAATGGTCATTTAAACCATTTCTAGATTTGGTATGCCAATTTAATCAAGTTAATTGACCTAGTTCCCTAAGTTTTTGGGTTTTGTTCAAAATACCATTATTGTAGGCCTATGTCTTAGTGAAAATTTGGCACTGGTTTCAGGGCATTTGGAGTTATATGGACCAAGTTATGGTCATTTTACTATTGCTGGTCAAGTTGCACTTATATTGCAAAGTTTAGGTCGTTTTTAGGTCAAAGTCAATTCGGCTAGTTTTTGTAACCCAAATTTTGCAAGCATTTTGACTTGGTTCTGGTCATTTTTGGGCTTTGGTGTCTTCATAAGATTTGTAGCTCTATGTCTAAGCTTTCCATGGTATAAATTTTAGATCATTTGGACCTGTTTTGGCTGAGTTATGGCCAAAATACTGACTACTATTTATATGGTCAAAATTCTGGGTTTTCATATCATGCAATTCCGGATTTGGTCATTCTTTTAGGTCACTTCTAGGCAGAATTTGGATAAGCTCTCTACATGAAAGTTGGCCTATTTTATGTCTAGTTTCACCTCCAATTGGCCTTATACCAATTAGAGTCACAACTTTACACTTATAACCTAATTTATGCACTGCCAACAATCACAACCTGCAAAAGAGAATTTACACTCTCAATTTGACGATCCTTCTCCTCCCAATACTTCAATATTCATTCTTGGCACTTCTATATTTATTCAACACAATTCCAACAAAGTAAATTGGGTAGAATACTCAAATAATATAGGCTCCCATGGCTGTCTAAAATTGGGCAGTCCTTAACAATTCCATCAATTTTCATCACCAATCAACTCATCTCAAGCTAAACATAAACTTTACTTAAGAAAAGAAGTGAATTGGACCCTTACCTCTTTTTGGAGCTTGGTCAAACCTTAACAAAACTCCTTCTTTTTGCTCCCAATATGCTGCCCAAGGTATGAGGATAAAGTTTAATGAAAGAACCTTGAAGATTTCACGGCTTGATCTTGGTGGATGAGAGCTTGAAGCTTTGGCCATCTATGAAGTTTTTGGGAGGATTGGATTCTGTTTGAAGATGAAATGAAGAAGAAGAAGTGGCTGAAGTGGGATATGTTGTCCACTTAATCAATATACAAATCCATAGTGCTCCACTAAGGTGGATTATATGTTTAATAATCCAAATTTTCCCTTAATTGTAATTATGCCTCAAATTTCCATCATTTATTTTATGTACCACATTTTTAATTTTCATGACATTTTCAAAGTGTACTATCACTCATTTTTAATGGACATTGAGGTCAAAAGGCAACTCTAGGTGTCAATTGACCAAAATGCCCCTATTCGATTTGTATTCCCGATTTTTCGGTAACACCGATTTTTGTTTGTTTCTTAATTTTGTTTTTCTTTGTACTAATTTATTAATTTTTCTTTGATAATTCTAATGTCATTTATACCTCAATATGTGTTTAATTAGCTACCAAAAATATTTTCCAGGGTTCCCCGCTGTCCAGTGCTAGTCAACGGTCCTCGCCGCAACTTCCCGGTGCGGTCAACCATCGCTATAGTTTTTGGCTCGTTTAACTTAATCACATTTCATTGCTCTTATTTTTCCTTTGTTTTCTTGTATTTTCCTCTATTGTATTTCATTATTTTATGTCTCCTCACTAAAACAACATTTAAATTGTTTCTAATAATAAGGTTCAATAATTAAATTTTATTAATACTATTCTTTTCATTAGTCAACCTATAATGTTGACCTTTAATGCATACTAGGTGAATTAGTTTTAATGTCACTAATATGTTCCATTTTTTATTCCTCACATGTTGACATATGTTGCCAATTTCATTTCAAAACTTATTGCATTTTATTATAATTATTCAGATTTCATGGCCAATTTTTATTATCTATTGGAGCAAGCTACAGTATAAATTTAACAGATTTCTCTTCATTAAATTATTTCTCATTGTGTCTTCTTTAATTTCCTTTTTGAATCATGTCATTTGGATTTGTATAACTCAAGTTATGGTCAATTGACCATAACTAGGTCAATTCTGAATTTTGGTTCCCTTACTAGGCAGTTTTAGTATTACACTTTGCCAATTTTATTTGAGTAGGTTGCTGCCATATTTAGGTCTATTACTCTCCATAGGATATGTTACCCTATATCTTATGGTCACTAAAAAATTTTTTATTGTAATTTTTGAAGTCTTGTAGAGTTACTTATAGTCAAGTTATTGGACTAGACTCAATGGTCTTGTAGTGACAGGATGTTCAACTAGGGCAGTAGATTTGACTCAATATTTGAGCTTCTTACATTCATAAGGTGAGGGAGAGGTCTGAAACAAAGTTGAAGGTCTATTTCTTAGCTTTCCAGAATGGTATGGCTCATTTTGTTTGAAGACTTCTAGTGGGAGTTATACTTAAAACACTTTGCTGGAAATAATGGTCATTTAAACCATTTCTAGATTTGGTATGCCAACTTAATCAAGTTAATTGACCTAGTTCCCTAAGTTTTTGGGTTTTGTTCAAAATACCATTATTGTAAGCCTATGTCTTAGTGAAAATTTGGCACTGGTTTCAGGGCATTTGGAGTTATATGGACCAAGTTATGGTCATTTTACTATTGCTGGTCAAGTTGCACTTATATTGCAAAGTTTAGGTCATTTTTAGGTCAAAGTCAATTCGGCCAGTTTTTGTAACCCAACTTTTGCAAGCATTTTGACTTGGTTCTGGTCATTTCTGGGCTTTGGTGTCTTCATAAGATTTGTAGCTCTATGTCTAAGCTTTCCATGGTATAAATTTCAGATCATTTGGACCTGTTTGGGTGAGTTATGGCCAAAATACTGACTACTGTTTATATGGTTAAAATTCTAGGTTTTCATATCATGCAATTCCGGATTTGGTCATTCTTTTAGGTCACTTCTAGGCAGAATTTGGACAAGCTCTCAACATGAAAGTTGGCCTATTTTATGTCTAGTTTCACCTCCAATTGGCCTTATACCAATTGGAGTCACAACTTTACACTTATAACCTAATTTATGCACTGCCAACAATCACAACCTGCATAAGAGAATTTACACTCTCAATTTGACGATCCTTCTCCTCCCAATACTTCAATATTCATTCTTGGCACTTCTATATTTATTCAACACAATTCCAACAAAGTAAATTGGGTAGAATACTCAAATAATATAGGCTCCCATGGCTGTCTAAAATTGGGCAGTCCAATAACTCAACAATTCCATCAATTTTAATCACTAATCAACTCATCTCAAGCTAAACATAAACTTTACTTAAGAAAGGAAGTGAATTGGACCCTTACCTCCTTTTGGAGCTTGGTAAAACCTTAACAAAACTCCTTCTTTTTGCTTCCAATATGCTGCCCAAGGTATGAGGATAAAGTTTAATGAAAGAACCTTGAAGATTTCACGGCTTGATCTTGGTGGATGAGAGCTTGAAGCTTTGGCCATCTATGAAGTTTTTGGGAGGATTGGATTCTGTTTGAAGATGAAATGAAGAAGAAGAAGTGGTTGAAGTGGGATATGTTGTCCACTTAATCAATATGCAAATCCATAGTGCTCCACTAAGGTGGATTATATGTTTAATAATCCAAATTTTCCCTTAATTGTAATTATGCCTCAAATTTCCATCATTTATTTAATGTACCACATTTTTAATTTTCATGACATTTTCAAAGTGTACTATCACTCATTTTTAATGGACATTGAGGTCAAAAGGCAACTCTAGGTGTCAATTGACCAAAATGCCCCTATTCAATTTGTATTCCCGATTTTTCGGTAACACCGATTTTTGTTTGTTTCTTAATTTCGTTTTTCTTTGTACTAATTTATTAATTTTTCTTTGATATTTCTAATGTTATTTATACCTCAATATGTGTTTAATTAGCTCCCAAAAATATTTTCCAGGGTTCTCCGCGGTCCAGTGCTAGTCAACGGTCCTCGCCGCAACTTCCCGGTACGGTCAACCATCGCTATAGTTTTTGGCTCGTTTAACTTAATCACATTTCATTGCTCTTATTTTTCCTTTGCTTTCTTGTATTTTCCTCTATTGTATTTCATTATTTTATGTCTCCTCACTAATATTTAATTATCATTCTAAGCATCCTAGCTGTCTAGACAGACACTGGTCACCGAAACAGTAGAACGCACTACCGAATATAGGGGTATTACACCCTCAATATGGTGATGTGGTTATACATGGGGAGAGACAGTTACTGCCATCAAACCTTATTTCTGCTGAACTTGCCAGAAAAATGATCCAAAAAGGGTGTGAAGCTTATTTGGCCCATGTGATAGACACCCAAGTAGGGAGTCCAGCATTGAGGGACATCCCTATAGTATGTGACTTTTTGGATGTGTTTCTTGAAGAATTGCCAGGATTAACTCTGGAAAGAGTGGTGCAGTTCGAAATAGAGGTTATGCCTAGTGTGGACCAATCTTTATTACTCTGTACAGAATGGCACTGTTAGTAGTATACCCTAGAGCATATATTTTAGTATGTATCTTGTACATATTTTATTAATAAAAGGCATTCTCACTTTTCATTTACATAATATATTTATGTGTAATAGAAAAGGTCCATTGATATTTTGTTAGAAATTCTATTTTTAAGTTGTTAAGAATATGAGTGACAGTATTTCTAGCACAAAGTATCATAAATTGGTTCACAATTGAGGATACTTCACAATAAGGACATGACTTATCCAGACAGATTGTATTCATGTTTGTTCCCAATATATTTATACGAGATATAAATAATATGGAATGGTGAGTCTCATGCCATATAACAAACATGATAGGACTTATGCATGATAAGTAGGCCGAACCAGTGACATTTATGACAAGCACATGGAGTTTACTCTTGTCAATGCATTGTCATAAATCATATCAGTGCATATAATCTTTAGACATGAGATAGCACAGTTATCTTGTATATAGGTGGTTTGAGTTTGATGCTGCTTTCATACTTGTACTGTGTATGGGTATATGGGCATGTGTTGGCTCCTACTAGTTATATATAGAGGTAGGTGTTGATCAAGATAGAATCTGTTACCCTAAATAAATAGGGATAAAATTCTATGTTTATTTAATTGTTCTTAATGTTTCAAGTTCCTGGCCAGGACAGATAGATTTAATCAGAAAAGAGTTTCTGATGAGAAAATCTTTTTAATCAAGAACTGGAATTAAAAGAGAACATAATATTCATAGCAAATGGGGTTTGACATAAACAATGACTTCAGTTCGAATTGGGATTTTGTAACAGAGAGATTCAAGTGCATGATAACATATGATTATAAGTTCATTTAAGGTAAACCTTATTACTAATTGGGTGGCCATGGCATGCTATGCTAGGTGTTAACCATAATCTATGAGGTGCCTAAAATGATTTAGAGAAATCATTTATGGTAAGAAAGAGTTCTGATGATATTAAGAGTTAATATCATATCTCATTGCCAATTAGTGATGAGCCTAGTAAGTCACACACATACACAAGTAATCACCAAGTTAAATATGATTTAATTAATTAATTAAAGAGTTTAATTGATTAATTAAATAGGTTTGGTTTGCAATTAGATTGCAAAGTCCCTAGCATGGCTTGCAACCAAATCTGGGTTAATAGATGTATAGTATAAGTTAAATTTATATTTAAAGTGTTTAAATATAAATTTAATTATGATAAATTAATTAATAGAGATTAATTAATTAATTTTATGTTTGATATAAATTGATTAGAAGAAGAGAAATAATTATTTTGGGTTGAGAACTCAAAATTAAGACACATGGGTATTTGGTCATTTCACAGGGTAACATGTGGCACCATAAGATGGTGACACATGGCACTACACATAAGCTTGCCATTTGTCTTTTAATCATGTAAGATGATCAAAGTCAAGATTAAATCTAAGTTTGACACTTGGCACAATGTGATTGGGTCAATTAAACTAAGAGCCAATCAGAAGTGACATGTGGCAAGGGTTTTAAGTGGTGTCCTAGCTATATAAGGGAAAGGATGAAAAGAAAAAATACAAGCTGCTGTTTTTCTTTTGTGCTGCCACCTTGGAGACCTCTCCCCTCTCATCTTCTTAATCTCTCATCAATTCAAAGAGAATGGCCAACATTCTCTTGAATTAAAAATACTAGAAATCATTTCTAGTGTCCTGTATGCATCTAAAACACCTCTAAAGGCAAAACCTTATTTTCTAATTAATTGGAAAGGCTTTAGAAGCTGTTCAAGGGGCTGCCATTGGTGATCTTGGTGTGGACAAGCTAAAGGGACAACATCTGGTGTCCTAGGCAAATCCCAAAGGTGCCAAACACACTGCAGTATATCAAGAGGTTAGTGCACTTGTTCTTGATCTAATCTAGGATTCTAATGAATTAATCTGTTAATTCTAAAATCTTGAATAGCAAATGTAGATCCAAAAATATATTAAAAGTGTTTTAACATGCTGTTTATCATTGAAATCAAATATATAAAAATGAATCTTGCATGATGCATGTGACCCTAAAAGAAAAATTTTAAATTCAATGATCTAAACTTATGTTTTTCATGCTTCCGCTCCTTCAATTGCTATCAGAGCCACTATATTTGCCATTTAGATTGTTTTATATATGATTTAATTGTGTGATTTGATCATGAGATGATTATTCATTGCTGGTTGCAAAAGTAAAGGTGGCGGCAAGAGGATGAATACCATGGTGTGCATGGTTTTGGCACCATTGTGGTGCGCAAGGTTTGATGGATTTTAAATGTGCAATTGTTGTATAATCTAAGGTCCATTTTATGTCTAATTAAATTGTTTAATTAGAGTTTTAAATCACACGATTAAATTTTGATTCAAATCTGAATTTTTAAATTTGTTTGAATGTGATTCAAATATGAATTTTTAAATTTATTTGAATGTGATCCAAATCTGAATTTTTAAATTTGTTGGAATGTGATTCAAATCTTAATTTTTAAATTTGTTTGAATCATATTCAAATCTGGATTTTTAAGTTGAATATGAGATATTCAATTTAATTTAAGTATGTATCTTTTATTTAATTATTAAATAGTGATATGCATGATGGATAATCATGGACAATAAAAGACCAATGTGATTGGATTTATTTCTTTTATGTTTCTTTGGGTTGTAAATTAATTAATTTATTTTAATTTATTTTGGTGGCATGTATTATAAAGGTTGTAATATTTTTATGTTGTAATTTCATTTATTTGGTTCTTGTAAATTCGCCTTGGTATGCCAAGGATTACTGTGTAATTGGATTGCAAGAAGATCAAGGAGGTCAAGAGCATTGGTGGGACCAGTGGGAGGAATTCAAGATCAAGTGTTGATTATGTACCCCTTCAGCAACTCTTGTAATATGAATGAATGAAATGCACCTAGGAATGCCCTAATTCAATTCTTGGTGGCTCAAAATTGAATCCCTCAAAAAGTCCATGATCATACCATATTTATTGTTTATCCATGAATGCACGAGATGTATGGGATTGTATGCAAGTATATGATATATGTATGCTAAATGAATAATGTGCAAAGTGAGATCATAATAGTAATTAGGCTGACCACAAAATCTTCCAAACAAATAATTAAGTTGGAAATGGTATAATTAAAGTAATTATAACATAGGCCCTCCATTGAGGCAATTATTTTAAGAAATTTTAAATACTTGCATATGATGCAATTAATTTAAGAGATTTTCTTAAGAATAATTGTTAAGCATGAGATTTTGTAAATATGTAAATGGTTTGGTGGCCAATAATGGATGTGCCTGAGGACATTAAAATTATTTACATAATTACTGGCTCAATGGGATCAACTTAACTAATGCAAGATAAGTCAATAATGGATGTGCCTGAGATTTTGAGCATTAGGGGCTAGGTCAAGGATTCAACCTCACATGAGATGTGATGGGCAAGGAGTTTCTCACTTATAGTTTATTATAATTCCAATAATGGATGTACCTGAGGATTGTAACATCCGCCCTATACGTAGTCTGTACGTTCTGTTGCTCCGTTGACTTATCGTCAGTCCGGGCAAGTCAGGATGTCTGGAACTACACTTCGTTGATAGTGAATAGACATATAATGATGAAATAAATAAAAATAAAATACAAGAAAAATTAAAGAAAAATAAAAGAGAGAAAATGAAACTAAGTTAAATGAGCCGGCACTGCAGCGATGGGTGATCGCACCGGAAAGTTACGGCGAAGGCAATTGTCGACCCCAGGACCACGGGGAACCCTCAGAATTAAATTTCAAAATATAATTAAAGGTTTATTCAAATATAATTGACACTAGAAATATCAAAGAAAAATTAATAAATTAATACAAAGAAAAATTAAAAATCGAGAAACAGACAAAAATTGGTGTTACCGAAAAATTGGGAATACAACCCGAAGAGGGGTATTTTGGTCATTTGACACCTAGGGTTGCCTTTTGACCTCAATGTCCATTAAAAACAAATGATATTACACTTTGAAAATATCATGAAAAATTAAAATGAGATACATTATGTAAATAGTGAAAGAATAGAGATAAATGAGCAAATTAAGGAAATTAAGATTAATGAATTATTAATTCAAGTTAGTGCTCCACTAACTCAAGCCTTGGAACACCTATCTAAGTCATTTGTGGGTAGAATTAGAAATCTTCAACCTCAAGAACACAACCAGTCGAATGGAAAACACCATTGAAGCTCCCATGGCTGAATTTGTCCAAGCTGCATGCACTCCCTTTCCAAGCCTCCTTTCCACTTGGTTTCTTCATTAAACCTTGCATACTCAACTTGGGAAAGCCATAGGCAACAAGAAAAATAAGATTTGGTGAAGTTTAAAGGAAGCTCTCAAGAGGTAAGTGTCCAAATCCTCTCCCTAGCTTTAGTAAACTTAGTGTTTAGGTTGAGGTGAGTAGTTTGGTGAAGAGAAAGGAAGAAACTATTGAGATATGAACTTGTCCATTTTTGGCAGCCATAAAAGTTTGTTGTATTTGAGTTTTTATTACCTTTAATGGATGGGAATCAAGGTTGATTAACTTAAATGGAAGTGATAGTAGGTTAATATCCAAGTATGTGCATGTTACTGCTTGAATTAAGGGTTTGAAAATGGGACTTTGATACCTTGGTAAACTGCCATGTTTGGTAGCCTATAATGTTATGAAATTGTACGTGATTTTATGTCATATATTGATGAGATGTGATGGTGTTAAATTGTGGGCAGCATGTGTAGTTGCCATGGAAGTATATGTGTAATATTGGTGTTGAGGCATGTTGAATTTTGGTGGAAGTAAATGTTGAACTTTAATGGTGTATTGTGTGCATTGAGCACTTGAGTGTGAAGGAACGGAAGCGTGAAAAACACAAATTTATACCATTGAATTCAAAAATTTTCACCTAGGGTCACATGCATCATGCAAGATTTATTTTTATCTATTTAATTTCAATGATAAACAACATATTAAAACTCTTTTAATATGTTTTTGGATCTGTATTTGCCATTTAAGATTTTAAAATTAATCAGATTAATTTTAGAACCCTAGATTAAATCAAGAACGATTACACTAACCTCTTGATGCACTGCAGTGTGTCTGTGCCTTTGAGATTCGTCTTCAGGACACCAGATGTTGTCCCTCTAGCTTGTCCACACCAAGAACACCTATGGCAGCCCTTGAATAGCTTCTAAAGCTTTTTCTATTAATTAGAAAATCAAGTTCTGCCTTTTAAGAGATTAAAGATGTAAACAGGACACTAGAAACAATTTCTAGCGTTCTTAATTCAAGAGATTGATGGCTAATCTCTTTGAATTGATAAGAGATGAAGAAGAAGAGATAAAAACCCTCAAAGTGGCGTGACAAAGGAGTGTGGCTGCTGGTTCTATTTTATTTTCTCATAACAACACTTAAATAGCTAGGTTAACACATTAAACCCTTGCCATATGTCACCCTTTGATTAGCTCTAGGTTTAAGTGACCCAATCACATTGTGCCAAGTGTCAAACCTATATTTAATCTTGATTTTAATCATCTTACATGATTAAAAAACATTTGGCAAGCTTATGTGTAATCCCATGTGTCACCATCTCATGGTGCCACGTGTCACACTGCAAAATGACCAAAATGCCCCTGTGTCTTAATTTTGAGTTCTTAACCCAAAATAATTATTTTCTTCTTCTAATCAATTTATATCAAATATAAATTAATTAATTAATCTCTATTAATTAATTTCTCATTAATTAAATTCATATTTAAATACTTTAAATATAAATTTAACTTATATTATACATCCAATAATCTAGATTTGGTTTCAAGTCATGCTAGGGACTTTGCAATCTAATTGCAAACCAAACCTATTTAATTAATCAATTTAAACTCTTTAATTAATTAATTAAATCATATTTAATTAGGTGATAACTTGTGTATGTGTGTGACTTACTAGGCTCATCACTAATTGGCAATGAGACATGATATCAACTTTTAATATCATCAGAACTCTTTCTTACCATAAATGATTTCTCTAAATCATTTTATGAATCTCATAGACCATGGTTAACACCTAGCATAGCATGCCATAGCCACCCAATTAGTAATAAGGTTTATCTTAAATAAACCTATAATCATATGTTACCATGCACTAGAATCTCTCTGTTACAAAATCCCAACTCAAGCAGGAGTCATGGTTTATGTCAAACTCCATTTGCTATAAATATTATGTTCTCTTTTAATTCCAGTTCTTGATTAAAAAGATTTTCTCATCAGAAACTCTTTTCTGAATAAATCTATCCTGTCTGCCAGAACTTTAAACATCAAGAACAATTAAATGAACATAGGATTTTATCTCTATTTACTTAGAGGAACAGATTCCATCTTGATCAACACCTACCTCCATATATAACTAGTAGGAGCCAACACATGCCCATATACCCATACACAGTACAAGTATGAAAGCAGTATCAAACTCAAACTACCTATATACAAGATAACTATGCTATCTCAGGTCTAAAGATTATATGCACTGATATAATTTATGACAAAACATTGACAAGAGTAAACTCCATGTGCTTGTCATAAGTGTCACTGGTTCGGCCTACTTATCATTTATAAGTGCCTATCATATTTGTTATATGGCATGAGACTCACCATTCCATCTTATTTATATCTCATATAAATAACTTGGGAACAAACATGAATACAATCTTTCTGGATAAGTCATGTCCTTATTATGAAGTATCCTCGATTGTGAACCTATTTATGATACTTTGTGCTAGAAATATTGTCACTCATATTCTTAACAACTTAAGAATAATATTTCTAACAAAATATCAATGGACCTTTTCTATTACACATAAATATATTATATAAATGTAAAAGTGGAAATGCCATTTATTAATAAAATATGTACAAGATACATACTAAATGATATGCTCTAGGGCATACTACTAACAATCTCCCACTAGCCCTAGAGTCATTCATTACAATATCTTAGACCTATCTTCTCAAGATGCCGGTCTAACTGAGTCTGTGACCTAGGCTTAGTGACTGGATCAGCTGGATTTTCACCGATGCTATTTTCTGCATGGCTAAATCGCTTGCCCAACTATATCTCACGATAATGTGGTAGTGCCTTTCTATGTGTTTGGATTTTGGGTGAGACCTTAGTTCCTTAGCTCAGTATGACTACTCCATTGTTATCACAAAGGGTGTAATGGAACCGCGACTCAATGGAAGGAACTACTGTAAGTTACATCACGAACTTTTAATCCAAACAGCTTCGCTGAAAGATCTCGATGCAAAGAATATACTCGACACGTAGTGGAATCTGCAATGCGTGCTCGCTTGGAACTCTTCCAACCGATCGCACCTCCATTACAAATGAACACATATCCAGAGGTAGACTTTCTATCATCGATATCTGATTGGAAATCAAAATCAGTATAACCATCAAATTGCAAGTCTCCACCTCCATAAATCAAGAATAAATCCTTAGTTCTTCTCAAGTACTTAAGAATATTTTTGACACTATCGATGTTCCAAACTGGATTGGATTGATACCGCTAGTCAAACTAATAAAGATATGCGATATCCGCCTAGTACACAACATTGCATACATTAAACTTCCAATAGCCAAGCACATGGAATCTGGCCATCTTATCTCTTTCTTCAGGTGTCCTTGGAGACATCTCTTTAGAAAGATGGATACCATGTCTCACTGGTAACAATCCTCTCTTGGAATCAAGCATGTTAAACCTCTTTAACACCTTTTCCAAGTATAGACTTTGGGATAAAACAATTATTCATTTCGCTCTATCTCTATAGATGCGAATCCCAAGAATATAGGTTGCCTCCCCTAAGTCTTTCATGGAGAATGTATTTGACAACCATACCTTTATAGTCGTCAACATACCTGTGTCATTACCCATCAACAGTATGTCATCCACATATAAGACAAGGAAAGTGATAGCACTGTCACTAACCTTCTTATATACACATGGCTCATCCTCATTTTTGATAAAACCAAAGGATTTAATGGCTTCATCAAAACGAATGTTCCAACTCCTCGAAGCTTGTTTCAACCCATAAATGGATCGCTTTAGCTTGCATACCTTGGAACCATTTTGGGATTCAAAACCCTTAGGTTGTTCCATGAAAATGTTTTCTTCAATGTATCCATTGAGAAAAGTCGCTTTGACATCCATCCGCCAAATCTCATAATCATAGTACGCACTATTGCTAATAAAATCCTAATTGATTTAAGCATGGCAACAAAGTAGAAAGTCTCCTCATAGTCGATTCCTTGCCTTTGGCGAAACCCTTTCGCTACTAGCCTTGCCTTATAGGTCTCTACCTTTCCATCAGAACCAATTTTCTTCTTGAAAACCCATTTGTTCCCTATAGGTATAATACCTTCAGGTGGGTCAACAAGATCCCAAACTTGATTCTTATACATGGAATCAATCTCGGATTTCATAGCATCAATCCATTTTGAAGAGTCTATATCTGATATAGCTTCTTCATAGGTAAGTGGATCATCTCCATGATCTACTTCTTCATGAGTAGACAACTCTTGTTCTTCTTTATGAAGAAAACCATATCTCACCGGTGTTAGTAGTATGCCCTAGAGCATATCATTTAGTATGTATCTTGTATATATTTTTATTAATAAAAGGCATTTCCACTTTTCTGTTTACATAATATATTTATGTGTAATAGAAAAGGTCCATTGATATTTTGTTAGAAATATTATTCTTAAGTTGTTAAGAATATGAGTGACAATATTTCTAGCACAAAGTATCATAAATAGGTTCACAATCGAGGATACTTCATAATAAGGACATGACTTATCCAGAAAGATTGTATTCATGTTTGTTCCCAAGTTATTTATATGAGATATAAATAAGATGGAATGGTGAGTCTCATGCCATATAATAAACATGATAGGCACTTATAATTGATAAGTAGGCCGAACCAGTGACACTTATGACAAGCACGTGGAGTTTACTCTTGTCAATATTTTGTCATAAATCATATCAGTGCATATAATCTTTAGACCTGAGATAGCACAGTTATCTTGTATATAGGTAGTTTGAGTTTGATACTGCTTTCATACTTGTACTATGTATGGGTATATGGGCATGTGTTGGCTCCTACTAGTTATATATGGAGGTAGGTGTTGATCAAGATGGAATATGTTCCTCTAAGTAAATAGAGAAAAAATCCTATGTTCATTTAATTGTTCTTGATGTTTCAAGTTCCTGGCCAGGACAGATAGATTTATTCAGAAAAGAGTTTCTGATGAGAAAATCTTTTTAATCAAGAACTGGAATTAAAAGAGAACATAATATTCATAGCAAATGGAGTTTGACATAAACCATGACTCTAGCTTGAGTTGGGATTTTGTAACAGAGAGATTCTAGTGCATGGTAACATATGATTATAGGTTCATTTAAGGTAAACCTTATTACTAATTGGGTGGCCATGGCATGCTATGCTAGGTGTTAACCATGGTCTATGAGGTTCATAAAATGATTTAGAGAAATCATTTATGGTAAGAAAGAGTTCTGATGATATTAAGAGTTGATATCATGTCTCATTGCCAATTAGTGATGAGCCTAGTAAGTCACACACATACACAAGTTATCACCTATTTAAATATGATTTAATTAATTAATTAAAGAGTTAAATTGATTAATTAAATAGGTTTGGTTTGCAATTAAATTGCAAAGTCCCTAGCATGACTTGAAACCAAATCTAGATTATTGGATGTATAATATAAGTTAAATTTATATTTAAAGTGTTTAAATATGAATTTAATTAATGAGAAATTAATTAATAGAGATTAATTAATTAATTTATATTTGATATAAATTAATTAGAAGAAGAAAATAATTATTTTGGGTTAAGAACTCAAAATTAAGACACAGGGGCATTTTGGTCATTTCGCAGTGTGACACGTGGCACCATGAGATGGTGACACATGGCATAACACATAAGCTTGCCAAATGTTTTTTAATCATGTAAGATGATTAAAATCAAGATTAAATATAGGTTTGACACTTGGCACAATGTGATTGGGTCACTTAAACCTAGAGCTAATCAAAAGGTGACATGTGGCTAGGGTTTAATGTGTTAACCTAGCTATTTAAGTGTGGTTATGAAAAGAAAACATAACCAGCAGCCTCTCCTCTCAATTGTCACGCCACTTTGAGCCTCTCCAGCTATTTCTCTTCATCTCTCATCAATTCAAAAGAGATTAGCCATCAATCTCTTGAATAAAGAACACTAGAAATTATTTCTAGTGTCCTGTTTACATCTTTAATCTCTTAAAAGGCAGAACTTGATTTTCTAATTAATAGAAAAAGCTTTAGAAGCTATTCAAGGGCTGCCATAGGTGTTCTTGGTGTGGACAAGCTAGAGGGACAACATCTGGTGTCCTGAAGACGAATCTCAAAGGCGCAGACACGCTGCAGTGCATCAAGAGGTTAGTGTAATCGTTCTTGATTTAATCTAGGGTTCTAAAATTAATCTGATTAATTTTAAAAATCTTAAATGGAAAATACAGATCCAAAAACATATTAAAAGAGTTTTAATATGTTGTTTATCATTGAAATCAAATAGATAAAAATAAATCTTGCATGATGCATGTGACCCTAGGTGAAAATTTTTGAATTCAATGGTATAAACTTGTGTTTTTCACGCTTCCGTTCCTTCAACTGGTGGGGAGATACCCTGGTTGTTCTACGAGGAACAACTGTAGATGTTTCATCAATGGGTATAGGTTGACTAGATGGATCTATATCCATCTGATCTGTTGGTTGGTCAGAATTCTCCAATTCTAACTCTATTTGCCTTCCTTTGCCTCCTTCTTGAACAAACTGTTGTTCAAGAAATGTGGCATCTCTACTTATCACAACCTTTTGTAAAGTAGGCAAATAAAAATAATATCCAAAACTATCTTTTGGATATCCAACAAATCGACCTTTTTTCTGATTTGGTCTCCAATTTATCAGTGTTCAGCTTTTTGATATAAGCTGGACAACCCCAAATCTTAACATGCTTAAGACTTGGTTTTTTTTCATGCCATATCTCATAAGGTGTGGAAGAAACTGATTTTGATGGAATCCTATTCAGAATATACAAAGCTGATTCTAATGCAAATCCCCAAAAGGAGAATGACATATCAGTATAGCTCATCATACTACGTACCATATCTAATAGGGTACGATTTCTCCTTTCAGATACACCATTCAGCTATGGCGTTCCTGGAGGAGTCAGCTGAGAAACAATGCCATGCTCTCTCAAGTATTCATCAAATTCAGTACTCAAATATTCACCTCCACGATCTGATCGAAGAGCTTTAATACTCTTTCCTGTTTGATTTTCTACTTCAGATTTAAATTCTTTGAACTTTTCAAAGGATTCATGTTTGTATTTCATCAAATACAAATACCCAAATCTTGATTTATCATCAGTAAAGGTAATAAAATAATGAAAGCCCCTCTAGCCATTTCTTTAAATGGACCACATACATCACTATGTATTAGCTCCAAAATATTTTCAGCTCTTAGCCCCTGTCCAACAAAGGGTGATCTAGTCATTTTGCCCTGAAGGCAAGATTCACAAGTTGGAGTAGGCTCAGAGTCCAATAAGGATAGAATCCCCATTTTCTCCAATTTTGTAATCCTATCTTCTGCAACATGACATAACCTTAAGTGCCAAATATATTTTGAACTTGAGTTGGTTTTCACCATGGCATTGCATTCATTTAGATTGCTATACTCTGGCCAGTGGAAACACTTTCTTACTGGTAATGGAAACACTTTCCTGTTGGCAATGGAAACACTTTCCTGTTGGCAGTGGAAACACTTTCCTTTGCCTTTGTCAGCTTTGGTTTTCCTTTTTTGTTTAGCTATTTTCTTAGAAGGACCAGGAATCTGAGGTTTCCTTTTCTTATTGCCCTTCTTCTTGTTGGACTTTCCAACAGAAGAAGATGCAACCAAAGCTACCTCTTTTCTTTTATTGCCTAGCATATTCTTTTGGGCAATAACCAGCATGTTGAGTAAACCAGCTAAGGTGCATTCCTGTTAAGTCATATGGAAATTTATCACAAAATTCCCAAAAGACTCAGGAAGGGACTGAAGGATCAAATCTGTCTGTAGTTGGAAATCCATGTTAAAGTCAAGATGTTCCAACTGCTCAATCATCCGAATCACCTTGTGGACATGATCCCCAACATTCTGTCCCTCAGACATCCTCATGCGGAAGAGCTGTCTAGATATCTCATACCTAGCATTCCTGCTGTGCTCACCATACAACTCTTGTAGGTGAAGGAGGATCTCACTCGCACTCTGCATGTTCTCATGTTGCTTCTGTAACTCATTACTCATGGAAGCAAGCATGTAACACTTAGCTCTCATATCATGCTCCTTCCACTTGTCCAAAGTTTCATGTTCCTCTTGTGTGGCCTCTGGAGGTAAGGGACCAGGAACATTTGAATCTAGAACATATCCTATATGTTTAAGGTTCAGGACAAGTTTCAAATTTCTTAGCCAATCGAATGATTAGGTCCTGTCAACCTATTGTGATCAAGTATGCTTGCAAGGATATTGGATGGTGGTGGTTGTTTTGTGCTCATTTTTATCAGAAAATTAACTGCAGAAAATAACCAGATTAATTAGTAAATGTATCATATAATTAACCAAAATGATTATGGTCTTTTAATCAAATTGGTCCTCCCACTAACTTAGCGAATCCTACACTTCCAAAGTAGAAAACGGAAATCCTAGTTGGATGGATTTCTAGTGGGTGATTGAATTCTTATAATTCTATTGATCATCCTCAGGTACATCCATTATTGGAATTACAATAAACTATAAGTGAGCAACTCTTTGCCCATCACATCTCATGTGAGGTTCAATCCTTTACCTAGCCCCTAATGCTCAAAATCTCAGGTACATCCATTATTGACTTATCTTGCATTAGTTAAGTTGATCCCATTGAGCCAGTAATTATGCAAATAATTTTAATGTCCTCAGGTACATCCAATATTGGCCATTAAACCATTTACATATTTACAACATCTCATGCTTAACAATTATTCTTAAGAAAATCTCTTAAATAAATTGCATCTTATGCAACTATTTAAAATTTCTTAAAATAATTGCCCCAATGGAGGGCCTATGTTATAATTACTTTAATTATAGCACTTCCAACTTAATCATTTGTTTGGAAGATTTTATGGTCATTCTATTTACTATTAAGGTCTCACTTTGCACATTATCCATTTAGCATGCATATATCATATAATTGCATACATTCCCATACATCTCATGCATTCATGGATAAACAATAAATATGGTATGATCATGGACTTTCTAAGGGATTCATAAATATGGTATGATCATGGACTTTCTAAGGGATTCAATTCTGAGCCACCAAGAATTGAATCAGGGCATTCCTAGGTGCATTTCATTCATTCATTTTACAAGAGTTGCTGAAGGAGTACATAATCAACACTTGATCTTGAATTCCTCCCACTGGTCCCCCCAATGCTCTTGACCTCCTTGAACTTCTTGCAATCCAATATTACATAGTAAACCTTGGCATACCAAGGCGAATTTATAAGAACTTAAATAAATGAAATTACAACCCAAAAATTATTACAAACTTAATAATACATGCCCAAAAAAAATTAAAATAAATTAATTAATTTACAATCCCAAAGAAACATAAAAGAAATAAATCCAATCACATTGGTCTTTTATAGTCCATGATCATCCATCATGCATATCACTATTTAACAATTAAATAAAACATACATACTTAAATTAAATTGAATATCTCATATTCAACTTAAAAATCCAGATTTGAATATGATTCAAATAAATTTAAAAATTCAGATTTGAATCTCATTCAAACAAATTTAAAAATTCAGATTTGAATCACATTCAAACAACTTCAAAAATTCAGATTTGAATCACATTCAAACATTTTTTAAAAAATCAGATTTGAATCACATTCAAACATTTTTAAAAAAATCAGATATGAATTTTATTCAATCAATTTTAAAAAATCAGATTTAAATATGATTCAAACAACTTTAAAAATTCAGATTTGAATCACATTCAAACAACTTTTAAAATTCAGATTTGAATCACATTCAAACAATTTTTAAAATTCTGATTTGAATCATAATTTAACTGTGTGATAAAAACTACTAATTAAACACTTTAATTAGTCAAAGAATAGGCCTTAGATCATACAATAATTGCAGAATTAAAAGCCAAACCTTAAACCACCCATGGAAGCCAAACCATGCGCACCATTGATGGTGTTTTTTTTCAAGTATGCCGCCAACTTGCTTTGCAACCAGCAATGAACTTTTGATCTCATGATCAAACACACAATTAAATCATATAATCAACAATCTAAATGGCAAATATAGTGGCTCTGATACCAATTGAAGGAACGGAAGCGTGAAAAACACAAATTTATACCATTGAATTCAAAAATTTTCACCTAGGGTCACATGCATCATGCAAGATTTATTTTTATCTATTTGATTTCAATGATAAACAACATATTAAAACTCTTTTAATATGTTTTTGGATCTGTATTTGCCATTTAAGATTTTAAAATTAATCAGATTAATTTTAGAACCCTAGATTAAATCAAGAACGATTACACTAACCTCTTGATGCACTGCAGTGTGTCTGCGCCTTTGAGATTCGTCTTCAGGACACCAAATGTTGTCCCTCTAGCTTGTCCACACCAAGAACACCTATGGCAGCCCTTGAATAGCTTCTAAAGCTTTCTCTATTAATTAGAAAATCAAGTTCTGCCTTTTAAGAGATTAAAGATGTAAACAGGACACTAGAAACAATTTCTAGCGTTCTTAATTCAAGAGATTGATGGCTAATCTCTTTGAATTGATAAGAGATGAAGAAGAAGAGATAAAAACCCTCAAAGTGGCGTGACAAAGGAGTGTGGCTGCTGGTTCTATTTTATTTTCTCATAACAACACTTAAATAGCTAGGTTAACACATTAAACCCTTGCCACATGTCACCCTTTGATTAGCTCTAGGTTTAAGTGACCCAATCACATTGTGCCAAGTGTCAAACCTATATTTAATCTTGATTTTAATCATCTTACATGATTAAAAAACATTTGGCAAGCTTATGTGTAATCCCATGTGTCACCATCTCATGGTGCCACGTGTCACACTTCAAAATGACCAAAATGCCCCTGTGTCTTAATTTTGAGTTCTTAACCCAAAATAATTATTTTCTTCTTCTAATCAATTTATATCAAATATAAATTAATTAATTAATCTCTATTAATTAATTTCTCATTAATTAAATTCATATTTAAACACTTTAAATATAAATTTAACTTATATTATACATCCAATAATCTAGATTTGGTTTCAAGTCATGCTAGGGACTTTGCAATCTAATTGCAAACCAAACCTATTTAATTAATCAATTTAAACTCTTTAATTAATTAATTAAATCATATTTAATTAGGTGATAACTTGTGTATGTGTGTGACTTACTAGGCTCATCACTAATTGGCAATGAGACATGATATCAACTCTTAATATCATCAGAACTCTTTCTTACCATAAATGATTTCTCTAAATCATTTTATGAATCTCATAGACCATGGTTAACACCTAGCATAGCATGCCATAGCCACCCAATTAGTATTAAGGTTTACCTTAAATGAACTTATAATCATATGTTACCATGCACTAGAATCTCTCTGTTACAAAATCCCAACTCAAGCTGGAGTCATGGTTTATGTCAAACTCCATTTGCTATGAATATTATGTTCTCTTTTAATTCCAGTTCTTGATTAAAAAGATTTTCTCATCAGAAACTCTTTTCTGAATAAATCTATCTGTCCTGGCCAGGAACTTGAAACATCAAGAACAATTAAATGAACATAGGATTTTATCTCTATTTACTTAGAGGAACAGATTCCATCTTGATCAACACCTACCTCCATATATAACTAGTAGGAGCCAACACATGCCCATATACCCATACACAGTACAAGTATGAAAGCGATCAAACTCAAACTACCTATATACAAGATATCTGTGCTATCTCAGGTCTAAAGATTATATGCACTGATATGATTTATGACAAAACATTGACAAGAGTAAACTCCATGTGCTTGTCATAAGTGTCACTGGTTCGGCCTACTTATCATTTATAAGTGCCTATCATATTTGTTATATGGAATGAGACTCACCATTCCATCTTATTTATATCTCATATAAATAACTTGGGAACAAACATGAATACAATCTTTCTGGATAAGTCATGTCCTTATTATGAAGTATCCTCGATTGTGAACCTATTTATGATACTTTGTGCTAGAAATATTGTCACTCATATTCTTAACAACTTAAGAATAATATTTCTAACAAAATATCAATGGACCTTTTCTATTACACATAAATATATTATATAAACAGAAAAGTGAAAATGCCATTTATTAATAAAATATGTACAAGATACATACTAAATGATATGCTCTAGGGCATACTACTAACAGAGTGTTCTGCCCAAAATGCTTGTCGAAATTGTGTACAATATATATAGAAGTTCCATGATTGAATATTGAAGTATTGGGAGGAGGAGGATTGTCAAAATTGGAAGTGAAATGTTCAAATGCAGGTTGTGTGTGTTGGCAGTACCTAAATTAGGTTATAAGTGCAAAAACATGAACCCAATTGGTATGAGGCCAATGGGGGATGAAACTAGACAACAAATAGGCCAAATTTCATGTAGAAATGTTGCCAAAATTCTACCTAGAAACTAACCTTAAAAATGACCAAATCCGGAATTGGTAAGTGCAAGTTCAGATTTTTGACCATATGAACAGTAGTTCATAGGATGACCATAACTCACTCAAAACAGGTCCAAATGGCCTGAAACTTTTACCATGGATAGCTTAGACATAGAGCTATAATTCTTATGAGGACAACAAAGCTCATAAATGGCCAGAACCAAGTCAAATAGCTTGCACAAGTTCAGGTACCAAAACTACTAGAACTAAATATGACCTAAAATTGACCAAATTTTGCACTAAAGGTGCAATCTGTCCAAGTTTAGTAAATTGACCATATCTTGGTCTATACAACTTAAAATGACCTGAAATTTTGCCTGAAGTTTAATAACACATAGAGCTACAATTTTTCTTCTTTGACCAGAAGCTAAAAGGCAAGAAAAATAGGACATTAAGCTAGACCAATCTAGCACACAAAAACTGAAAATTTGACATTTATATACAATGATTCTTGAAGTAATTTGGCAATGAATGCCAACTTGTAAAAATAGTAAATTGCACTATATTTGTAACATCCTCCCCGTAGCAACTCCGTACATTCTACTGTTCCGGTGACCGGTGTCGGTCTGGACAGCTAGAACGATCGGAAAAATATTTAAACTAAAGTGAGGGACCAAAATTAACTCAATCATTAATAAGAAAAATATAGTAAAAATTTTAGAAATAAAATACAACCAAGTCAAATGAGCCGGTGCCCAAGCGAGGGGTAACCAGAGGTAAGTTGCGGTTCTCGCAACGAGGAGCCCTAGACCCAGGGGAAAAATTATAAAATAATTTTTGGGACTCCAAAGAAGGGTTACTGAGGTTCCCATAGCATTAGAATGCCAAGAAAATACCTAGAAAAATTTTTCAATCGGTACAGACAATTTTGGCCCGTTGAGCCAAACGGAGGGCATTTTGGTCATTTCGCCTTCAGAGGTGATTTTTGGCTGACTTGTCTAGTTAAGTAAATAATTATTATGACATAAAATATGAATTAATGTTGATGAAAAACTAATTTAAAGTTAGTAGAAAAGAAAAAGAAAATAAAATGAAATTTAAAACTCAAATATGACATCATGCACGTGTCACCATGATGCAATAAAAATTTCCCAACCAATCACCATTCAACAAGCTAACATAAAATAATTAAATGAGGATAAAAACAAATAAAAATCAGCTTCTTCTTCTCCATTTCCTCACTTGGCCGAAATTCATTTCTCTTCTCCCTCCATTATTGCTTTTCCTTCTACCTTGCATAACCTTTAATTCTCACCATATTTCCCCTAACCACCTTCATTAAAATTTCATTTTTAACCTTGCTAAGGTGCCTAGAAGCAAAAAGAAGTAGAAAGGAAGGAGTTTAAATAAGTTGGGAAAACTCCAATTGAGGTTAGTGTCCATTTCTTCTTCTCTCTCTTTAAATTCCTTGTTAGGACTATGAATTGAGTTAGGATTTGTGAAAATTGAACAAAAATAAACATATTAGGGCACTCTCTAATTTTTGGTAGCCATGAAAATAATTGGGTTTAATGGTTTTAATAAAATTAAAGTTGGCAAGCTTGGAGATTCTTCAAGTTGAGGTTAGTGCATTGGATACCTAAATTTTTTTTTTACTTTCATGATTAGCAACTTGAATTGAGTAAGAACTTGTGACTTAAATGAACAAAAACTAAGTGTATGTGGCCCATGGATTTCGGCTGCCCCTAAGTAAGGAACAAGATTTAGTGCTTTAATGGACTTGGAGTGCACTAGGGATTATGCTTAAAGTATATAAAAAAAAGTAAAATGGATTAGTTAGTAAATTCAAGCATGTGGTGAAATGGAGATAGGAATTAGGGTTTTGAGAAGTGAAAAATTGGACTTGGCATTTGAATTGATTAAAGAACATTATAATGGTCAATTAGTGACCATTTTAGGTAAGTTAAGCACAATTTGGACTGAAAAATAGAATTGCAAAGTGAAGAGGTAGGCTGCCCTAGGACAGCAGCAGAGGGACTGAAAATTCAGTCCACTTGCACTGCCATAACTTGGGCTGTGTTGGTCCAATTGGTGTTTGGCCAATTGGACATGAAACTAGGCTTGTAATGGCACATTTTTTCTGAAGAAACCATGTCCAAAAGACCAAAGCAAGAGGACCAAAACTTGGCCCCAATCCGAATACCCTGCAAACAGCCCCTGCAGAATGACCAAATGAACAGTAACTGTTCATTTGGCCATAACTCACTGTAGATTTGGTCAATTGACCTGAAATTTTTACAGCAACAAGTTAAGACATAGAAAAACAACTTTCATGAAGAAACCTACCCCAAATTATGACCATAACCTAACCCAAACGGCAGTCACAGTCACTGTTCAAACCTGCAACTCTGCAAATTTTGATTTGAGCAGTAATGTTTGGATGGCTATAACTCTCTCTAGAAAACTCGGATTTAGGCGATTCTTGAACCGATGGAAAACTAAGGCATAGTAGAACGTTTCATATGAAGAAAGTTAGACCAAATTATGAACTTAACTTGGTCAAATTACTGACCAAAGTTGGACCAAAATCTGCCAAAACCCAAAAGTGCAGCATGAGCGATTGCACGTGAACGATAAACTTATTTTGGCCATAACTTGAGCTACAAAACTCCAAATGGAGTGATTCAAAAAAAGAAATTCAACTAGACAAAATAAGGAACATTTTCTATGAAGGAAGTTTTGTCAAATTCCAACAGTAGATCGACCAATAGAATAGTGCAACTTCGGAGCACCAAAACCGAAAATTGGCAATTTTGCCAAAATGACCTAAGCTTTGAGAAAGTGACCAAAACCAACAAGTTTTAAATGCAAAATGTGGTACATTGGGAGTGTTAAAACCAATGCACCTATGTTCTATGCAAAAGTCAACTTTTTGTTGACTATTGAAGTGAATAGTGACATAAAAACTTGAAATTCAAAAATTGAAGAATTCAAAAGTATCAAATGCCCTAGTAGGCCTAATGTGATTGGTTTGGATAGGTTGGCATGCCAATAGGGTTCTGATAGCAGTACTGCGTATGATGTATGGCTTCATTACCATTCTGTGATGTGATAGCCAATGGCTATACCGATTATGATGTTTTACTTGGCTTTATGCCTTATTGCTTATATGGCTTATTGGCCATTCTGTTTGCACACCGGGAGACACATTGTGACCGATGGTGTGACGGCCCGAGGTACCTAGTACCCAGTGCTAGTTTACCCGTTTATCCAGTCCGGTCAATTTGTATAGGTTACTTGGGCATGGAAAAGTATAACTGTAATTGAACTGATTGTTAAAGAAAATACGAAAACTAAATATCAGGAATGATTACGATAGAATACAAAGAAACTTAAAATTCATGAAGAAGTTAATATCATAAAACGTAATTAGCCCTCGACTAAACACTAAGTTGGTAATTATTCAGTTCTTATGAACACAATGGCTAAGAAATTATGATTTTTATTTGCATATTATATTTTCTTCTATTATTGGCACCACTAAGCTTTATGCTTAGCGCGTCGCTTTTGCAACGCGTAGGTACTGAAGATTTGGACTGAGGGCCCAGTAGACCATAGATTCAGTAAGGCAGTTCATAGTTCTGCATAGTGTCTATGTCACCTCACTGTCAGCAGTGCATTGGTAGGACGCTAGATGTCATTTTGGTATTTTGTAATTGATTTTATTTTCTCATATGTATTTGAACTTATGTAATATATTTTGATATTCATGTAAATAATGAAAAGTGTGGTTGTAAATGGAACAGTGAATGTTTATCTATGATATATGCATGGTATCATATGAGATGGATGAATGATTGAGAAATGAATGGTTGACAAATGTTGAGAACTGAAATTGAGAAATATTGATGAGATTTTGATATTGGAGTTTGGAAATGATTGAATGTGAATATTGGAAGTGTTTTTCACAGGTTCCGAAGAACTGTTTTCTCCATTTTTAGCCAGACTCACGGATTTTCCATAAAATTTTCGGAACCTCAAATAAATTACAATTTCAATAAATGAATTATATTTCACAAGTTATATTCAAAACTATGGTAAAAATGAATTAAGATAAAATAGAGTGCTCCAGCACACTGAGTGGCATAACTTGCTCGGCTACACTGTAGTCGGGTAAGGGGTGTCACAATATTGGCAGCATATTGAATTACAATTTGTGACATGTTGATGCTAGAATCAACTTATCCATATTACCTAGAAAGGTCAACATTTACATTGACTTGTGAATTACATGATAACTAGTAAACTCAACAAAATGAAGAATTAAACAATTGATTTGTAATGTGCCCTAGTTTGCCTAGTTGACTAGTTTGGATAGGTTGGAATACCAATAGGATTTTGACAGCTGTTTTGTAAATGGCTTCATGCCATACTGTGTTTTTACAGCTTATTATGCCGCACTGTGACTTTAATAGTCTACGACTATACGTATTGTGTTATTATACTTGGCTTATCGCTAAATTGACTATATGGCTTTTAGCCACACTGTTTGCACACTGGGAGACACTTTGTGACCGATGGTGTGATGGCCTGAAGTACTAGGTACCTAGTGCCAGTATATCCGTTTATCCAGTCTGGTCAGTATATAGGCTACACGGGCAGTTAATTTAAGCATTATTAAAATCAAATAGCTAAATTCAGTTTATTGACATATAGCACCACCAAAATTAGCAAAAATGAAAGGTTAGCAAATAAAAGTAGAATCAACAACTGTAAAGAATATTGATGTTATAAATTCATAAACAATTCATTTATTTTATTTTAGTATATATTTCTTTATAATTGGCACCACTAAGTAAAATTGCTTAGCGCGTTGCTTTTGTAATGCGTAGGTATTGGAGACACAGTTGGAGAGCCCAGCAGACCTACGACCAGGTGAGACATCAGATCTACACAGGAGTCCAGAGTCATCTGCACTGCATTGCATACATTGTAGGACTTAGGATATCTTGTATTTTGTACTTCTGCTGTATTTTGAAATTCGATTCTGTATTTTATAGTATTATGAAAGCTCTAAAGTTTGTAATATTTTGTACATATTAAATAACATGGAGATTTTCTAGATATATTTGAATTATTATGGACTGTATTATGGAACTGTTTAACGACTGTGAAAGTCTATTGACTTTATTGAGAAATTGAGAGAGTGAATGAAATTGTGATTTTGAGAATACTATATTGATACTGTTTTTAACAGGTGCAGAAGGACTGTTTGTCCAATTTACAGACGGCACTTTGCCAGATTTTTATTAAAAATTTTGCAACACTCAATTTTAGCAAAACATAAAATAATAAACAATCATGATATAAATTTCACACAACGATTTCCTAAATTAAATTGAGTATTCAGAAAATAAGATAATCACAGACTAGGTGCTCCGACACGCCGTGTGGCACGCCTTACTCAGCTACACTGTAGACGGGTGAGGGGTGTTATATTTAGTGGTATCATAGCACGGTTTAGGCGTTTCTGGACCTAGATAGATTGCATATCATGCATTGCATTGTAAGTGTTAAGATGACTCTAATGCGGATCTTTTGATTGGTTATTTTGATCAGAATATGGACTCCACATCGCAGAAGCAGTCGATGAGGAGGTGGAGAGTCATTCTCCATCTATGACTAAGCCTGGAGACAGGAGGGAACCTGCTCCACCCATACTTGAGGCACCAGTATAGCCTCCACTAGCCACATTTAAGCAAATGGCTAAATTCTTTAGACAGATGGTAGGAGTTATGCCACCACCACCACCTCCACATCAAACATCTCACTTGGAAAAACTCAGGAAGTTTTGAGTGATGGATTTTCTGGGAAAAAGGGAAGATGATTCTGTCACAACTGAAAACTGGTTGGACAGAATCGAAAGAGTTTGAAAACAACTTCACTGTACTCCAGAGCAGAATTTGGAAGCTGCTGTATCACTACTGTAAGATGATGCATACCAATGGTGGGATACAGTGACTAGGGAGGTGCCACTAGAGCAAGTAACCTGGGATTTCTTTCTCATTGAGTTCAGAAAGAAGTATGTGGGCAGTGTATACCTGGAAGAGAGAAGAAGGGAATTTATTACCCTACGACAGAGACAGCTGATAGTGGCTGAATATGAAAGAGAATTTATCAAACTAAGCTGCTATGGAAGAGAAATAGTCCCTAATGTGGCTGAGAGATACAGGAGATTTAAGGAAGGGCTCAATGATAATATTAAAATAATGATTACAGCATTAGGGATTACTGACTTTGGCAAGTTAGTTGAAGCTACACTGAAAGTAGAGAGAGTCAGAGTAAGTGAACAGAGCAGGAAAGATAGGCAGCGTAAGAGGGAAGTTAGACCAGGGCAGTCCAGTATATCAACTGATAATAAAAAGTTTAAAGGTTCACAGGACCAGACACAGAGTCAGAGAAGTTAGTTTGGAATATCTGTAGCTAGCTCCCCGGGCACAGTAACAAGGGGATCAGCCCCAATGCTAGAATGTATGCACTGTAGTGAGAAACACAGAGGAGAATGTCGATTATTAAAGGGAGAGTGTTTCAAGTGTGGGGCTATGGATCATTTTATAAGAGATTGCCCCTAGAGGAGTGACTTAATAGCTCCAGTATAAGCTGATGGACCTGCCCCCACAATACAAAAGGGTAAAAGATCTGGTAAATTAGAGACGACTGAAATTTCACAGAAGGCTATTTCTGAGACGGTCGAAAGATCGAAAGTCAGAGTGACACCAAAAGTGTATGCCATGGAAGCTAGAGAGGAGCCAAACTTAGACATTGATAAAACAACATAAGGAAATGAAGAAGCAAAGAAATAACAGACACATCAGGTAAATGTACTATATTATCTGTAAAGAAAGAAATTCAAATTCAAATGGATAAATCTGAACAAGTATTCTAGTTATTAACCATTAGATCATAGTATGATGGGAAATAGGATCTGGTTTCTGAAAAATTGACCTGAGATGGGAGGTAATATTATTAACTGATATAATTAGAGTGGATTTTAAGACAATAGTAACCATAGTAAAATGAAAATCACTTACAAATATTAAGTTGAGTGGAATAGTAAAAATTTAAAAAGGTAAATCAGTTCCAAAAAGTGAAGTCAAGAAAGACAAGATGTAAGAAAATCTGATCTATTGGAATATACCATGGTAACTATGCAATATTTTAGATGTTTGTGCTATAAGCTACAGATTATAGTACCAACTTGGGACTATTGTGTAGAGCTACGTATTTCCGATAGTAAATCAAGATAAGGATAAAATTTTAAAACTAAGAATAGTGAATTATATTAAAGAGGAAGTAAAGTATTATAATACACAAAAATGGGAAAAGACAAAGCGATAGCTGTTCCTCGATTATTTACACTGAGTAAATTTCGAGGACGAAATTTTTATTTAGAGAGAAAGAGATGTAACATCCTCTCTGTACGTAGTCTGTAGGTTCTATTGCTCCGATGACCTAATGTCAGTCCGGGCAAGTCAGGATGTCTGGAACTACACTTCGTTGATAGTGAACAGACATATAATGATGAAATAAATAAAAAAAATATAAGAAAAATTAAAGAAAAATAAAGAGAGGAAATGAAACTAAGTTAAATGAGCCAGCACCGTAGCGATGGGTGACCACACCGGGAAGTTACGGTGAAGGCAATTGTCGACCCCAGGACCACGGAGAACCCTCGAAATTAAATTTTGAGACATAATTAAAGGTTTATTGAAATTTAATTGACACTAGAAATATCAAAGAAAATTTAATAAATTAGTACAAAGAAAAACAAAAAAATCGAGAAACAGACAAAAATCAGTGTTACCGAAAAATCGGGAATACAACCCAAAAAGGGGCATTTTGGTCATTTGACACCTAAGGTTGCTTTTTGACCTCAATATCCATTAAAAATAAATGATATTACACTTTGGAAATATCATGAAAAATTAAAATGAGATACATTATGTAAATAGTGAAAGAATTGAGATAAATGAGCAAATTAAGGAAATTAAGATTAATGAATTATCAATTCAAGTTAGTGCTCCACTAACTCAAGCCTTGGGACACTTATCTAAGTCATTTGTGGGTAGAATTAGTCATCTTCAACCTCAAGAACACAACCAGCCGAATGGAAAACACCATTGAAGCTCCCATGGCTGAATTTGTCCAAGCTGCATGCACTCCCTTTCCAAGCCTCCTTTCCACTTGGTTTCTTCATTAAACCTTGCATACTTAACTTGGGAAAGCCATAGGCAACAAGAAAAAGAAGATTTGATGAAGTTTAAAGGAAGCTCTCAAGGGTAAGTGTCCAAATCCTTTCCCTAGCTTTAGTAAACTTGGTGTTTAGGTTGAGGTGAGTAGTTTGGTGAAGAGAAAGGAAGAAAATATTGAGATATGAACTTGTCCATTTTTGGTAGCCATGAAAGTTTGTTGTATTTGAGTTTTTCTTACCTCTAATAGATGGGAATCAAGGTTGATTAACTTAAATGGAAGTGGCAATAGATTAATGTCCAAGTATGTGCATGTTAGTGCTTGAATTAAGGGTTTGAAAATGGGACTTTGATACCTTGGTAAACTGCCATGTTTGGCAGCCTATAATATTGTGAAATTGTATGTGATTTTATGTAATATATTGATGAGATGTGATGGTGTTAAATTGTGGGCAGCATGTGTAGTTGCCATGGAAGTATATGTGTAATATTGGTGTTGAGGTATGTTGAATTTCGGTGGAAGTAAATGTTGAGCTTTAATGGTGTATTGTGTGAATTGAGCACTTGAGTGTTCTGCCCAAAATGCTTGTTGGAATTGTGTACAATATATATAGAAGTGCCATGATTGAATATTGAAGTATTGGGAGGAGGAGGATTGTCAAAATTGGAAGTGAAATGTTCAAATGCAGGTTGTGTGTGTTAGCAGTACCTAAATTAGGTTATAAGTGCAAAACTATGAACCCAATTGGTATGAGGCCAATGGGGGATGAAACTAGACACCAAATAGGCCAACTTTCATGTAGAAATGTTGCCAAAATTCTGCCTAGAAACTGGCCTTAAAAATGACCAAATCCAAAATTAGTAAGTGCCAGTCCAGATTTTTAACCATATGAATAGTAGTTATTAGGATGACCATAACTCACTCAAAACAGGTCCAAATGACCTGAAATTTTTACCATGGATAGCTTAGACATAGAGCTACAATTCTTATGAAGACAGCAAAGCCCAGAAATGGCCAGAACCAAGTCAAATAGCTTGCACAAGTTCGGGTACCAAAACTGCCAGAACTAAATATGACCTAAAATTGACCAAATTTTGCACTAAAGATGCAATTTGTCCAACTTTAGTAAATTGACCATATCTTGGTCTATATAACTCAGAATGACCTGAAAGTTTGCCAAAAGTTCAATAAGACATAGAGCTACAATGTTGTTTCTTTGAAAAGAAGCTAAAAGGCAAGAGAAATAGGACATTAAGTTAGACCAATCTAGCACACAAAAACTAAAAATTTGATATTTATATACAATGATGCTTGAAGTAATTTGGCAATGAATGCCAACTTGTAAAAGTGGTAAATTGCACTATATTGGCAGCATATTGAATTACAATTTGTGACCTGTTGATGCTAGAATCAACTTATCCATATTACCTAAAAAGGTCAACATTTACATTGACTTGTGAATTACATGATAATTAGTAAACTCAAAAAAATGAAGAATTAAACAATTGATTTGTAATGTGTCCTAGTTTGCCTAGTTGACTAGTTTGGATAGGTTGGCATGCCAATAGGATTCTGACAGCTGTTTTGTAAATGGCTTCATGCCATACTGTGTTTTTACGGCATATTATGCTGCACTATGACTTTAATAGCCTATGGCTATACGTATTGTGTTATTATACTTGGCTTATCGCCAGATTGACTATATGGCTTTTATCCACACTGTTTGCACACTGGGAGACACTTTGTGACTGATGGTGTGACGGCCCGAGGTACTAGGTTCCCAGTGCCAGTATATCCGTTTATCTAGTCTGGTCAGTATATAGGCTACACGGGCAATTAATTTAAGCATTATTAAAATCAAATAGCTAAATTCAGTTTATTGACATATAGCACCACCAAAATTAGCAAAAATGAAAGGTTAGCAAATAAAAGTAGAATCAACAACTGTAAAGAATATCAATGTTATAAATTCATAAACAATTCATTTATTTTATTTTAGTGTATATTTCTTTATAATTGGCACCACTAAGCAAAATTGCTTAGCGCATTGCTTTTATAACGCGTAGGTATTGGAGACACAGCTGGAGAGCCCAACAGACCTACGACCAGGTGAGACATCAGATCTACACAGGAGTCCAGAGTCATCTGCACTACATTGCATATATGGTAAGACTTAGGACATCTTGTATTTTGTACTTCTGCTGTATTTTGAAATTCGATTCTATATTTTATAATATTATGAAAGCTTTAAAGTTTGTAATATTTTGTATGTATTAAATAACATGGAGATTTTCTAGATATATTTGAATTATTATGGACTGTATTATGGAATTGTTTAATGACTATGAATGTCTATTGACTTTACTGAGAAATTGAGACAGTGAATGAAATTGTGATTTTGAGAATACTATATTGAGACTGTTTTTAATAGGTGCAGAAGGACTGTTTGTCCAATTTACTGATGGCACTTTGCTAGATTTTTGTTAAAAATTTTGCAACACTCAGTTTTATCAAAACATAAAATAATAAACAATCATGATATAAATTTCACACAACTGTTTCCTAAATCAAATTGAGTATTCAGAAAATAAGATAATCACAAACTAGGTGCTCCGGCACACCGTGTGGCACGCCTTACTCGGCTACACTGTACATGGGTGAGGTGTTATAAGGATGATCAATAGAATTATAAGAATTCAATCACCCACTAGAAATCCATCCAACTAGGATTTCTGTTTTCTACTTTGGAAGTGTAGGATTCGCTAAGTTCGTGGGAGGACCAATTTGATTAAAAGACCATAATCAATTTGGTTAATTACATGATACATTTACTAATTAATCTGGTTATTTTCTGCAGTTAATTTTCTGATAATAATGAGCATACCACAATCACCACCATCCAATATCCTTGCAAGCATACTTGATCGTAATAGGTTGACAGGACCGAATCTATCTGATTGGCTAAGAAATTTAAAACTTGTCCTGAACCTCAAACATATAGGATATGTTTTAGACTCAAATGTTCCTAGTCCCTTACCTTCAGAGGCCACTCAAGAGGAACATGAAACTTTGGACAAGTAGAAGGAGCATGATATGAGAGCCAAGTGTTACATGTTTGCTTCTGTGAGTAATGAGTTACAGAAGCAGCATGAGAACATGCAGAGTGCGAGTGTAACACCCCTTACCCGTCTACAGAATAGCCGAGCAAGGCGTGCTACACGGCGTGCCGGAGCACCTAGTCTGTGATTATCACATTTTCTAAAGTTAATTTGATTTTAAGAAGTGTTTGTGCTATTCATAGCATACTGGTTCTATTTTCACACTTTAATAAAGTCAGTGTTTTAAAATAGTAATAAAAATTTGACAAGGTGCCATCTACATTTCGGACAAACTATCCTTCCAACCTGTTAAAAACAGTTTAATATGATAATATTAAAATCTCAAATATTTCACAGTCTCTATTTCTCAATAAAGTCTATAGACTTTTACAGTCATTAAACAGTTCCATAATACAGTCCATAATAATTTAAATATATACAGAAAATCTCCATGTTATTTAATATGTACAAGATATTACAAAATACAAGACCGAATCTCAAAAATACAATAAAAGTACAAAATACAGGTTATCCTAAGTCCTACCACGTATGCAATGTAGTGCAGATGACTCTGGACTCCTGTGCAGATCTGATGTCTCACTCGGTCATAGGTCTGCTGGGCTCCCTAGCGGTGTCTCCAATACATACGCGTTACAAAAGCAACGCGCTAAGCAATTTTGCTTAGTGGTGCCAAATATAAAGAAATATACACTAAAATAAAGTAAATAAAGTGTTTACAAATTTTTGGTGGTGCTGTATTTCAGTAAACTGGATTTAGGTATTTGAATTTAATAGTACTTGAATTACTGTCCGTGTAGCCTATATACTAACTAGATTGGATAAATGGATATACTGGCACTGGGTACCTAGTACCTCGGGCCGTCACACCATCGATCACAAAGTTTCTCCCGATGTGCAAACAGTATGGCTAAGAAGCCATATAGTCAATCTGGCGATAAGCCAAGAATAAATACACAATATGTATAGCCGTAGGCTATTAAAGTCACAGTGCGGCACAATAAGCCGTAAAAACACAGTATGGCATGAAGCCATTTATAGAACAGCTGTCAGAATCCTATTGGCATGCCAACCTATCCATACTAGTCAACTAGGCGAACTAGGGAACATTATAAATTAATTGTTTAATCCTTCAATTTTTTGAGTTTACTAACTATTATATAATTCACAAGTTAATGCATGTGTTGACCTTTTTAGGTAATATGGATAAGTTGTTTCTAGCATCAATATGTCACAATTTAAATCTCAATATGCTACCAATATATTGCAATTTACCATTTTTACAAGTTGGCATTCATTGCCAAAATGCTTCAAGCATCTTTGTATGTAAGATGTTAAATTCTTAATTTTTGGGTGCTAGATTGGTCTAGCTTAAAGTCCTATTTCTCTTGGTTTTTAGCTTCTGGTCAAAGAAGCAAAATTGTAGCTCTATGTCTTATTGCACAAGGGGCAAAATTTCAGGTCATTCCGAGTTGTGTAGACCAAGATATGGTCAATTTGCTAAAGCTGGACAGATTGCACTTTTAGTGCAAAATTTGGTCAATTTTAAGGTCACTTTTGGTTTGGCAGATTTTGTACCCGAACATTTGCAAGCCATTTGACTTGGTTCTGGCAATTTCTGGGCTTGGGTGTCTTCAAAATCTTGTCGATATAGGTCTTAACTATTCATGGTCAAAATTTCAGGTCAATTGGACCTGTTTTGAGTGAGTTATGGCCTAAACACTAACTGCTGCCCAAATAGTCAGTTTTCAGGCCTTAAATGCACTAATCTGGATTTGGTCATTTTTAAGGTCAGTTTCTAGGCAGAATTTTGGCAACCCTTCTCCATGAAAGTTAGCCTATTTGGTGTCTAGTTTCACCCCCAATTGGCCTCATACCAATTGGGTTCATAGTTTGGTACTTATGGCCTAATTTAGGTGCTGCCTTCAATACACAACCTGCACAAAGCTCATACACTCCAAATTTAATGTTCCTTCTCCTCCTCATTACTACAATATTCAATCAACAACACTTCCATACATATATTGTACACAATTTCAGCAACAATTCTGGGTAGAATGTTCAAGTGCTCAATGCACACAATTCATCATTAAGTTCAACATTCACTTCCACCAAAATTCAACATACTTAAATGCTAATATTACACATATACTTCAACATATTCATACTTCAATATCACTTACACTTGCTGCCCACAATTTAACATTAACATATATCATTAATAACCACATGTTCACACACAAATTCATGCTATTAGGGGCTGCCAAACATGGCAGTTTGCTCAAGGCATCAAGGTTCCATTTCACACCTTTAATCCAAACACTACATGCGCATACTTAAATACAAACTTACTAAAATTTTCATTTGAATTAATCAACCTTCATTTTCATTCATTAGAAGTAAAAATAACTCAAGCTCAACAAGGGTTCATGGCTGCCAAAAATGGACAAGTCTATTTCTCACTATTTCTTTCATTTCTCTTCACCAAAACACTCACCTCAACCTAAACACAAGCTTTACTAAAGCAAAGGAGAGGTTTTGGACACTTACAACTTTTGGATCTTATCAAAACTTCACCAAATCTGGTTTTTCTTGTTGCCAATATCTTCCGCAAGGTGAATAGGCAAGCTTTAATGAAGGAGGCAAGTGAAAATGAGGGCTTGATGATGGAGAGAGAAAGCTTCATGCATGGTGGCCATGGACGACTTTGAGAGGATCGATTCGGCAAGCTTCTCCCAAGGTTGAAGATGACCCAATTTTTCCCACTAAAGTTTATTTTGTGTAGTTTATAATATAGTTAGTGGAGCACTAACGAGTTGTTTAATGTTTAATTATATTAAGTTTCCTTTGTTTACACATTTACCTCTTTTCTTTCACAATTTACATAATGTATCACAATTTAATTTTTCATGTCATTTCTAAAGTGTAATATCATTTATTTTTAATGGACATTGAGGTCAAAAGGCAATACTAGGTGTCAAATGACCAAAATACCCCACTTCGGGTTATATTCCCGATATTTCGGTAACACTAATTTTTGTCTGTTTTTGATTTTTTTTTTCATTTTTCTTTATACTAATTTATTAATTTTTCTTTAATATTTCTAGTGTCAATTACATTTCAATAAACCTTTATTTATGTCTCAAAATTAAATTCCGAGGGTTCCCTGCGGTCCTGGGGTCGGCAATAGCCTTCCCAGTGCGGTCACCCATCGCTGCGGTGTCAGCTCGTTTAACTCAGTTTCATTTTTTCTCTTTCATTTTTTTTCTTTAATTTTTCTTGTATTTTCTTTTTATTTATTTCATCATTATATGTCTGTTCACTATCACCGAAGTGTAGTTCCAGACATCCTAACTTGCATGGACTATTATTTGACTACTGGAGCAATTGAACATACAAAACACGTACAGTGGGGATGTTACAACTCTTCCCCTCTAAATAAAAATTTTGTCCTCGAAATTTACCTGATGTGAAGAGCTGAGGGAACTGTTGTCTCATTGTCTCCTCGGTCTCCCATGTTGCCTCTTCCGTATTATGGTGTCTCCATAGGATTTTCACTAGTGGAATTGTCTTATTTCTGAGCTCTTTTACCTCTCGTGCCAAGATTTTAATTGGTTCTTCTTCATATGTCAGGTCAGGTTGTACCACAATTTCTTCTGCTGAGATGACATGTGAAGGATCTGATCTATATCTTCTGAGCATCGAGACATGGAATGCATTATGTATCTTGTCCAGCTCCGATGGTAAGGCTAATTTGTAGGCTACTGGTCCCACACGTTCTATCACTTCATATGGGCCAATGAACCTAGGGCTTAATTTTCCCTTTTTCCTGAATCTCAACACTTTCGTCCACGGTGATACTTTGAGAAATACCTTCTCGCCAACTTCATACTCAATGTCCTTTCTCCTCAAGTCAGCATAAGATTTCTGTAGGTCTGAGGCAACTTTCAAATTGGCCTTTATCAGTTTCACCTTTTCCTCTGTCTGTTTTATCAGGTCTGGCCCCACTAGCTTATCTTCACCCAATTCAGTCTAACATACAGGTGTTCTACATTTTCTCCCATACAGTGCTTCATAGGGTGCCATTTGTATGCTAGCTTGATAGCTATTATTATATGCAAATTCTGCCAGTGGAAGGTATCTGTCCCAACTTCCCTTAAACTCAATAACACAACTTCTCAGCATATCCTCGAGGACCTATCACAGATATTCAGTTATTACTATCATTATTATCAGTTTATGGTTTGTAATAACTTAATGAGTTTCAAAATTTACTTGGATTATTCTTTCTGACTATCCATCCGTCTGAGGATGAAAAGCCGTACTAAAATGGAGTTGTGTGCCCAAGGATTCTTATAATTTCTTCCAAAATCTAGATGTAAACCTCGGGTCTCTATCAGATATAATGGAAAGTAGAATTCCATGTAGTCTAACTATCTCACTGATGTATAATTCTGCTAGCTTTTCCAGTGAGTAGTTAGTTCTGATTGGCAGAAAATGTGCTGATTTGGTCAACCTATCCACAATCACCCATATTGCATCATGCTTCTTCTGAGTGAGAGGTAGACCACTGATAAAGTCCATAGTGACTCGGTCCCACTTCCATTCAGGTATGTTTATGGGCTGTAACAAACCTGATGGAACTTGATGTTCTGCTTTGACTTGCTGACATGTCAAGCATCTAGTTACATAGTCAACTATGTCCTTCTTCATACCTGGCCACCAGTATTGGAGTTTCAGGTCATGGTACATTTTTGTGCTTCCTGGGTGCATAGCATACACACTATTATGTGCTTCTTTCAGAATACTGGTTTTCAACTCTTTATCATCTGGTACACATACTCTTTCTTTATAGTACAGGCACCCATTTTCCTTCACTTCATATTCAGTTTCCTTCCCTCAGTGATTTTGCCCATAACAGCCATTAATTTCCCATCTGTCTTCTGCTTATCCTGTATCTGTTGTAACAGATTCGGCTTCACTTGCAACTCAGCCAAAATAACTCCATCATGAGTTAAGAATAGTTGGGCATTCAGAGATCTTAATGCTACAATAGATTTTCTGCTTAAAGCATCAGCGACTACATTTGCCTTCCCAGGGTGGTAGTCAATCACACAATCATAATCTTTCAGGAATTCAATCCATCGCCTCTGTCTCAAATTAAGTTCCTTCTGGGTTGGTAGATACTTCAGACTCTTATGGTCTGTGTATATGTAGCATTTTTCCCCATACAAGTAATGCCTCCATATCTTCAATGCGAAGATAATTGCTGCTAACTCCAAATCATGAGTAGGGTAATTCTTTTCATGTGGCCTTAACTGCCTGGAAGCATATGCGACCACTTTCCCTTCTTGCATGAGTACACACCCTAACCCATTGTGTGAGGCATCACTGTAGACTACAAAGTCTTTTCTAGACATTGGCTGTGTTAACACTGGTGCCTCTTTCAACATAGCCTTCAGCCTCTCAAAACTGGCTTGACACTTGTCATTCCAGTCAAATTTCATATTCTTGTGTAATAATTTGGTCAGTAGAGCAGCTATCAGGGAAAATCCCTTTACAAATCTTCTATAATATCCAGCTAACCCTAAGAAACTTCTGATCTCAGTTGTATTTCTGGGAGGCTTCCATTCCATCACTGCTTCAATCTTCTTGGGATCCACTCTAATCCCTTCAGCTGATACTACATGTCCAAGGAATGCAATCTCATTCAACCAAAACTCACACTTGGACAATTTAGCATACAGTTTCTTCTCTTTTAGAGTCTGCAGAACAACTCTCAAATGCTCATCATGTTCTACTTTATCCTTGGAATACACCAGGATGTCATCAATGAAGACCACTATGAACCGATCTAAGTATGGATAGAAGATACGATTCATAAGGTTCATGAATGCTGCTGGAGCGTTTGTTAACCTAAATGGCATCACCAGGAATTCATAATGCCCATACCGGGTTCTAAATGTAGTCTGAGGCATATCTGCATCCTTAACCCTTAGCTGATGATACCCTGATCTGAGATCAATCTTAGAAAACACACCGGCTCCCTTCAACTGATCAAACAGATCATCAATTCTAGGCAACAGATACTTGTTCTTCACTGTTACTTTGTTTAACTGCTAGTAGTCAACACATAACCTCAGTGTCCCATCTTTCTTCTTTACAAACAGCACCGGAGCTCCCCAAGGTGACACACTGGGGTGTATAAACCCCTTGTCTAGTAATTCTTGCAACTGGATTTTTTACTCTTTCAATTCAGCAGGCGCCATCCTATACGGAGCAATTGAAATCAGAGCTGTACCCGGCATAATCTCAATGGCAAATTCAACTTCCCTTTCTGGTGGTAAACTAGGCAATTCCTTAGGAAATACCTCAGAGAAATCCCTTACTGTGGGTATGTCAGACAAGTTAAGTTTACCCTGCCTAGTGTCAACCACGTGTGCCAGATAGGCTTCACACCTTTCCTCAACCATCTCCTTGCAACTGTAGCTGAGATGACATTGGACAAGAAATATGTTCTTTCACCCATTACTATTATTTCTTCATTCTCAGTAGTTTTCAGAGAGATTCTCTTCAATTTACAATCAACTATTGCCTGATGATGGGATAACCAGTCCATTCCCAAAATCACATCAAACTCATGGAAAGGTAGTTTGATTAAGTCTGCTAAGAACTCTTTCCCTTGAGTCTTCAATGGACAGCCCTTATACACCTTGTTTACTACCACACTGTGGCCTAGTGGATTTGTGACCAGGATGTCTTGGTCACTTTCCTCTACTGGTATTCCCTTTTTTACGGGCAGCTTGATACAAATATATGAATGAGTAGATCCAGGATCCACTAATGCATGCACAGAAGTATTATAAAGGAGGAATGTACCCTTGATGACATCTAGAGCATCCTATTCCTCCTGTGCCCTTATAGCATAGGCTTTGGCTGGTTTTCTGCCTTCTGCTCTCTCCACAGACTCTGACAAAGGTTTATGTGAAGTACCTGCCGCTCACTTTACCCGCCTTTCTACCCCTGGAGCCGAGGGGCAGGCCTATTAGTTGATACCGGAGTGGATGTAGCAGTTCTGCATGGACAATCTCGGACTAGATGGTCTGTAGATCCACACCATAAACAAGCACCTGTTATCCTCCAACTTTCACCCTTATGCCATTTTTGGCAATGTGGGCAAGCAACAGATACCGTTGGGGCTGGTCCCCTGTACCCTGTCCCTGGAGAGCTAGCCATTGAAGGGGTGGACTGGCCTCTCCTTGGTGCAAACTGAGATTTGGGCCTCTGTGACTGACCCTAACTTGGTGCTCTACTAAAACTCTGAGTAAGTGAACCTTTGAATTTCTTGCTAGGGGCAGAAGATGTACCACCGACCACTTCTCTTTCTCGTCATTCCTTCTGCTCGCTCATTCATTCTAACCTTTTCAACCTTCAGTGCAGCTTCCACTAATTTGGCAAATTCTGTAATCCCCAAGGCTGTAATCATTACTTTAATGTTATCATTGAGTCCCTCCTCAAATCTCTTGCATCTCTCTGTCTCATTAGGGACTATTTCCCGCCCATAGCGGCTCAGTCTGACAAATTCTCTTTCATATTCAGCCATTTTCAATTGTCTCTAGCGTAGGGTAATAAACTCCCTTCTCTTCTCTTCCAAGTATGCACTGCCCACATACTTCTTTCTGAACTCAGTGAGAAAGAAATCCCAAGTTATATGTTCTGGTGGCACCTCACTAGTTATTGTATCCCACCACTGGTATGCATCATCCTGCAGTAGTGATACAGCAGCTTCCAAATTTTGCTCTGGAGTACAATGAAGTTGTTTCAAGACTCTTCCAATTCTGTCCAACCAGTTTTCACCGTGATGTGAATCATCTTCTCTTTTGCCCAGAAAGTCCACTGCTCCAAACTTCCTGAGTCTCTCCATATGAGATTTTTAATGTGGAGGTGGTGGTGGTGGCATAACTCCTGCCATCTATCTAAAGAACTCAGCCATTTGCTGAAATGTGGCTGGTGCATTTGGTACTGGTGGAGCAGGTTCCCTCCTATCTCCTGGTTCAGTCATAGATGGAGCATGACTTTCCACTTCCTCATCGACCGCTCTCTGTGATGTGGAATCCATATTCTGATTAAAATAACAAAACAAATCAAAAGATCTGTATTAGAGTCATCTTAACACTTACAATGCAATGCATGATGTGCAATCTATCTAGGTCCAGAAACGCCTAAACCGTGCTCTGATACCACTAAATGTAACACCCCTTACCCGTCTACAGAATAGCCGAGCAAGGCGTGCTACACGGCGTGTCGGAGCACCTAGTTTATGATTATCACATTTTCTAAACTCAATTTGATTTTAAGAAGTGTTTATGTGCTATTCATAGCATACTGGTTCTATTTTCACACTTTAATAAAGTCAGTGTTTTAAAATACTAATAAAAATTTGGCAAGGTGCCATTTGCATTTCGGACAAACTGTCCTTCCAACCTGTTAAAAACAGTTTAATATGATAATATTAAAATCTCAAATATTTCACAGTCTCTATTTCTCAATAAAGTCTATAGACTTTTACAGTCATTAAACAGTTCCATAACACAGTCCATAATAATTTAAATATATATAGAAAATCTCCATGTTATTTAATATGTACAAGATATTACAAAATACAAGACCGAATCTCAAAAATACAATAAAAGTACAAAATACAGGTTATCCTAAGTCCTACCACATATGCAATGCAGTGCAGATGACTCTGGACTCTTGTGCAGATCTGATGTCTCACCCGGTCATAGGTCTGCTGGGCTCCCCAGCGGTGTCTCCAATACCTACGCGTTACAAAAGCAACGCGCTAAGCAATTTTGCTTAGTGGTGCCAAATATAAAGAAATATACACTAAAATAAAGTAAATAAAGTGTTTACAAATTTTTGGTGGTGCTGTATGTCAGTAGACTAAATTTAGGTATTTGAATTTAATAGTACTTGAATTACTGCCCGTGTAGCCTATATACTAACTAGACTGGATAAATGGATATACTGGCACTGGGTACCTAGTACCTCGGGCCGTCACACCATTAATCACAAAGTGTCTCCCGGTGTGCAAACAGTGTGGCTAAGAAGCCATATAGTCAATCTGGCGATAAGCCAAGAATAAATACACAATATGTATAGCCGTAGGCTATTAAAGTCACAGTGCGGCACAATAAGCCGTAAAAACACAGTATGGCATGAAGCCATTTACAGAACAGTTGTCAGAATCCTATTGGCATGCCAGCCTATCCATACTAGTCAACTAGGCAAACTAGGGCACATTATAAATTAATTGTTTAATCCTTCAATTTTTTGAGTTTACTAACTATTATATAATTCACAAGTCAATGCATGTGTTGACCTTTTTAGGTAATATGGATAAGTTGTTTCTAGCATCAATATGTCACAATTTAAATCTAAATATGCTGCCAATATAATGCAATTTACCATTTTTACAAGTTGGCATTCATTGCCAAAATGCTTCAAGCATCTTTGTATGTAAGATGTTAAATTCTTAATTTTTGGGTACAAGATTGGTCTAGCTTAAAGTCCTATTTCTCTTGGTTTCTAGCTTCTGGTCAAAGAAGAAAAATTGTAGCTCTATGTCTTATTGCACGCGGGGCAAAATTTCAGGTCATTCCGAGTTGTGTAGTCCAAGATATGGTCAATTTGCTAAAGCTGGACAGATTGCACTTTTAGTGCAAAATTTGGTCAATTTTAAGGTCACTTTTGGTTCGGCAGATTTTATACCCGAACTTGTGCAAGCCATTTGACTTGATTATGGCCATTTCTGGGCCTGGGTGTCTTCATAAGACTTGTAGATATAGGTCTTAACTATTCATGGTCAAAATTTCAGCTCAATTAGACCTGTTTTGAGTGAGTTATGGCCTAAACACTAACTGCTACCCAAATGGTCAGTTTTCAGGCCTTAAATGCACTAATCCGGATTTGGTCATTTTTAAGGTCAGTTTCTAGACAGAATTTTGGCAACCCTTCTACATGAAAGCTGGCCTATTTGGTGTCTAGTTTCACCCTCAATTGGCCTCATACCAATTGGTTCACAGTTTGGTACTTATGGCCTAATTTAGGTGCTGCCTTCAATACACAACCTGCACAAAGCTCATACACTCCCAATTTAATGTTCCTTCTCCTCCTCATTACTACATTATTCAATCAACAACACTTCCATACATATATTGTACACAATTTCAGCAACAATTCTGGGCAGAATGTTCAAGTGCTCAATGCACACAATTCATCATTAAGTTCAACATTCACTTTCACCAAAATTCAACATACTTAAATGCTAATATTACACATATACTTCAACATATTCATACTTCAATATCACTTACACTTGCTGCCCACAATTTAACATTAACATATATCATTAATAACTACATGTTCACACACAAATTCATGCTATTAGGGGCTGCCAAACATGGCAGTTTGCTCAAGGCATCAAGGTTCCATTTCACACCTTTAATCTAAACACTACATGCACATACTTAAATACAAACTTATTACAATTTTCATTTGAATTAATCAACCTTCATTTTCATTCATTAGAAGTAAAAATAACTCAAGCTCAACAAGGGTTCATGGCTACCAAAAATGGACAAGTCCATTTCTCACTATTTCTTTTATTTCTCTTCACCAAAACACTCACCTCAACCTAAACACAAGCTTTACTAAAGCAAGGGAGAGGTTTTGGACACTTACAACTTTTGGAGCTTATCAAAACTTCACCAAATCTGGTTTTTCTTATTGCCAATATCTTCCCCAAGGTGAATAGGCAAGCTTTAATGAAGGAAGCAAGTGAAAATGAGGGCTTGATGATGGAGAGAGAAAGCTTCATGCATGGTGGCCATGGAGGACTTTGAGAGGATCAATTCGGCAAGCTTCTCCCAAGGTTGAAGATGACCCAATTCTGCCCACTAAAGTTTATTTTGTGTAGTTTATAATATAGTTAGTGGAGCACAAATGAGTTATTTAATGTTTAATTATATTAAGTTTCCTTTACTTACACATTTACCTCTTTTCTTTCACAATTTACATAATGTATCACAATTTAATTTTTCATGTCATTTCTAAAGTGTAATATCATTTATTTTTAATGGACATTGAGGTCAAAAGGCAACACTAGGTGTCAAATGACCAAAATACCCACTTCGGGTTATATTCCTGATTTTTCGGTAACACTAATTTTTGTCTGTTTTTTATTTTTTTTTTCATTTTTCTTTGTACTAATTTATTAATTTTTCTTTAATATTTCTAGTGTCAATTACATTTCAATAAACCTTTATTTATGTCTCAAAATTAAATTCCGAGGGTTTCCTGTGGTCCTGGGGTCGGCAACGACCTTGCCAGTGCGGTCACCCATCGCTGCGGTGTCGGCTCGTTTAACTTAGTTTCATTTTCTCTCTTTCATTTTTTTTCTTTAATTTTTCTTGTATTTTCTTTTTGTTTATTTCATCATTATATGTCTGTTCACTATCACCGAAGTGTAGTTCCAGGCATCCTAACTTGCATGGACTGTTATTTGACTACTGGAGCAATTGAACATTCAAAACACGTACAGTGGGGATGTTACAGCGAGTGAGATCCTCCTTTACCTACAAGAGTTGTATGGTGAGCATAGCAGGAATGCCAAGTATGAGATATCTAGGCAGCTATTTTGCATGAGGATGTTTAAGGGACAGAATGTTGGGGATCATATCCACAAGATGATTCGGCTGATTGAGCAGCTGGAACATCTTGACTTTAACATGGATTTCCAACTACAGACAGATTTTATCCTTCAGTCCCTTCCTGACTCATTTGGGAATTTTATGACAAATTTTCATATAACTAAGCAGGAATGCACCTTGGTTGGTTTACTCATCATGCTGGTTATTGCCCAAAAGAATATGTCGGGCAATAAAGGAAGAGAGGTAGCTTTGATTGCATCTTCTTCTGCTGGAAAGTCCAACAAAAAGAAGGGCAATAAGAAAAAGAAACCTCAGATTCCTAGTCTTTTCAAGAAAATAGCTAAACAGAAAGGGAAAGCCAAAGCTGATGGAGGCAAAGGAAAGTGTTTCCACTGCCAGAAGGATGGGCATAGTAATAGGGAATTGCTCAGAGTATAGCAATCTAAAAGAATGCAATGCCATGATGAAAATCAACTCAAGTTCAAAATATATTTGGCACTTAAGATTAGATCATGTTGCAGAAGATAGGATTACAAAACTGGAGAAAATGGGGATTTTATCCTCATTGGGCTCTGAGCCTACTCCAAATTGTGAATCCTACCTTCAGGGCAAAATGACTAGATCACCCTTTGTTGGACAAGGACTAAGAGCTAAAAATATTTTGGAACTAACACATAGTGATGTATGTGATCCATTTAAGGAAATGGTTAGAGGTGGTTTTCATTACTTTATTACCTTTACTGATGATAAATCAAGGTTTGGGTATTTGTATTTGATGAAATACAAACATGAATCCTTTGAAAAGTTCAAAGAATTTAAATCTGAAGTAGAAAATCAAACAGGAAAAAGTATTAAAGCTCTTCGATCAAATCGTAGAGATGAATACTTGAGTACTGAATTTGATGAATACTTGAAAAAGCATGGTATTGTTTCCTAGCTGACTCCTCCAGGAACACCACAGCTGAATGGTGTATCTGAAAGGAGAAATCGTACCTTATTGGATATGGTATGTAGTATGATGAGCTATACTAATAGGCCAATCTCCTTTTGGGGATTTGCATTAAAATCAACTTTGCATGTTCTGAATAGGATTCCATCAAAATCAGTATCTTCCACACCTTATGAGATATGACATGGAAGAAAACCAAGTCTTAAGCATGTTAAGATTTGGGGTTGTCCAGCTATATCAAAAAGCTGAACACTGATAAATTGGAAACCAGATCAGAAAAGTGTCGATTTGTTGAATATCCAAACGATAGTTTTGGATATTATTTTTATTTGCCTACATCACAAAAGGTTGTCGTAAGTAGAGATGCCACATTTCTTGAACAACAGTTTGTTCAAGAAGGAGGCAAAGGAAGGCAAATAGAGTTAGAATTGGAGAATTCTGGCCAACAAACAGATCAGATGGATATGGATCCATTTAGTCAACCTACACCTATTGATGAAACATCTACAGTTATTCCTCGTAGATCAACCAGGACATCTCACCTACCAGTGAGATATGGTTTCCTTCATGAAGAAGAACAAGAGTTGTCTACTCATGAAAAAGTAGATCATGGAGATGATCCACTTACCTATGAAGAAGCTATATTAGATATAGACTCTTCAAAATGGATTGATGCTATGAAATCTGAGATTGATTCCATGTATAAGAATCAAGTTTGGGATCTTGTTGACCCACCTGAAGGTATTATACCTATAGGGAACAAATGGGTTTTTAAGCAGAAAATTGATTCTGATGGAAAGCTAGAGACCTATAAAGCAAGGCTAGTAGTGAAAGGATTTCGCCAAAGGCAAGGAATCGACTATGAGGAGATTTTCTCGCCTATTGCCATGTTTAAATCAATTAGGATTCTATCAGCAATAGCTGCATACTATGATTATGAGATTTGGCAGATGGATGTCAAAACAACTTTTCTCAATAGATACATTGAAGAAAACATTTTCATGGAACAACCTAGGGGTTTTGAATTCCAAAATGGTTCCAAAGTGCGCAAGTGAAAGCAATCCATTTATGGGTTAAAACAAACTTCGAGGAGTTGGAACATCCGTTTTGATGAAGCCATTAAGTCATTTGGTTTTATCAAAAATGAGGATGAGCTATGTGTATATAAGAAGGCTAATGATAATGCTATCACTTTCCTTATCTTATATGTGGATGATATTTTGTTGATGGGTAATGACACAAGTATGTTGACAATTGTAAAGGTATGGTTGTCAAATACATTCTCCATGAAAGACTTAAGGGAGGTAATCTATATTCTTGGGATTCGCATCTATAGAGATTGAGTGAAAAGAATAATTAGTTTATCCCAAAGTCTATACTTGGAAAAGGTATTAAAGAGGTTTAACATGCTTGATTCCAAGAGAGGATTGTTACCAGTGAGACATGGTATCTACCTTTCTAAAGAGATGTCTCCAAAGACACATGAAGAAAGAGATAAAATGGCTAGGATTCCATATGCTTCAGCTATTAGAAGTTTGATGTATGCAATGATATGTACTAGGTCGGATATCGCATATGCTGTTAGTTTGACTAGCAGGTTTCAATCCAATCCAGGTTTGGAACACTGGATAGCGGTCAAGAATATCCTTAAGTACTTGAGAAGAATTAAGGATTTATTCTTGATATATGGAAGTGGTGACTTGCAATTGGATGGTTATATTGATTCTAATTTCCAATTAGATATCGTTGATAGAAAGTCTACCTCTGGATATGTGTTTATTTGTAATGGAGGTGCAGTCAGTTGGAAGAGTTCCAAACAGAGCACGACTGTAGATTCCACTACAGAGGCTGAGTATATTGCTGCATCAGATGCTGCAAAAGATACTATGTGGATATAAGGAACCTCAGTCTCACTAGAAATCCAAACATATAGAAAGGCGCTACTACATTATCAGAGAGATAGTTGGGCAAGGCAATGTAGCCATGTAGAAAATAGCATCAGCTGAAAATCTAGCTGATCCATTCACTAAGCCTTTGTCACAAGCTCAATTAGACCGACATCTTGAGAAGATGGGTCTAAGGTATTGTAATGAATGGCTCTAGTGCTAGTGGGAGATTGTTAGTAGTATGCCCTATAGCATATTATTTAGTATGTATCTTGTACATATTTTATTAATAAAAGCTATTTTCACTTTTCTGTTTACATAATATATTTATGTGTAATAGAAAAGGTCCATTGATATTTTGTTAGAAATTCTATTCTTAAGTTGTTAAGAATATGAGTGGCAGTATTTTTAGCACAAAATATCATAAATTGGTTCACAATCCAGGATACTTCACAATAAGGACATGACTTATCCAGAAAGATTGTATTCATGTTTGTTCCCAATGTATTTATATGAGATATAAATAAGATGTAATGGTGAGTCTCATGCCATATAACAAACATGATAGGCACTTATGCATGATAAGTAGGCCGAACCAGTGACATTTATGATAAGCACATGGAGTTTACTCTTGTCAATGCATTGTCATAAATCATATCAGTGCATATAATCTTTAGACCTGAGATAGCATGGTTATCTTATATATAGGTGGTCTGAGTTTGATACTGCTTTCATACTTATACTGTTTATGGGTATATGGGTATGTGTTGGCTCATACTAGTTATTTATGGAGGTAGGTGTTGATCAAGATGGAATCTGTTACCCTAAGTAAATAGGAATAAAATCCTATATTCATTTAATTGTTCTTGATGTTTCAAGTTCCTGGCCATGACAGATAAATTTAATTAGAAAAGAGTTTTTTATGAGAAAATCTTTTTAATCAAGAATTAGAATTAAAAGAGAACATAATATTCATAGCAAATGGGGTTTGACATAAACAATGACTCCAGTTCGAATTGGGATTTTGTAACAGAGAGATTCTAGTGCATGGTAACATATGATTATAGGTTCATTTAAGGTAAACCTTATTACTAATTGGGTAGCCATGGCATGCTATGCTAGGTGTTAACCATAGTCTATGAGGTGCCTAAAATGATTTAGAGAAATCATTTATGGTAAGAAAGAGTTCTGATGATATTAAGAGTTGATATCATATCTCATTTCCAATTAGTGATGAGCCTAGTAAGTCACACACATACACAAGTAATCACCAAGTTAAATATGATTTAATTAATTAATTAAAGAGTTTAATTGATTAATTAAATAGGTTTGGTTTGCAATTAGATTGCAAAGTCCCTAGCATGGCTTGAAACCAAATCTAGGTTATTGGATGTATAGTATAAGTTAAATTTATATTTAAAGTGTTTAATATGAATTTAATTATGAGAAATTAATTAATAGAGATTAATTAATTTATTTATATTTGATACAAATTGATTAGAAGAAGAGAAATAATTATTTTGGGTTGAGAACTCAAAATTAAGACACAGAGTTATTTTAGTCATTTCACAGGTTGACATGTGGTACCATGATATGGTGACACATGGCACTATACATAAGCTTGGCATTTGTCTTTTAATCATGTAAGATTATCAACGTCAAGATTAAATTTAAGTTTGACACTTAGCACAATTTGATTGGGTCAATTAAACTAAGAGCCAATAAAAAGGTGACATGTGGTAAGGGTTTTAAGTGGTGACCTAGCTATATAAGGGAAAGGATGAAAAGAAAAAATACAAGCTGTTGTTTTTCTTTTATGCTGCCACCTTGGAGACCTCTCCCCTCTCATCTTCTTCATCTCTCATCAATTCAAAGAGAATGGCCAACATTCTCTTGAATTAAAAATACTAGAAATCGTTTCTAGTGTCCTGTATGCATCTAAAACACCTCTAAAGGAAAAACCTGATTTTCTAATTAATTGGAAAGGCTTTAGAAGCTGTTCAAGGGGCTGCCATTAGTGATCTTGGTGTGGACAAGCTAGAGGGACAACATCTGGTATCCTAGGTGCTTCCTAAAGGTGCCAAACACACTACAGTACATCAAATGGTTAGTGCACTTGTTCTTGATCTAATATAGGGTTCTAATGAATTAATCTGTTAATTCTAAAATCTTAAATGGCAAATGTAGACTAAAAGTATATTAAAAGTGTTTTAATATGCTGTTTATCATTGAAATCAAATAGTTAAAAATGAATCTTGCATGATGCATGTGTCCTTAGAAGAAAAATTTTGAATTCAATGATCTAAACTTATGTTTTTCATGCTTCCGCTCCTTCAGGCACCTGCTGAATTGAAGAAATTGAAGGTACAGTTGCAAGAGTTGCTTGATAAGTGTTTCATCCACCCTAGTGTGTAACCTTGGGGGGCACCAGTGTTGTTTGTTAAGAAGAAAGATGGTACTTTCCATCTGTGTATCGACTACAGACAGTTGAATAAGGTGACAATAAAGAACAAATATCTGTTACCCCGCATATATTATTTATTTGATCAGTTGAAGGGTGCATCTATGTTCTCCAAAATTAACTTGAGATCGGGGTATTATCAGTTGAGGATGCAAGAACAGAGTATTCCAAAAACTGCTTTTAGAACTCAATATGGCCATTATGAGTTTTTGGTTATGCCATTAGGGTTAACTAATGCTCCAGCTGCTTTTATGGACCTGATGAATACTCTCTTCAGGCCATATATAGATTAGTTTGTGGTGGTATTCATAAATGACATTTTAGTGTATTCAAAGAATGCCGAGGAGCATGATAGGAACCCGAGGATTGTGCTGCAAACCTTAAAGGAGAAATAACTATATGCCAAATTATCGAAATGTGAATTTTGGCTAAAGGAAATCTCTTTCTTAGGGCATATTGTATCAGCTGAGGGTATTAAGGTAGATCCCAGCAAGGTAGAAGCCATTTTAAATTGGAAGCTGCCCAGAAATGTTAGAGAAATTCACAGTTTTCTAGGTTTAGCTGGATACTACAGACGCTTTGTTAAGGGATTTTCTATGTTGGGATCTCCATTGACTAAGCTGCTTTGGAAAGATGTGAAATTTTAGTGGACTGATAAATGCCAGCAGAGTTTTGATGAACTGAAGAGATGTTTGACAGAAGCTCCAGTCCTAACTCTACCTACTTCGGGCAAAGAATACACTGCTTATAGTGATGCCTCTCACAATGGGTTAGGCTGTGTACTAATGCAAAACCGAAATGTCATTGCAAATGCATCACATCAGCTAAAACCACATAAGTGAAATTATCCTGCACATGACTTGGAGCTTGCTACTATAGTATTTGCTCTGAAGATCTGGAGATAATATCTGTATGGGGAAAAGTGTTATATTTACACAGGTTACAAGGGCTTGAAGTATTTGGGCACCCAGAAGGAATTGAATTTGAGGCAGAGGAGGTGGTTAGAATTGATTAAAGACTATGACTGCTTGATAGATTATCAGCCAGGAAAAGCAAATGTGGTAGCAGATGCCTTAAGTCGCAAGACTATGGCTAGTCTAAGGGTTTCTCCTTTGTCTATGGTACATGAACTAAAAGCACTGCATGCTAGTTTGGAGGTTGATAATGAGGGGCAGATGACAGCTACTTGGCAAGTGAAACTGCATGCTAGTTTGGAGGTTGATAATGAGGGGCAGATGACAGCTACTTGGCAAGTGAAACTAGTCTTGACAAAACATATCCAAATGGATGCACAAAATGATGAAAAATATTAGAAATTGATGTGGGAAACTAAGGATGGCAAGAAACCTGAATTTTCAATGAATGATGATGGCTTATTGCTATACCAGGGCAGAATGTGCATTCCAAATGATATGAAATTGAGGCAAATCATTATAAAGGAAGCACATGACTCTCCTTTTGCTATGCACCCTAGTGGGACTAAAATGCATAGAACTGTTAAAGAACACTATTGGTGGATGGGTATGAAGAAAGATGTCACACCCTACCCTTCCGTAAGGCATAACATGATCCCGTACTATACCTAATGAATTACCAACTTCGTCTATTGATAACCCATTAAATACACTACAAGGGATTTTAAATCTTTTCTTACTTCTTTTTACAGTGGTGAGCACTATTTACAGGTGTTGAAATTTTTTTTAACTGAAGTGAAACCAGATAATACATTTGAAGAATTAATAATTTCTGTAAAAATTTTGACAGAGTGCCATCTGTGTTTTGAATAAAATAGTTCTTTAAAAACCTGTAAAAAAGCACTTCCTATATTTTGTTCAATCCCCAAACTCCAATATTTAATCAACACAATAAGTTTCTCAACATTTGCCAACTCAAATCCACAATAATTTTCCAGTGTTTTCAAAAGCTAAAATAAAAGAAATATATCACAATATTTACAAGCCAAAATAATTTACAAATTTAGTTTATAACTTTAATGTACGATTTTAATGTACAATCTTAATTTACAACTACTCAAAACCAAGAACAATATATACATACAGTGAACATACATTACAATATAAAATGCAAAATAGGGTATACTCAATATACCCGATGATCTCTCAGTGTAGTACTAGCAGCCTAGTCTGCTACCCTGTTAGTCTGTCTACCTGCGACAGCAATTAAAAGCTATCACTGAGCCAATGTCTCAGTGGTGCACAACATTAATAAAACACAAATTTAAAACATAAATCATAAGTCATATAAATAGTGGATACTTAAAACCATAGTTAAATTCAAAGACAGTGAATGTCATAAAAAATTTAAACTCCATTTCACAATATCACAACAAATATCAATAAATCATACACACAGCTTAATCATGTTCCAAAGTCCAATTAATCCCAAAAGCCGATGGCTAGTGAGGAATAACATAGCTAGCTAGCAATAATATAAGTACTCATTCTATTCGTCCTCAACAGACACACACCTCAACACTTCTGCTAGAGAGGGAATTCAAAGTCAATTCGTCCCACTAGACAAGCTAGCGAGGAATTCAATCAATATACATGATAGTTACGGTTTCAAACCAATTGCAATATTTTTAAACAATAAGTATCCATCAAATTTCCATTCAAACAATTCAAGTAGTTCTTGCAACTGTATCTTCAACTCCTTCAACTCTGCTGGTGCCATTCTGTATGGTGTTATGGAGATTGGATCCACACCAGGCATAACATTAATTTCAAACTGTACTTTTCTTTCCGGAGGTAATCCTGGCAATTCATCAGGAAATACATCTGAAAAGTCATTTACTGTAGGGATGTCCCTCAATGCTGGATTCCCCACTTGGGTGTCTACCACATGTGCTAAGTATGCTTCACACCCCTTTCTGATCATTTTTCTGGCTAGTGCAGCCGAAATGATGTTTGATGGTAATAGCTGCCTCTCCCCATGTATTACCACATCATCAGATCGAGGAGACCAAAAGTGACTGTCTTTCACCTCTGATCAATCATGGCATGATGCCCGGCTAACCAATCCATGCCAAATATGATATCATAATCTCTGAAGGGCATTTCAATGAAATCAGATAGAAAAGTGTGTCCTTGGATCACTAAAGGATAATCCCTATACATATTATTAACCCTGACATCCTGTCCTAGCGGACTTATTACTAGCACCTCAAAGTCCATTTTTGTACATGGAACAGCAATGCAATCAATGATGCTAGCACTCACATAAGAATGGATAGAACCCAGATCAAATAACACAAATACATCTTGGTTAAAAGTTGAGAAGGTACCAGCCACAACATCAGATGTCTCGGCCTCTTCTCTCTGTCCCATTGCATAGACTCTGATCGGAGCACTGTCTTGTTCTGATTGTTTCACTGTGCCTTAGCTGCCTGCTGGGCTACCTCTACCCCTGCCTCTACCTCTGCTGGGTGATTGTGAACTTTTGGTGACAGGGCTCTGAACTGACCCTTCTGCAGTAGCAGGAGGTGGTCCAACTATGCGAGTACTGGTGCAGTCCTTGGCAAATTGTCCTGTGCCTCCACAGTTATAACAGGCTCCAATAGCCTTGTAGCATATCCCACTATGATATCTTCCATAAGTTTCACATTGGCGGGGAGGGTAGGAACCTTTGGTACTCTGCTGACCAGATAGAGGAGGTTTTTGTCCTGAATATCTTCCCCTACTAGACTTCTTGCCACCTCTACTGTGTCCCCTATGGTTCTTCCTCTTTCCAGTAGGACCACTGGAACTTTGTTCTACAGATTTTCCCTCTTTCTCTGTCCTCTCTGATTTCTTTTTCTCAGGAGCTGTTTCAGCTTCAATTCTTTCTAACTCTAGTGCTTGAGAAATAAGTTCAGAGAAGCTAGTGTGTTTGAATTCGACTACTTGTAATATGATACTAGGCTTCAAGCCAGTTTCAAACCTCTTGCATCTCTCCCTGTTGGTAGAAAGTAGACTTACTGCATAACGGCTTAGGCGGGAAAATTCCCTTTCATATTCAGCCACTGATCTACTCCCCTGTTTCAGACTTAGGAATTCTTGTAGCTTCTGGTCTACATAAGCATCAGGGACATATTTTTGTCTGAATTCCCTGAGAAAGTCATTCCATGTTAGCACTGCAGGTTCTACCAGATTGTGGGGAATGGTTTTCCATCGGTCATAAGCATCCCCCTGTAGTAGAGATACTGAGTATTCAAATCTGAGCTCCTCAGTGTAGTGCAGTTTCTTGAATACCCTATCCATCCTCTCTAACCACTGTTCTGCCTTTAGAGGATCTACTGTCCCCTTAAACTTTGTAGCCTCATATTTCATCAATTTATCATACTGCCTCGCAGAAGACTATGGTTGTACCACTAGTGTCTGTATTGGGACTTGAGTAGGCACATTACTAGCCATTTGTTGGAACTGCGGTACCACTGGTGTCTGAGCAGGGAACTACGGTACTGCGGGGGCTGGTGTTGCTGAACCACTGACGTTGTGTAGGGCTGGGGCATCCCCTTGCACCTCAGCCTCTATCGATTGATCGACTGAACGATCACCTTCTTCTATAATCAATGCAAGGATCTTAGATCTCCTGAACAAATAACACAAGGAGATTTTCTCCCATTAGTGCATATTTATAATGTAATGTACTGTATGTATCAAACAATGATATTGAGCAGTTGCACTATGAAGAAAGAATATTCAAATAACATGTGAAAACAGAATTTAAAAACTAGCTCTGATACCACTAAAACATGTCACACCCTACCCCTCTGTAAGGCATAACATGATCCCGTAATATATCTAATGAATTACCAACTTCGTCTACTGATAACCCATTAAATACACTACCAGGGATTTTAAAACTTTTCTTACTTCTTTTTACAATGGTGAGCACCATTTACAAGTGTTAAAAAATTTTTTTGAACTTAAGTGAAAGAACTAACACATTTGAATTATTAGGAATTTCTGTAAAACTTTTGGTGGAGTACCTTCTGTATTTTGAATAAAACAGTTCTTCAAAAACCTGTAAAAAGCACTTCAAATATATTTCTCAATCTCAAACTCCAAAATTTAATCAACACAATATATTTATCAACTCAAATCCACAATAACTTTTCAATATTTCCAAAGGATGAGATAAAAGAAATATAGTACAAATTTTACAAGTCAAAATAACTCATAATTTACTTTACAACTTCAATATACAATTTTAATTTACAACTACTCAAAATCAAGAATAATATATACATACAGTGAACATACATTATAGCACAAAATATAAAATGTGGTATACTCAATATACCCGATGATCTCTCGCTGAATGCACTAGCAGCCTAGTCTGCTGCCCTGTCCGTCTGTCTACCTGCGACAGCAATGAAAAGCTATCGCTGAGACAATGTCTCAGTGGTGCACAACATTAATCAAATACAACTTTAAATCACAAATCATAAGTCATATAAATAGTGGATACTTAAATCATAGTTAAATTCAAAACAATGAATGTCATAAGAATTTAAACTCCATTTCACAATTATCAAAGCTCATAATAACACAATTTAGTCAAATAATTTAAGAAATACAGTGTTGCCAATTCATACACAACTTAAGCCATGATATCAAATTTTCGATCAATGCCGCGTTGTACACCATGACAAAGCAATCTACAACCCCACTAATTGAAATCAATGAGGGAGGAAGCTAGCTATATAATGAGTACTCATCCGATCTCAACCTCAACTAGCAAGCCAGAGAGGGAGGAAAATAAACGATCTCAACCCCATAAATGGAGGAGGAATAATGTGATACTGTCATGCTAAGTGTGAACACAAATCAACTCCAAACATTTTATTCAAATGATTTGTGAGAAATCCAATACATTTCCAAAGTCATAATTTCATTCACAAGATGGCAACACAATTCATAATTAACTTCAATTTTCACAAATCACACTAAATCAATTTTCCCACAGTTTCAAAGCATTTACAAAGGTTTTCAAGCAATAAGTATCCATTCAAACACATTTTCATAATTGAAAACAATAATATACAAATAGTAATGATTTATTTCAATTGAAAAATTCAAAAGAAATAACTGTTGTGTACAAACCTCTGATAACTGTCTCCTGGCCTTGACTCAGTGTTTCCTTTCCTTTCCCTGAGTCTTTGCTAACTGAGAAACACAATTTGAAGTGTTTCAGTACTCATTTAAATTATCTCTAACGATAATGCTTGTTAATTAATTCACTGAATTCTATTATTTGCTTAGTCTGAAGGATCGGAAGCGTGAAAAACACAAGTTTATACCATTGAATTCAAAAAATTTCACCTAGGGTCACATGCATCATGCAAGATTTATTTTTATCTATTTGATTTCAATGATAAACAATATATTAAAACTCTTTTAATATGTTTTTGGATCTGTATTTGCCATTTAAGATTTTAAAATTAATCAGATTAATTTCAGAACCCTAGATTAAATCAAGAACGATTACACTAACCTCTTGATGCAATCGCAATGTCTGCGCTTTGAGATTTGTCTTGAGGACACGGATGTTGTCCCTCTAGCTTGTCCACACCAAGAACACCTATGGCAGCCCTTGAACAGCTTCTAAAGCCTTTTCTATTAATTAGAAATTCAAGTTCTGCCTTTTAAGAGATTAGAGATGTAAACAGGACACTATAAACAATTTCTAGTGTTCTTAATTCAAGAGATTGATGGCCAATCTCTTTGAATTGATGAGAGATGAAGAAGAATAGAGGGAGGGCTGCAAAATGGCATGACCAAGGAGTGTGGCTGCTGGTTGTTTTTTATTTTCTCATAACAACACTTAAATAGCAAGGTTAACACATTAAACCCTTGCCATATGTCACCCTTTGATTAGCTCTAGGTTTAAGTGACCCAATCACATTGTGCCAAGTGTCAAACCTATATTTAATCTTGATTTTAATAATCTTACATGATTAAAAAACATTTGGCAAGCTTATGTGTTATGCCATGTGTCACCATCTCATGGTGCCACGTGTCACACTGCAACATGACCAAAATGCCCCTGTGTCTTAATTTTGAGTTCTCAACCCAAAATAATTATTTTTCTTCTTCTAATTAATTTATATCAAATATAAATTAATTAATTAATCTCTATTAATTAATTTCTCATTAATTAAATTCATATTTAAACACTTTAAATATAAATTTAACTTATATTATACATCCAATAATCTAGATTTGGTTTCAAGTCATGCTAGGGACTTTGCAAACTAATTGCAAACCAAACCTATTTAACTAATCAATTAAACTCTTTAATTAATTAATTAAATCATATTTAATTAGGTGATAACTTGTGTATGTGTGTGACTTACTAGGCTCATCACTAATTGGCAATGAGACATGATATCAACTCTTAATATCATCAGAACTCTTTCTTACCATAAATGATTTCTCTAAATCATTTTATGAACCTCATGGACAATGGTTAACACCTAGCATAGCATGCCATGGCCACCCAATTAGTAATAAGGTTTACCTTAAATGAACCTATAATCATATGTTACCATGCACTAGAATCTCTCTGTTACAAAATCCCAACTCAAGCTGGAGTCATGGTTTATGTCAAACTCCATTTGCTATGAATATTATGTTCTCTTTTAATTCCAGTTCTTGATTAAAAAGATTTTCTCATCAGAAACTCTTTTCTAAATAAATATATCTGTCCTGGCCAGGAACTTGAAACATCAAGAACAATTTAATGAACATAGGATTTTATCTCTATTTACTTAGAGGAACAAATTCCATCTTGATCAACACCTACCTCCATATATAACTAGTAGGAGCCAACACATGCCCATATACCCATACACAGTACAAGTATGAAAGCAGTATCAAACTCAAACTACCTATATACAAGATAACTGTGCTATCTCAGGTCTAAAGATTTTATGCACTGATATGATTTATGACAAAACATTGACAAGAGTAAACTCCATGTGCTTGTCATAAGTGTCACTGGTTCGGCCAACTTATCATTTATAAGTGCCTATCATGTTTGTTATATGGCATGAGACTCACCATTCCATCTTATTTATATCTCATATAAATAACTTGGGAACAAACATGAATACAATCTTTCTGGATAAGTCATGTCCTTATTATGAAGTATCCTCGATTGTGAACCTATTTATGATACTTCGTGCTAGAAATATTGTCACTCATATTCTTAATAACTTAAGAATAATATTTCTAACAAAATATCAATGGACCTTTTCTATTACACATAAATATATTATGTAAACGGAAAAGTGGAAATGCCTTTTATTAATAAAAATATGTACAAGATACATACTAAATGATATGCTCTAGAGCATACTACTAACATAGTCAACCTAATATGTCGACCTTCGATGCATTCTAGGTAAATTAGGTTTTAATGTTACTAATATGTCACATTCAATTGTCTTTTAGGGTTGGTACATGTTACCCAATTCATTTCCATGTATATTGCGTTTTATTGCAATTTGCTGGATTCCGGGATACTAGTTTGACCTAGCTGGATGACCTAGTTCCCTCGGTTTTCGGGTTTCGGTCAAAACTAAAAACTTGTAGATCTAAGTCTTATTGCACACAGGGCAAAATTTCAGGTCATTCTGAGTTATGTATACCAAGTTATGGTCATTTTACTATTGCTAGTCAAAATGCATCAAAATTGGTCACTTTAGGTCATTTTAGGTTCGGCCAGTTTTTGGACCCGAAATTTCGCAAGCTATTTGACTTGATTATGGTCATTTCTGGGATTTGGTGTCTTCATAAGACTTGTATATATAGGCCTTAACTATTCATGGTCAAACTTTCAGGTCAATTGGACCTGTTTTGAGTGAGTTATGGCCAAAACACTAACTGCTGCCCAAATGGTCAATTTTCAGGCCTTAATTGCACTAATCCGGATTTGGTCATTTTTCAAGTTATCTTACAAGCAGAATTTTGGTAAGCTTCCTTCATGAAAGTTAGCACATTTTGTGCCTAGTTTCACCTCAAATTGGTCTCATACCAATTGCAGCCACACACTTAAGGTTCTAGGCCCAAAACATAAACTGCCCTATTGCATTTTGTTCACACTCATCAAAGATCACTTTTAACATTTTCCAAACTACACATTCATGTCAATTTTGGTTTGTACCATAACCTAAACATATTTCACAACATATTGTTGATCATTTTGGCCGCTTATAATCACACTCAACATACACCATATAGTGCAGAATTTTTCAAGCTCAATTACAACAATTCAATCACCTAACCATAACAAATAACTTCTCCATTATCTTAACATATAACTTCACCACTAACTTACATACACATTTGGCAAACTTTAAGACCACAATTCATTAAACAACTTCATGAATTCCAGCATTCTTCAAGAAGTTAACAAGCTGCCGAATTGTAAAGCCTCCCATAATTGCTTTCAAGCTCAATTCTCCACTTGGTCCAACATCACATATACATGAAGTTAACTTACTAAAATGTTAAGTCACATTAGTCAACATTAATTCTCCACAATACATGTAAGAATAGTTCATTTAGTATACAATTCTATGGCTGTCCATTTAGGCAATCACGCATAAAATTTCAAACTCAACATAAATTTCCAACTCAAGTGCTCAACTTTAACATACACTAATAATTAACCTACTAAAACTTTTATTTACCTTAATCAACATCAACACCCATCAATTGTTAGTAGTATGCCCTAGAGCATATCATTTAGTATGCATCTTGTACATATTTTTATTAATAAAAGGCATTTCCACTTTTCCGTTTACATAATATATTTATGTGTAATAGAAAAGGTCCATTGATATTTTGTTAGAAATATTATTCTTAAGTTGTTAAGAATATGAGTGACAATATTTCTAGCACGAAGTATCATAAATAGGTTCACAATCGAGGATACTTCATAATAAGAACATGACTTATCCAAAAAGATTGTATTCATATTTGTTCCCAAGTTATTTATATGAGATATAAATAAGATGGAATGGTGAGTCTCATGCCATATAACAAATATGATAGGCACTTATAAATGATAAGTAGGCCGAACCAGTGACACTTATGACAAGTACATGGAGTTTACTCTTGTCAATGTTTTGTCATAAATCATATTAGTGCATATAATCTTTAGACCTGAGATAGCACAGTTATCTTGTATATAGGTAGTTTGAGTTTGATACTGCTTTCATACTTGTACTGAGTATGGGTATATGGGCATCTGTTGGCTCCTACTAGTTATATATGGAGGTAGGTGTTGATCAAGATGGAATCTGTTCCTCTAAGTAAATAGAGATAAAATCCTATGTTCATTTAATTGTTCTTGATGTTTCAAGTTCCTGGCCATGATAGATAGATTTATTCAGAAAAGAGTTTCTGATGAGAAAAATCTTTTTAATCAATAACTGGAATTAAAAGAGAACATAATATTCATAGCAAATGGAGTTTGACATAAACCATGACTCCAGCTTGAGTTGAGATTTTGTAACAGAGAGATTCTAGTGCATGGTAACATATGATTATAGGTTCATTTAAGGTAAACCTTATTACTAATTGGGTGGCCATGGCATGCTATGCTAGGTGTTAACCATGGTCTATGAGGTTCATAAAATGATTTAGAGAAAATCATTTATGGTAAGAAAGAGTTCGTATGATATTAAGAGTTGATATCATGTCTCATTGCCAATTAGTGATGAGCCTAGTAAGTCACACACATACACAAGTTATCACCTATTTAAATATGATTTAATTAATTAATTAAAGATTTTAATTGATTAATTAAATAGGTTTGGTTTGCAATTAAATTGCAAAGTCCCTAGCATGACTTGAAACCAAATCTAGATTATTGGATGTATAGTATAAGTTAAATTTATATTTAAAGTGTTTAAATATGAATTTAATTAATGAGAAATTAATTAATAGAGATTAATTAATTAATTTATATTTAATATAAATTGATTAGAAGAAGAAAAATAATTATTTTGGGTTAAGAACTCAAAATTAAGACACAGGGGCATTTTGGTCATTTCACAGTGTGACACGTGGCATCATGAGATGGTGACATAGGGGACTACACATGTAACACCCCTAAGTTCGGTAGTGCGTTCTACTGTTCCGGTGACCAGTGTTGTCCGGATAGCTAGGATGCCTAGAACTACACTTCGTTATGAGTGACGAGATATAAAATAATGAAATAGAAGAAAAGAAAATACAAGAAAAACAAAGGAAAAATAATAGCAAAGAAAGGTAACCAAGATATGATCAAGCCTTCTTTTCTCACACCTATCTTCATTAACTTTTATCTCCACATCATAAGGAAGAGTTTGATACCAAAATCAAGAAGTTTAGTGAAGGTTTAACAAGTCCCAACTATAGGTAAGTTTGTATTTTTGAATATTGCTTTGTTAAACTTTGTATACATGTTATGGGTGTTTGATTTGTAAAGAAAATTTTCAAGTTTGAGGAGTTCTTGATATGTCCAATTTTGGACAGCCATGGAGTTCTATATTTGATGAAGTATTCTTACATATATTTGATGTGGATTCATGTTGAGTAGGGTGATTTAATGTCCTAGTAAGTTATTTCCATATGTAATGGTAATTGAGCATTTGAAATTGAAGTTGAGGAAATTATGTGAAACTTTGGCAAGGTGGAGCATTTCGGCAGCCTTGAGACTCCATCATGAATGTATGAATTCATGAAGATATTGGAAGAATTATGACATTGAGGATTGATGGATATGTATATAAATTGGTTGTGGAAATTGTATGAAATAATGAGTAATGTTTATGTGTATTTGTGGTTGTATTTAGACTTTATGAATTAGAGTTTTATTTGGTGTATTGAGGATGGTTGTATTCTGCCTAAAATGATATTAATGTGAAGTGGTAAATGGTTTTGGTAATGTACCAAAACAGAATGGGGTTGAGAGGTGGAATTCTAGCAAGGTAAATGTGTAATTGATACATGTATAAGCAATGTAATTAAGGACAGCCTACATTTTAGCCCATAACTTTAAATGTGTAACTCCAATTGGTATGAGACCAATTGGAGGTGAAACTAGGCACAAAATGTGCCAACTTTCATTGAGAAAGCATACCAAAATTCTGCTTGCAAGGTAGCATGAAAAATGACCAATTCGGATTAAGTGCAAGTGAGGCCTGAAAACTGACCATTTGGGCAGTAGTTAGTTTTTAGGCCATAACTCACTCAAAACAGGTCCAATTGACCTGAAATTTTAACCATGAATAGTTAAGACCCATATCTACAAGTCTTATGAAGATACTAAAGCCTAGAAATGACCATAAGCAAGTCAAACAGCTTGCACAAGTTCGGGTCCAAAAACTGGCCGAACCAGAGTTGACCAAAATTGACCTAAAATGACCAAATTTGATGCCATTTGACCAGCAATAGTAAAATGACCATAACTTGGTCTACATAACTCAGAATGATCTAAAATTTTGCCCCGCGTTCCGTAAGACATAGATCTACAAGTTTGTAGTTTTGACCGAAACCCGAAAACTAAGGGAACTAGGTCGTCTGGCTAGGTCAAACTAGTATCCCGGAATCCAGCAATTTGCAATAAAATGCACTAAACAAGGAAATGAACTTGGTAACATGTACCAACTCTAAAACACTATCGAATGTGACATATTAGTGACACTAAAACCTAATTTACCTAGAACGCATCGAGGGTCGATATATTAGGTGATTAAGCAAATAATAGCTTTCAGTGAATTATTTGTCAAACATTATCGATAGAGACAGTTTAATTTAGTACTGAAACACTTCAAATTGTATTTCTCAGTTACCAAAGACTTAGGAAAAGGGAAGGAAACACTGAGTCCAGACCAAGAGATAGTTATCAGAGGTTTGTGCACAACAACTATTTCTTTTGAATTTTTCAATTGAAATGAATTATGACTATTTGTACATTATTGTTTTAAATTGTGGAAATGTGTTTGAATGGATATTTATTGCTTGAAAAGCATTGTAAATGGTTTGGAACTGTGTAAAATTGTTTGAATGATATTGATGGATACTTATTGATTGAAAAGCATTGGAAATGGTTTGAAACCACAGCTATCATGTATATTGATTGTATTCCTCACTAGCTTGTCTAGTGGGACGAATTGAATTCCCTCTCTGGCTGAAGTGTTGAGGTGTGTGCCTGTTGAGGACGAATTGGATGAGTACTCATATTTTTGCTAGCTAGCTATGTTATTCCTCATTAGTCATCGACTTTTGGGACGAATTGAATACCTCATTAGCCATCGGCTTTTGGGACGAATTGAACTCTGGAACATGATTAAGTTGTGTGTGATTTATTGATTTGTACTATGAGATTGTGAAATGGAGTTAAATCCTTATTGACATTCACTATCTTTTGAAGCTAACTATGTTTTGATCTCTTGAGATTTATTGTGATTTTGTGTTAAATTCCTTCTGACACTCATTGTCTTGAATTTAACTATGATTTTACATATCCATCATTTAAATGATTTATGAACTGTGATTTAAGTTGTATTTGGTTAATGTTATGCACCACTGAGACATTGTCTCAGCGATAGCTTTATTCTTTCGCAGTGAGCAGACAGACAGAGCGTGAGACTAGGCTGCTAGTACCTCCAGCGAGAGATTACCGGGTATAATGAGTATACCAACATTTTGCATTTTGTACTGTAATGTATGATCACTGTATGTACATATTATTTTTGGTTTTGAGCAGTTGTAAATTCAAATTGTACCTTGAAGTTGTAAAATAATTATGAGATATTTTGACTTGTAAAAATTGTGTTATATTTCTTGTATCTCAGTCTTTGAACAATCACTGTGGATTTGAGTTGTGAAACATGTTGTGTTGAGAAAAATGTTGGAGTTGAGATTTGGAAAAATATTGAAGTGCTTTTTACAGGTTTTCTGAAGAACTGTTTTATCCAAAATATAGATGGCACTCTGCCAAAATTTTTATAGAAAACTTCTAATAGTCCAAATGAGTTAGCCGTTTCACTTCAGTTCGCAAAAGTTTTTAACACCTGTAAATAGTGCTCACCACTGTAAAAGAAGCAAGAAAAGTTTTTAAAATCCCTTGTAGTGTATTTAATGGGTTATCAGTAGACGGAGTTGGTAATTTATTAGGTATACTACGGGATCATGTTATGCCTTACAGAGGGGTAGGGTGTGACATGTTTTAGTGGTATCAGAACTAGTTTTTAAATTCTGTTTTCACATGTTATTTGAATATTTTTTCTTCATAGTACAACTGCTCAATATCATTGTTTGATACATACAGTACATTACATTATAAAAATGCACAACGGGAGGAAATCTCCTTGTGTTATTGGTTCAGAAGATCTAAAATCCTCGCATTGATTATGGAAGAGGGTGATCGTTCAGTCGATCAATCTATTGAGGCTGAGGTGCAAGGGGATGCCCCAGGCCTACAGAATGTCAGTGGTTGAAGACACCGGCCCCTGCGATCGCGATTCCACTGCTCAGTTCGCTCAGCAGATGGCTGCAATGTTCCAACAAATGGCTGGTAATGTGCCTACTCAAGTCCCAATACAGACACCAATGGTACAACCACAATCTCCTACTAGACAATATGATAAATTGATGAAGTATGGGGCTACAGAGTTCAAGGGGACAGTAGATCCTCTAGAGGCTGAACAGTGGTTAGAAAGGATGGATAGGGTATTCAAGAAACTGCATTGCACAGAGGAGCTCAGATTCGAATACTCTGTATCTTTGTTACAGGGGGATGCTTATGACTGGTGGAAAACCATTCCCCACAGTCTGGTAGAACCTGCAGTGCTAACATGGAATGACTTTCTCAGGGAATTCAGACAGAAATATGTCCCTGATGCTTATGTAGACCAGAAGTTACAAGAATTCCTAAGTCTAAAACAGGGGGGCAGATCAGTGGCTGAGTATGAAAGAGAATTTTCTCGCCTGAGCCATTATGCAGTGAGTTTACTTTCTACCAGCAGGGAGAGATGCAAGAGGTTTGAAACTGGCTTGAAGACCGATGTCAGTTACAAGTAGTCGGCTTCAAAACACTAACTTCTCGAACTTATTTCTCAAGCTCTAGAGTTAGAAAGAATTGAGTCTGAAGTCGCTCCCGAGAAAAGAAATCGAGAAGACAGAGAAAGAGGGAAAATCAGAGAAACGAGTTCCGGTGGTCCCACTGGAAGAGGAAGAATCATGGGGACACAGCAGAGGTGGCAAGAAATGCAGTAGGGAAGATATTCAGGACATAAGCCTCCCCTATCTGGTCAGCAGAGTACCAGAGGTTCCTACCCTCCCCGCCAATGTGAAACATGTGGAAGAAATCATGGTGGGATCTGCTACAAGGCTATTGGAGCCTGTTATAACTGTGGAGGCATAGGACACTTTGCCAAGGACTGCACCAGTAGTCGCAGAGTTGGACCACCTCCTACTACTGCAGAAGGTCGATTCGAGCCACATCACTAGAAGTTCACAACCACCCAGTAGAGGTAGAGGCAGGGGTAGAGGTAGCTCAGCAGGCAGCCAAGGCACAGTGAAACAATCAGAGCAAGATAGTGCTCCAATCAGAATGTATGCAATGAGACAGAAGTAAGAGGCCGAGACATCTGATGTTGTGGCTGGTACCTTCTCAACTTTTAATCAAGATGTGTTTGTGTTATTTGACCCGGGTTCTACCCATTCTTATGTGAGTGCTAGCATCATTGATTGCATTGCTGTTCCATGTACAAAAATGGACTTTGAGGTGCTAGTAACAAGTCCGTTAGGACAGGAGGTCAGGGTTAATAGAATGTATAGAGATTGTACTTTGGTGATCCAAGGACACACTTTTTTGTCTGATTTCATTGAAATGCCCTTTAGAGATTATGATATCATCTTGGGCAAGGATTGGTTAGCTAGGCATCATGCCATGATTGACTGTAGGCTGAAGACAGTCACTTTTGGCCATCCTCAGTACAGTGATGTGGTAATACATGGGGAAAGGCAGTTATTGCCATCAAACATCATTTCGGCTACACTAGCCAGAAAAATGATCAGAAAGGGGTGTGAAGCCTACTTGGCACATGTGGTAGACACCCAAGTGGGGAGTCCAGCATTGAAGGACATCCCTACAGTACATGACTTTCCAGATGTGTTTCCTGATGAATTGCCAGGATTACCTCCGGAAAGAGAAGTGCAGTTTGAAATTAATGTTATGCCTGGTGTGGATCCAATCTCCATAACGCCATACAGAATGGCACTAGCAGAGTTGAAGGAGTTGAAGATACAATTGCAAGAACTACTTGAAAAGGGCTTCATCCGCCCTAGTGTGTCACCTTGGGGAGCACCAATGTTGTTTGTTAAGAAGAAGGATGGTACTCTCCACTTATGTATAGATTATCGGCAGTTGAATAAGGTGACAATAAAGAACAGATATCCATTGCCTCGCATTGATGATCTGTTTGATCAGTTGAAGGGTGCAACTGTATTCTCCAAAATTGATCTGCGATCTGGTTATTATCAGTTGAAGGTGCAAGAGCAGAGTATTCCAAAAACTGCTTTCAGAACTCGGTATGGCCACTATGAGTTTCTAGTAATGCCATTCGGGTTAACAAATGCTCCAGCTGCTTTTATGGATCTGATGAACACTATCTTCAGACCATATCTTGATCAATTTGTGGTGGTGTTTATTGATGACATTTTGATATATTCAAGGAATGCAGAGGAGCATGACAGACATCTGTGGATTGTACTGCAGACTTTAAGGGAGAAACAACTATACGCCAAATTGTCGAAGTGTGAATTTTGGCTGAAAGAAATCTCCTTTTTGGGACATGTTGTGTCAGCTGAAGGGATCAAGCTAGATTCCAGCAAGGTAGAAGCTATCCTTAATTGGAAGCCGCCCAGGAACATCACAGAAATTCACAGTTTTCTGGGTTTAGCTGGATATTACCGTTGGTTTGTGAAGGGGTTTTCTATGTTATCTTCTCCACTGACCAAACTGCTTTTGAAAGATGTAAAATTTTAGTGGACTGATAAATGCCAGTAAAGTTTTGATGAGTTGAAGAGGTGTTTGACTGAAGCTCCAGTCCTCACTTTACCTACTCCGAGTAAAGAATATACAGTTTATAGTGATGCTTCTCACAATGGGCTAGGCTGTGTACTGATGCAAGATCGGAATGTCATTGCTTATGCATCACGCCAGCTGAAACCGCATGAAAGGAACTACCCAACACATGATTTGGAGCTAGCAGCTATTGTTTTTGCTCTGAAGATCTGGAGACACTATTTGTATGGGGAAAAATGCTACATTTACACAGATCACAAGAGCTTGAAGTACTTCGACACCTAGAAGGAATTAAATTTGAGGCAGAGGAGATGGTTAGAACTCATCAAAGATTATGATTGCTTAATAGACTATCAGCCAGGGAAAGCAAATGTAGTGGCTGACGCCTTAAGTCGCAAGACTATGGCAAGTCTCAGAGTTTCTCCTTTGTCCATGGTATGTGAATTGAAAGCACAGCATAACAGTTTAGAGATTGATGACGAGGGACAGACAGTAGTTGCATGGCATGTACAGCCAGTGTTGATTGATCATATCAGAATGGCTACTCAGAGTGATGAAAAATATCAGAAGCTACTGAAAGAAGTCCAGCGGGGCAAGAAACCTGAATTTTCTGTGAAAGATAATGGTTTATTATTACATCAGGGCAGAATGTGCGTTCGTAATGATGCTGAATTGAGACAGATCATTATGAAGGAAGCACATGAGTCTCCATTTACTATGCACCCTGGTGGAACTAAAATGTACAGAGGGCTGAAAGAGCATTACTGGTGGATGGGCATGAAGAGAGATATAGCTGAGTTTGTTTCCAAATGCCTAACTTGTCAGCAAGTAAAGGCAGAACATCAAGTTCTAGCTGGTTTGTTACATCCTTTGTCGATGCAGTGGAAATGGGAGCGAATAACTAAGGATTATGTTACAGTACTTCCAATGACACATAGTAGTCATGATGCGGTATGGGTTATAGTTGATGATTGACCAAGTCCGCTCACTTTTGCTAGTTCGGATGGACTATAGCACGGAAAGATTGGCGGATTGTACATATATGAGATTGTAAAATTGCATGGAGTGCCAGTATCAATTGTATCTGACAGAGATCCTAGGTTCACTTCTAGATTCTGGGGTAGTCTTCAGAGAGCCCTAGGAACTAGATTGAACTTCAGCACAGCATTCCACCCACAGATAGATGGCCAGTCTGAAAGGGTTATTCAGATATTGGAGGATATGCTACGGGCTTGTGTGATTGAATTTGAAGGTAGTTGGGATACACACTTGCCTTTGATTGAGTTTGCTTATAACAACAGCTACCAATCAAGCATTGGGATGCCTCCATATGAAGCATTGTATGGCAAGAAGTGCAGAACTCCCTTATGTTGGGATGAAGTAGGTGAAAGGAAGATGATTGGGCCAGAAATTGTTCAGCAGACAGAGGAAAAGATCAGATTGATTAGAGATAGACTCAAGGCTGCATCAGACCGTCAGAAGTCCTATGTTGATTTGAAAAGAAGAGATATTGAATATGCAGTGGGTGATAAGGTATTCCTCAAAGTTTCTCCTTGGAAGAGAATTATGAGATTTGGCAGAAAGGGAAGCGAGTCCTCGTTTCATCGGACCATATGAGGTTCTGGAAAGAGTGGGTCCTTTGGCATATCGGTTGGCATTACCTCCAGAGCTAGCAAGGATACACAGTGTCTTCCATGTGTCCATGTTAAGGAGGTACAGATCTGACCCATCTCATATACTATTAGTTGAAGAGATTGAAGTAAATCCAGACCTCTCGTATGAGGAAGAACCCATAAAAATTCCGGCTTATGAGGTGAAGCAGCTGAGAAACAAACAGATACACCTGGTTAAAGTGCTGTGGAACCATCATGCAGGCCAGGAAGCTAATTGGGAACGTGAAGAGGATATGAGGAGACAGCACCCACAGCTGTTGAGAGACTAATGCCAGGTAAAAATTTCGAGACGAAATTTATTTAAGGGGGGGAGAATTGTAACACCCCTAAGTTCGGTAGTGCGTTCTACTGTTCCGGTGACTAGTGTTGTCCGGATAGCTAGGATGCCTAGAACTACACTTCGTTATGAGTGACGAGACATAAAATAATGAAATAGAAGAAAAGAAAATACAAGAAAAACAAAGAAAAAATAATAGCAAAGAAAGGTAACCAAGTTAAGCGAGCCGAGAACCCTAGCGATGGGTGACCGCACCGTGAAGTCACGGCGTGGACCGTTGACTAGCCCTGGACTGCGGGAAACCCTGGAAAATATTTTGAGGACTTAAAGAGACATCAATTGAAATATAAATATCATTAGAAATATCTAAGAAAAATTAAATAATTAGTACAAAGAAAAGTGAGAAATCGAAAAACAGACAAAACCCGGTGTTATCGAAAAATCGGGAATGCAACCCGAACAGGGGCATTATGGTCATTTGACATCCCGAAGTGTCTTTTGACCTAAATTTCCATTAAAAATAAATAATATTACACTTGAAAAATATAATGAAAAATTAAATTGGTGGTACCTAAAGTAAATAGCAAAAATTAAGGGTTTAATGTGGAATAAATGGGAGTTAAACATATAATATGATTAAATTGAGTGAGTGGGCCACTATAGAATAAAGTAAGAATCCTATGATCAAGCCTTCTTTTCTCACACCTATCTTCATTAAGTTTTATCTCCACATCATAAGGAAGAGTTTGATACCAAAATCAAGAATTTTAGTGAAGGTTTAACAAGTCCCAACCATAGGTAAGTTTGTATTTTTGAATATTGCTTTGTTAAACTTTGTATACATGTTATGGGTGTTTGATTTGTGAAGAAAATTTTCAAGTTTGAGGAGTTCTTGATATGTCCAATTTTGGACAGCCATGGAGTTCTATATTTGATGAAGTATTCTTACATATATTTGATGTGGATTCATGTTGAGTAGGGTGATTTAATGTCCTAGTAAGTTATTTCCATATGTAATGGTAATTGTGCATTTGAAATTGAAGTTGAGGAAATTATGTGAAACTTTGGCAAGGTGGAGCATTTCGGCAACCTTGAGACTCCATGATGAATGTATGAATTCATGAAGATATTGGCAGAATTATGACATTGAGGATTGATGGATATGTATATAAATTAGTTGTGGAAATTGTATGAAATAATGAGTAGTGTTTATGTTTATTTGTGGTTGTATTTAGACTTTATGAATTAGAGTTTTATTTGGTGTATTGAGGATGGTTGTATTCTACCCAAAATGATATTAATGTGAAGTGGTAAATGGTTTTGGTAATGTACCAAAACAGAATGGGGTTGAGAGGTGGAATTGTAGCAAGGTAAATGTGTAATTGATACATGTATAAGTAATGTAATTAAGGACAGCCTACATTTTAGCCCATAACTTTAAATGTGTAACTCCAATTGGTATGAGACCAATTGAAGGTGAAACTAGGCACAAAATTTGCCAACTTTCATTGAGAAAGCATACCAAAATTCTGCTTGCAAGGTAGCATGAAAAATGACCAATTCGGATTAAGTGCAAGTGAGGCCTGAAAACTGACCATTTGGGCAGCAGTTAGTGTTTAGACCATAACTCACTCAAAACAGGTCCAATTGACCTGAAATTTTAACCATGAATAGTTAAGACCCATATCTACAAGTCTTATAAGACACCAAAGCCCAGAAATGACCATAAGCAAGTCAAACAGCTTGCACAAGTTCGGGTCCAAAAACTAGCCGAACCAAAGTTGACCAAAATTGACCTAAAATGACCAAATTTGATGCCATTTGACCAGCAATAGTAAAATGACCATAACTTGGTCTACATAACTCAGAATGACCTAAAATTTTGCCCCGCATTCCGTAAGACATAGATCTGCAAGTTTGTAGTTTTGACCGAAACCCGAAAACCGAGGGAACTAGGTCGTCTGGCTAGGTCAAACTATTATCCCGGAATCCAGCAATTTGCAATAAAATGCATTAAACAAGGAAATGAACTTGGTAACATGTACCAACCCTAAAACACTATCGAATGTGACATATTAGTGACACTAAAACCTAATTTACCTAGAACGCATCGAGGGTCAATATATTAGGTGATTAAGCAAATAATAGCTTTCAGTGAATTATTTGTCAAACATTATCGATAGAGACAGTTTAATTTAGTACTGAAACACTTCAAATTGTGTTTCTCAGTTACCAAAGACTCAGGAAAAGGGAAGGAAACACTGAGTCTAGACCAAGAGACAGTTATCAGAGGTTTGTGCACAACAACTATTTCTTTTGAATTTTTCAATTGAAATGAATTATGACAATTTATACATTATTGTTTTAAATTGTGAAAATGTGTTTGAATGGATATTTATTGCTTGAAAAACATTGTAAATGGTTTGGAACTGTGTAAAATTGTTTGAATGATATTGATGGATACTTATTGATTGAAAAGCATTGGAAATGGTTTGAAACCACAGCTATCATGTATATTGATTGTATTCCTCACTAGCTTGTCTAGTGGAACGAATTGAATTCCCTCTCTGGCTGAAGTGTTGAGGTGTGTGCCTGTTGAGGACGAATTAGATGAGTACTCATATTTTTGCTAGCTAGCTATATTATTCCTCATTAGTCATCGACTTTTGGGACGAATTGATTACCTCATTAGCCATCGGCTTTTGGGACGAATTGAACTCTGGAACATGATTAAGTTGTGTGTGATTTATTGATTTGTACTATGAGATTGTGAAATGGAGTTAAATCCTTATTGACATTCACTATCTTTTGAAGCTAACTATGTTTTGATCTCTGAGATTTATTGTGATTTTGTGTTAAATTCCTTCTGACACTCATTGTCTTGAATTTAACTATGATTTTACATATCCATCATTTGAACGATTTATGAACTGTGATTTAAGTTGTATTTGGTTAATGTTGTGCACCACTGAGACATTGTCTCAGCGAAAGCTTTTTATTGCTGTCGCAGCTAGACAAACAGACAGGGCAGCAGACTAGGCTGCTAGTACCTCCAGCGAGAGATTACCGGGTATAATGAGTATACCAACATTTTGCATTTTGTATTGTAATGTATGACCACTGTATGTACATATTGTTTTTGGTTTTGAGCAGTTGTAAATTCAAATTATACCTTGAAGTTGTAAAATAATTATGAGATATTTTGACTTGTAAAAATTGTATTATATTTCTTGTATCTCAGTCTTTGAACAATCACTGTGGATTTGAGTTGTGAAACATGTTGTGTTGAGAAAAATGTTGGAGTTGAGAAAAATGTTGGAGTTGAGATTTGGAAAAATATTGAAGTGCTTTTTACAGGTTTTCTGAAGAACTGTTTTATCCAAAATACAGATGGCACTCTGCCAAAATTTTTATAGAAAACTTCTAATAGTCCAAATGAGTTAGCCGTTTCACTTCAGTTCACAAAAGTTTTTAACACCTGTGAATAGTGCTCACCACTGTAAAAGAAGCAAGAAAAGTTTTTAAAATCCCTTGTAGTGTATTTAATGGGTTATCAGTAGACGGAGTTGGTAATTCATTAGGTATACTATGGGATCATGTTATGCCTTACAGAGGGGTAGGGTGTGACAACACATAAGCTTGCCAAATGTTTTTTAATCATGTAAAATGATTAAAATCAAGATTAAATATAGGTTTAACACTTGGCACAATGTGATTGGGTCACTTAAACCTAGAGCTAATCAAAGGGTGACATGTGGCAAGGGTTTAATGTGTTAACCTAGCTATTTAAGTGTTGTTATGAAAAGAAAAGCAACCAGCAGCCACTCCTCTCCTTTGTCACGCCACTTTGAGGTTTTTCATCTATTCTTCTTCATCTCTCATCAATTCAAAGAGATTGGCCATCAATCTCTTGAATTAAGAACACTAGAAATTTTTTCTAGTGTCCTGTTTATATCTCTAATCTCTTAAAAGGCAGAACTTAAATTTCTAATTAATAGAAAAAGCTTTAGAAGCTGTTCAAGGGCTGCCATAGGTGTTCTTGGTGTGGACAAGCTAGAGGGACAACATCTGGTGTCCTGAAGACAAATCTCAAAGGCGCAGACACACTGCAGTGCATCAAGAGGTTAGTGTAATCGTTCTTGATTTAATCTAGGTTCTAAAATTAATCTGATTAATTTTAAAATCTTAAATGGCAAATACAGATCCAAAAACATATTAAAAGAGTTTTAATATGTTGTTTATCATTGAAATCAAATAGATAAAAATAAATCTTGCATGATGCATGTGACACTAGGTGAAAATTTTTTGAATTCAATGGTATAAACTTATGTTTTTCACGCTTCCGTTCCTTCAATTGGTATCAGAGCCACTATATTTGCCATGTAGATTGTTGATTATATAATTTAATTGTGTGTTTGATCATGAGATCAAAAGATTATTGCTGGTTGCAAAGCAAGGTGGTGGCATACTTGAAAAAAGACCATCAATGGTGCACATGGTTTGGCTACCATGGGTGGTTCAAGGTTTGGCTTTTAATTCTGCAATTGTTGTATGATCTAAGGCCTATTCTTTGACTAATTAAAGTGTTTAATTAGTAGTTTTAATCACACAAATAAATTATGATTCAAATCAGAATTTTAAAAATTGTTTGAATGTGATTCAAATATGAATTTTAAAGGTTGTTTGAATGTGATTCAAATCTGAATTTTTAAAGTTGTTTGAATCATATTTAAATCTGATTTTTAGATTTGATTGAATAAAATTCAGATCTAATTTTTTTAAAAATGTTTGAATGTGATTCAAATCTGAATTTTTAAAGTTGTTTGAATGTGATTCAAATCTGAATTTTTAAATTTGTTTGAATGAGATTCAAATCTGAATTTTTAAATTTATTTGAATCATATTCAAATCTCGATTTTTAAGTTGAATATGAGATATTCAATTTAATTTAAGTATGTATGTTTTATTTAATTTTTAAATAGTGATATGCATGATGGATGATCATGGACTATAAAAGACCAATGTGATTGGATTTATTTCTTTTATGTTTCTTTGGGATTGTAAATTAATTAATTTATTTTAATTTATTTTGGGCATGTATTATTAAGTTTGTAATAATTTTTGGGTTGTAATTTCATTTATTTAAGTTCTTGTAAATTCGCCTTGGTATGCCAAGGATTACTATGTAATATTGGATTGCAAGAAGTTCAAGGAGGTCAAGAGCATTGGTGGGACCAGTGGGAGGAATTCAAGATCAAGTGTTAATTATGTACTCCTTCAGCAAGTCTTGTAAAATGAATGAATGAATGAAATGCACCTAGGAATGCCCTGATTCAATTCTTGGTGGCTCAGAATTGAATCCCTTAGAAAGTCCATGATCATACCATATTTATTGCTTATCCATGAATGCATGAGATGTATGGGAATGTATGTTATTATATGATATATGCATGCTAATTGGATAATGTGCAAAGTGAGACCTTAATAGTAATTAGAATGACAATAAAATCTTCCAAACAAATGATTAAGTTAGAAATGCTATAATTAAAGTAATTATAACATAGGCCCTCCATTGGGGCAATTATTTTAAGAAATTTTAAATAGTTGCATGAGTTACAATTAATTTAAGAGATTTTCTTAAGAATAATTGTTAAGCATGAGATGTTGTAAATATGTAAATGGTTTAGTGGCCAATATTGGATGTGCCTGAGGACATTAAAATTATTTGCATAATTACTGGCTCAATGGGATCAACTTAACTAATGCAAGATAAGTCAATAATGGATGTACCTGAGATTTTGAGCATTAGGGGCTAGGTAAAGGATTGAACCTCACATGAGATGTGATGGGCAAGGAGTTGCTCACTTATAGTTTATTGTAATTCCAATAATGGATGTACCTAAGGATGATCAATAAAATTATAAGAATTCAATCACCCACTAGAAATCTATCCAACTAGGATTTCCGTTTTCTACTTTGGAAGTGTAGGATTTGCTAAGTTAGTGGGAGGACCAATTTGATTAAAAGACCATAATCATTTTGGTTAATTACATGATACATTTACTAATTAATCTGTTTATTTTCTGCAGTTAATTTTCTGATAAAAATGAGCACAAAACAACCACCACCATCCAATATCCTTGCAAGCATACTTGATCACAATAGGTTGACAGGACCTAATCTGTCTGATTGGCTAAGAAATTTGAAACTTGTCCTGAACCTTGAACATATAGGATATGTTCTAGATTCAAATGTTTCTGGTCCCTTACCTCCAGAGGCCACACAAGAGGAACATGAAACTTTGGACAAGTGGAAGGAGCATGATATGAGAGCTAAGTGTTACATGCTTACTTCCATGAGTAATGAGTTACAGAAGCAACATGAGAACATGCAGAGTGCGAGTGAGATCCTCCTTCACCTACAAGAGTTGTATGGTGAGCACAGCAGGAATGCTAGGTATGAGATATCTAGACAACTATTCCGTATGAGGATGTCTGAGGGACAGAATGTTGGGGATCATATCCACAAGATGATTCAGCTGATTGAGCAGTTGGAACATATTGACTTCAACATGGATTTCCAACTACAGACGGATTTGATCCTTCAGTCCCTTCCTGAGTCTTTTGGGAATTTTGTGACAAATTTCCATATAACTAAACAGGAATGCACCTTAGCTGGTTTACTCAACATGCTGGTTATTGCCCAAAAGAATAAGCCAGGCAATAAAGGAAAAGAGGTAGCCTTGGTTGCATCTTCTTCTGCTGGAAAGTCCAACAAGAAGAAGGGCAATAAGAAAAAGAAACCTCAGATTCCTGGTCCTTCCAAGAAGATAGCTAAACAGAAAAGGAAGACTAAAGCTGATGGAGGCAAAGGAAAGTGTTTCCACTGCCAAAAGGATGGGCACTGGAAAAGGAACTGCCTAGAGTATCTTGCTTCTCTGTAGGACAAGAAGGATACACCTGAAGGAACGGAAGCGTGAAAAACACAAGATTATACCATTGAATTCAAAAATTTTCACCTAGAGTCACAAGCACCATGCAAGATTTATTTTTATCTATTTGATTTCAATGATAAACAACATATTAAAACTCTTTTAATATGTTTTTGGATCTGTATTTGCCATTTAAGATTTTAAAATTAATCAGATTAATTTTAGAACCCTAGATTAAATCAAGAACGATTACACTAACCTCTTGATGTATAGCAGCGTGTCTGCGCCTTTGAGATTCGTCTTGAGGACACGGATGTTGTCCCTCTAGCTTGTCCACACCAAGAACACCTATGGCAGCCCTTGAACAGCTTCTAAAGCCTTTTCTATTAATTAGAAATTCAAGTTCTGCCTTTTAAGAGATTAGAGATGTAAACAGGACACTAGAAACAATTTCTAGTGTTTTTAATTCAAGAGATTGATGGCTAATCTCTTTGAATTGATGAGAGATGAAGAGAAATAGCTGGAGGCTCAAAGTGGCGTGACATATGAGAGGAGAGGCTGCTGGTTGTGTTTTCTTTTCATAACCCCACTTAAATAGCTAGGTTAACACATTAAACCCTAGCCACATGTCACCTTTTGATTAGCTCTAGGTTTAAGTGACCCAATCACATTGTGCCAAGTGTCAAACCTATATTTAATCTTGATTTTAATCATCTTACATGATTAAAAATATTTGGCAAGCTTATGTGTTATGCCATGTGTCACCATCTCATGGTGCCACGTGTCACACTGCAAAATGACCAAAAGGCCCCGGTGTCTTAATTTTGAGTTCTTAACCCAAAATAATTATTTTCTTCTTCTAATTAATTTATATCAAATATAAATTAATTAATTAATCTCTATTAATTAATTTCTCATCAATTAAATTCATATTTAAACACTTTAAATATAAATTTAATTTATACTACACATCCAATAATCTAGATTTGGTTTCAAGTCATGCTAGGGACTTTGCAATTTTATTGCAAACCAAATCTATTTAATTAATCAATTAAACTCTTTAATTAATTAATTAAATCATATTTAAATAGGTGATAACTTGTGTATGTGTGTGACTTACTAGGCTCATCACTAATTGGCAATGAGACATGATATCAACTCTTAATATCATCAGAACTCTTTCTTACCATAAATGATTTCTCTAAATCATTTTATGAACCTCATAGACCATGGTTAACACCTAGCATAGCATGCCATGGCCACCCAATTAGTAATAAGATTTACCTTAAATGAACCTATAATCATATGTTACCATGCACTAGAATCTCTCTGTTACAAAATCCCAACTCAAGCTGAGTCATAGTTTATGTCAAACTCCATTTGCTATGAATATTATGTTCTCTTTTAATTCCAGTTATTGATTAAAAGATTTTCTCATCAGAAACTCTTTTATGAATAAATCTATCTGTCCTGGCCAGGAACTTGAAACATCAAGAACAATTAAATGAACATAGGATTTTATCTCTATTTACTTAGAGGAACAGATTCCTTCTTGATCAACACCTACCTCCATATATAACTAGCGAGCCAACACATGCCCATATACCCATACATAGTACAAGTATGAAAGCGATATCAAACTCAAACTACCTATATACAAGATAAGCGTGCTATCTCAGTCTAAAGATTATATGCATCGATATGATTTATGACAAAACATTGACAAGAGTAAACTCCATGTGCTTGTCATAAGTGTCCTTAGTTCGACCTACTTATCATTTATAAGTGCCTATCATGTTTGTTATATGGCATGAGACTCACCATTCCATCTTATTTATATCTCATATAAATAACTTGGGAACAAACATGAATACAATCTTTCTGGATAAGTCATGTCCTTATTATGAAGTATCCTCGATTGTGAACCTATTTATGATACTTTGTGCTAGAAATATTGTCACTCATATTCTTAACAACTTAAGAATAATATTTCTAACAAAATATCAATGGACCTTTTCTATTACACATAAATATATTATGTAAACGGAAAAGTGGAAATGCCTTTTATTAATAAAATATATACAAGATACATACTAAATGATATGCTCTAGGGCATACTACTAACAACACCTTCGGAAGGTATGTCCATATCTTGTTATTTAGATTCTGATGATACTCATAGTTCATCTACAGCTTGGGTTTTAGATACTAGTGCCAATTCTCACATTTCTAATGATATGCAGGAACTAGCAAACAGTAGCAGCTTGCGTTCCCAATATATTAGAGTCTGGATTGGCAATGGTTCAACTGTTGAAGCTTTAGCCATAGGATCTAAATCTTTTTACATGTTTGGACATGTTTTGCGTTTGGATAATATTTTATATGTACCTGATGCTTTTAAGAACATCATTTCTATATCTAGTTTGACTAGAAATGGCTATGAATTTCAGTTCACAAATGATGTTTGCAATATTTATTTTGGAAATAAATATGTTGGTTCGGGTTATATGAATGATGGTCTTTATTATTTGGATAATAATGACAAACACAAATTGAATGCAAGTGATCTAAAAGAATGCAATGCCATGGTGAAAACCAACTCAAGTTCAAAATATATTTGGCACTTAAGGTTATGTTATGTTGCAGAAGATAGGATTGCAAAACTGGAGAAAATGGGGATTTTATCCTCATTGGGCTCTGAGCCTACTCCAACTTGTGAATCTTGCCTTCAGGGCAAAATGACTAGATCACCCTTTGTTGGACAAGGGCTAAGAGCTGAAAATATTTTGGAGCTAATACATAGTGATGTATGTGGTCCATTTAAAGAAATGGCTAGAGGGGGCTTTCATTATTTTATTACCTTTACTGATGATAAATCAAGGTTTGGGTATTTGTATTTGATGAAATATGAACATGAATCCTTTGAAAAGTTTAAGGAATTTAAATCTGAAGTAGAAAATCAAACAGGAAAGAGTATTAAAGCTCTTCGATCTGATCGTGGAGGTGAATATTTGAGTACTGAATTTGATGAATACTTGAGAGAGCATGGCATTGTTTCTCCGATTTGCTCCAGAATGCCACAGTGAATGGTGTATCCGAAAGGAGAAATCGTACCCTATTGGATATGGTACGTAGTATGATGAGCTATACTGATATGCCAATCTTCTTTTGGGGATTTGCATTAAAATCAGCTTTGTATATTCTGAATAGGATTCCATCAAAATCAGTTTCTTCCACACCTTATAAGATATGGTATGGAAGAAAACCAAGTCTTAAGCATGTTAAGATTTAGGGTTGTCCAGCTTATATCAAAAAGCTAAACACTGATAAATTAGAGACCAAATCAGAAAAAGGTCGATTTGTTGGATATCCAAAAGATAGTTTTGGATATTATTTTTATTTTCCTACTTCACAAAAGGTTGTGATAAGTAGAGATGCCACATTTCTTGAACAACAGTTTGTTCAAAAAGGAGGCAAAGGAAGGCAAATAGAGTTAGAATTGGAGAATTCTGACCAACCAACATATCAGATGGATATAGATCCATCTAGTCAACCTATACCCGTTGATGAAACATCTATAGCTATTCCTCGTAGAACAACCAGGGTATCTCACCCACCAGTGAGATATGGTTTTCTTCATGAAGAAGAACAAGAGTTGTCTACTCATGAAGAAGTAGATCATGGAGATGATCCACTTACCTATGAAGAAGCTATATCAGATATAGACTCTTCAAAATGGATTGATGCTATGAAATCCGAAATTGATTCCATGTATAAGAATCAAGTTTGGGATCTTGTTGACCCACCTGAAGGTATTGTACCTATAGGAAACAAATGGGTTTTCAAGAAGAAAATTGGTTCTGATGGAAAGGTAGAGACCTATAAGGCAAGGCTAGTAGCGAAAGGGTTTTGCCAAAGGCAAGGAATTGACTATGATGAGACTTTCTCGCCTGTTGCCATGCTTAAATCAATTAGGATTTTGTTAGCAATAGCTGCATACTATGATTATGAGATTTGGCAGATGGATGTCAAAATAGCTTTTCTCAATGGATACATTGAAGAAAACATTTTCATGGAACAACCTAGGGGTTTTGAATCCCAAGATGGTTCCAAGGTATGCAAGCTAAAGCGATCCATTTATGGGTTGAAACAAGCTTCGAGGAGTTGGAACATCCGTTTTGATGAAGCCATTAAATCCTTTGGTTTTATAAAAAATGAGGATGAGCCATGTGTATATAAGAAGGTTAGTGACAGTGCTATCACTTTCCTTGTCTTATATGTGGATGACATATTGTTGATGGGTAATGACACAGGTATGTTGATGACTATAAAGGTATGGTTGTCAAATACATTCTCCATGAAAGGCTTAGGGGAGGCAACCTATATTCTTGGGATTCGCATCTATAGAGATAGAGCAAAAAGAATAATTGGTTTATCCCAAAGTCTATACTTGGAAAAGGTGTTAAAGAGGTTTAACATGCTTGATTCCAAGAGAGGATTGTTACCAGTGAGACATGGTATCCATCTTTCTAAAGAGATGTCTCCAAAGACACCTGAAGAAAGAGATAAGATGGCCAGGATTCTATATGCTTCAGCTATTGGAAGTTTAATGTATGCAATGTTGTGTATTAGGCCGGATATCGCATATGCTGTTAGTTTGACTAGCAGGTATCAATCCAATCCAGGTTTGGAACACTGGATAGCTGTCAAGAATATCCTTAAGTACTTGAGAAGAACTAAGGATTTATTCTTGATTTATGGAGGTGGAGACTTGCAATTGGATTGTTATCACGATTCGATTTCCAATCGGATATCGATGATAGAAAGTCTACCTCTCGATATGTGTTCATTTGTAATGGAGTGCGATCGATTGGAAGAGTTCTAAACAGAGCACGCATTGCAGATTCCCTATAGAAGTCGAGTATATTCTTGCATCGGATCTTGCAAAGGAAGTATTTGGATAAAGAAGTTCGTGATAGAACTTACAGTAGTTCCTTCCATTGAGTCAGCGGTTCCACTACTGCTGTGACAATAATGGAGCGATCATCTGAGCTAAGGAACCAAGGTCTCACCAGAAATCCAAACACATAGAAAGGCGCTACCACATTATCAGAGAAATAGTTGGGCGAGGCAATGTAGCCATGCAGAAAATAGCATCAGCTGAAAATCCAGCTGATCCATTCACTAAGCCTATGTCACGGACTCGATTAGACCGACATCTTGAGAAGATAGGTCTAAGATATTGTAATGAATGGCTCTAGTGCTAGTGGGAGATTGTTAGTAGTATGCCCTAGAGCATATCATTTAGTATGTATCTTGTACATATTTTTATTAATAAAAGGCATTTCCACTTTTCCGTTTACATAATATATTTATGTGTAATAGAAAAGGTCCATTGATATTTTGTTAGAAATATTATTCTTAAGTTGTTAAGAATATGAGTGACAATATTTCTAGCACGAAGTATCATAAATAGGTTCACAATCGAGGATACTTCATAATAAGGACATGACTTATCCAGAAAGATTGTATTCATGTTTGTTCCCAAGTTATTTATATGAGATATAAATAAGATGGAATGGTGAGTCTCATGCCATATAACAAACATGATAGGCACTTATAAATGATAAGTAGGCCGAACCAGTGACACTTATGACAAGCACATGGAGTTTACTCTTGTCAATGTTTTGTCATAAATCATATCAGTGCATATAATCTTTAGACTGAGATAGCACAGCTTATCTTGTATATAGGTAGTTTGAGTTTGATCTCGCTTTCATACTTGTACTGTGTATGGGTATATGGGCATCTGTTGGCTCCTACTAGTTATATATGGAGGTAGGTGTTGATCAAGATGGAATATGTTCCTCTAAGTAAATAGAGATAAAATCCTATGTTTATTTAATTGTTCTTGATGTTTCAAGTTCCTGGCCAGGACAGATAGATTTATTCGTAAAAGAGTTTCGATGAGAAAATCTTTTAATCAAGAACTGGAATTAAAAGAGAACATAATATTCATAGCAAATGGAGTTTGACATAAACCATGACTCCAGCTTGAGTTGGGATTTTGTAACAGAGAGATTTTAGTGCATGGTAACATATGGTTATAGGTTCATTTAAGGTAAACCTTATTACTAATTGGGTGGCCATGGCATGCTATGCTAGGTGTTAACCATGGTCTATGAGGTTCATAAAATGATTTAGAGAAATCATTTATGGTAAGAAAGAGTTCTGATGATATTAAGAGTTGATATCATGTCTCATTGCCAATTAGTGATGAGCCTAGTAAGTCATACACATACACAAGTTATCACCTATTTAAATATGATTTAATTAATTAATTAAAGAGTTTAATTGATTAATTAAATAGGTTTGGTTTGCAATTAAATTGCAAAGTCCCTAGCATGACTTGAAACCAAATCTAGATTATTGGATGTGTAGTATAAATTAAATTTATATTTAAAGTGTTTAAATATGAATTTAATTGATGAGAAATTAATTAATAGAGATTAATTAATTAATTTATATTTGATATAAATTAATTAGAAGAAGAAAATAATTATTTTGGGTTAAGAACTCAAAATTAAGACACAGGGGCATTTTGGTCATTTCACGACAGGACACGTGGCACCATGAGATGGTGACACATGGCATAACACATAAGCTTGCCAAATGTTTTTTAATCATGTAAGATAATTAAAATCAAGATTAAATATAGGTTTGACACTTGGCACAATGTGATTGGGTCACTTGCACCTAGAGCTAATCAAAGGGTGACATGTGGCAAGGGTTTAATGTGTTAACCTAGCTATTTAAGTGTGGTTATGAAAAGAAAAATAACCAGCAGCCTCTCCTCTTAATTGTCACGCCACTTTGAGCCTCTCCAGCTATTTCTCTTCATCTCTCATCAATTCAAAGAGATTAGCCATCAATCTCTTGAATTAAGAACATTAGAAATTGTTTCTAGTGTCCTGTTTACATCTCTAATCTCTTAAAAGGCAGAACTTGAATATCTAATTAATAGAAAAGGCTTTAGAAGCTGTTCAAGGGCTGCCATAGGTGTTCTTGGTGTGGACAAGCTAGAGGGACAACATCTGGTGTCCTGAAGACGAATCTCAAAGGCGCAGACACGCTGCAGCACATCAAGAGGTTAGTGTAATCGTTCTTGATTTAATCTAGGGTTCTAAAATTAATCTGATTAATTTTAAAATCTTAAATGGCAAATACAGATCCAAAAACATATTAAAAGAGTTTTAATATGTTGTTTATCATTGAAATCAAATAGATAAAAATAAATCTTGCATGATGAATGTGACCCTAGGTGAAAATTTTTGAATTCAATGGTATAAACTTGTGTTTTTCACGCTTCCATTCCTTCAATTGGTATCAGAGCCACTATATTTGCCATTTAGATTGATGATTATATAATTTAATTGTGTGTTTGATCATGAGATCAAAAGTTTGTTGCTGGTTGCAAAGTCAAAGTGGCGGCACAAATGATGAACACCATGGTGCGCATGGTTGATGCATCACAATGGTGTGCAAAGGTAATTGGATGGTGAATGTGCAATTGTTGTATGATTTAAGATCCATTTTATGTCTAATTAAATTCTTTAATTAGAATTTTAAAAGTTGTTTGAATGTGATTCAAATCTGAATTTTTAAAATTGTTTGAATCATATTTAAATCTGATTTTTTAAAATTGATTGAATAAAATTCAGATCTGATTTTTTAAAAAATATTTGAATGTGATTCAAATCTGATTTTTTAAAAAATGTTTGAATGTGATTCAAATCTGAATTTTTAAAGTTGTTTGAATGTGATTCAAATCTGAATTTTTAAATTTATTTGAATGAGATTCAAATCTGAATTTTTAAATTTATTTGAATCATATTCAAATCTGGAATTTTAAGTTGAATATGAGATATTCAATTTAATTTAAGTATGTATGTTTTATTTAATTGTTAAATAGTGATATGCATGATGGATGATCATGGACTATAAAAGACCAATATGATTGGATTTATTTCTTTTATGTTTCTTTGGTATTGTAAATTAATTAATTTATTTTAATTTATTTTGGGCATGTATTATTAAGTTTGTAATAATTTTTGGGTTGTAATTTCATTTATTTAAGTTCTTGTAAATTCGCCTTGGTATGCCAAGGATTACTATGTAATATTGGATTGCAAGAAGTTCAAGGAGGTCAAGAGCATTGGTGGGACCAGTGGGAGGAATTTAAGATCAAGTGTTGATTATGTACTCCTTCAGCAACTCTTGTAAAATGAATGAATGAAATGCACCTAGGAATGCACTGATTCAATTCTTGGTGGCTCAGAATTGAATCCCTTAGAAAGTCTATGATCATACCATATTTACTGCTTATCCATGAATGCATGAGATGTATGGGAATGTATGCAATTAAATGATATATGTATGCTAAATGGATAATGTGCAAAGTGAGACCTTAATAGTAAATAGAATGACCATAAAATCTTCCAAACAAATGATTAAGTTGGAAATGCTATAATTAAAGTAATTATAACATAGGCCCTCCATTAAGGCAATTATTTTAAGAAATTTTAAATAGTTGCATAAGATGCAATTAATTTAAGAGATTTTCTTAAGAATAATTGTTAAGCATGAGATGTTGTAAATATGTAAATGGTTTAGTGGCCAATATTGGATGTACCTGAGGACATTAAAATTATTTGCATAATTACTGGCTCAATGGAATCAACTTAACTAATGCAAGATAAGTCAATAATGGATGTACCTGAGATTTTGAGCATTAGGGGCTAGGTAAAGGATTGAACCTCACATGAGATGTGATGGGCAAGGAGTTGCTCACTTATAGTTTATTGTAATTCCAATAATGGATGTACCTGAGGATGATAAATAGAATTATAAGAATTCAATCACCCACTAGAAATCCATCCAACTAGGATTTCCGTTTTCTACTTTGGAAGTGTAGGATTCGCTAAGTTAATGGGAGGACCAATTTGATTAAAAGACCATAATCATTTTGGTTAATTACATGATGCATTTACTAATTAATCTGGTTATTTTCTGCAGTTAATTTTTTGATAAAAATGAGCACAAAACAACCACCACCATCCAATATCCTTGCAAGCATACTTGATCACAATAGGTTGACAGGATCTAATCTGTCTAATTGGCTAAGAAATTTGAAACTTGTCCTAAACCTTGAACATATAGGATATGTTCTAGATTCAAATGTTCCTGGTCCCTTACCTCCAGAGGCCACACAAGAGGAACATGAAACTTTGGACAAGTGGAAGGAGCACGATATGAGAGCTAAGTGTTACATGCTTGCTTCCATGAGTAATGAGTTACAGAAGCAACATGAGAACATGCAGAGTGCGAGTGAGATCCTCCTTCACCTACAAGAGTTGTATGGTGAGCACAGCAGGAATGCTAGGTATGAGATATCTAGACAGCTATTCCGTATGAGGATGTCTGAAGGAGAGAATGTTAGGGATCATGTCCGCAAGATGATTCGGCTGATTGAGCAGTTGGAACATCTTGACTTCAACATGGATTTCCAACTACAGACGGATTTGATCCTTCAGTCCCTTCCTGAGTCTTTTGGGAATTTTGTGACAAATTTCCATATGATTAAACAGGAATGCACCTTAGCTGGTTTACTCAACATGCTGGTTATTGCCCAAAAGAATATGCCAGGCAATAAAGGAAAAGAGGCAGCTTTGGTTGCATCTTCTTCTGCTAGAAAGTCCAACAAGAAGAAGGGCAATAAGAAAAAGAAACCTCAGATTCCTGGTCCTTCCAAGAAAATAGCTAAATAGAAAATGAAGACTAAAGCTGATGGAGGCAAAGGAAAGTGTTTCCACTGCCAAAAGGATGGGCACTGGAAAAGGAACTGCCCAGAGTATCTTGCTTCTCTGAAGGACAAGAAGGATACACCTTCGGAAGGTATGTCCATATCTTGTTATTTAGATTCTGATGATACTCATAGTTCATCTACAGCTTGGGTTTTAGATATCGTGCCGCTTCACATGTCTAATGATATGCAGGAACTAGCAAATAGTAGCAGCTTGCATTCTCAAGATGTTAGAGTCCGGATTGGCAATGGCTCAACTGTTGAAGCTTTAGCCATAGGATCTAAATCTTTTTACATGTTTGGACATGTTTTGTGTTTGGATAATATTTTATATGTACCTGATGCTTTTAAGAACATCATTTCTATATCTAGTTTGACTTGAAATGGCTATGAATTTCAACATCGATGATGTTTGCAATATTTATTTTGGAAATAAATATGTTGGTTCGGGTTATATGAACGATGGTCTTTATTATTTGGATAATAATGACAAACACAAATTGAATGCAAGTGATCTAAAAGACTGCAATGCCATGGTGAAAACCAACTCAAGTTCAAAACATATTTGGCACTTAAGGTTATGTCATGTTGCGTAAGATAGGATTGCAAACCGGAGAAAATGGGGATTCTATCCTCATTGGGCTCGAGCCTACTCCAACTTGTGAATCTTGCCTTCGTGGCAAAATGACTAGATCACCCTTTGTTAGACAAGGGCTAAGAGTGAAAATATTTTGGAGCTAATACATAGTGATGTATGTGGTCCATTTAAAAAAATGGCTAGAGGGGTTTTCATTATTTTATTACCTTTATCGATGATAAATCAAGGTTTGGGTATTTGTATTTGATGAAATACAAACATGAATCTTTTGAAAAGTTCAAAGAATTTAAATCAAGTAGAAAATCAAACAGAAAGAATATTAAAGCTCTTCGATCGATCGTGGAGGTGAATATTTGAGTCTTGAATTTGATGAATACTTGAGAGAGCATGGCATTGTTTCTCACCGACTCTCCAGAACGCCACGGTGAATGGTGTATCCGAAGGATAAATCGTACCCTATTGGATATGGTACGTAGTATGATGAGCTATCCGATATGCCAATCTCCTTTGGGGATTTACATTAGAATCGACTTTGTATATTCGAATAGGATTCCATCAAAATCGCTTTCTTCCACACCTTATGAGATATGGCATTGAAGAAAACCAAGTCTTAAGCATATTAAGATTTGGGGTTGTCCAAATTATAACAAAAAGCTAAAAAGTGATAAATTGGAGACCAGATCAAAAAAGGTCGATTTGTTGGATATCCAAAAGATAGTTTTGGATATTATTTTTATTTGCCTACTTCACAAAAGGTTGTGATAAGTAAAGATGCCACATTTCTTGAACAACAGTTTGTTCAAGAAGGAGGCAAAGGAAGGCAAACAGAGTTAGAATTTGAGAATTCTGACCAACTAACAGATCAGATGGATATAGATCCATCTAGTCAACCAATACCCGTTGATGAAACGTCTATAGCTGTTCCTCGTAGAAAACCAGGGTATCTCACCCACCAGTGAGATATGGTTTTCTTCATGAAGAAGAACAAGAGTTGTCTACTCATGAAGAAGTAGATCATGGAGATGATCCACTTACTTATGAAGAAGCTATATCAGATATAGACTCTTCAAAATGGATTGATGCTATGAAATCCGAGATTGATTCCATGTATAAGAATCAAGTTTGGGATCTTGTTGACCCACCTGAAGGTATTATACCTATAGGGAACAAATGGGTTTTCAAGAAGAAAATTGGTTCTGATGGAAAGGTAGATACCTATAAGGCAAGGCTAGTAGCGAAAGGGCTTCGCCAAAGGCTAGGAATCGACTATGAGGAGACTTTCTCGCCTGTTGCCATGCTTAAATCAATTAGGATTTTATTAGCAATAGCTGTGTACTATGATTATGAGATTTGGCAGATGGATGTCAAAACAACTTTTCTCAATGGATACATTGAAGAAAACATTTTCATGGAACAACCTAAGGGATTTGAATCCCAAGATGGTTCCAAGGTATGCAAGCTAAAGCGATCCATTTATGGGTTGAAACAAGCTTCGAGGAGTTGGAACATCCATTTTGATGAAGCCATTAAATCCTTTGGTTTTATAAAAAATGAGGATGAGCCATGTGTATATAAGAAGGTTAGTGACAGTGCTATCACTTTTCTTGTCTTATATGTGGATGACATACTATTGATGGGTAATGACACAGGTATGTTGACGACTATAAAGGTATGGTTGTCAAATACATTCTCCATGAAAGACTTAGGGGAGGCAACCTATATTCTTGGGATTCGCATCTATAGAGATAGAGCGAAAAGAATAATTGGTTTATCCCAAAGTCTATACTTGGAAAAGGTGTTAAAGAGGTTTAACATGCTTGATTCCAAGAGAGGATTGTTACCAGTGAGACATGGTATCCATCTTTCTAAAGAGATGTCTCCAAAGACACCTAAAGAAAGAGATAAGATGGCCAGGATTCCATATGCTTCAGCTATTGGAAGTTTAATGTATGCAATGTTGTGTATTAGGCCGGATATCGCATATGCTGTTAGTTTGACTAGCAGGTATCAATCCAATCCAGGTTTGAAACATCGATAGTCACAAGAATATCCTTAAGTACTTGAGAAGAACTAAGGATTTATTCTTGATTTATGGAGGTGGAGACTTGCAATTGGATGGTTATACTGATTCTGATTTCCAATCAGATATCGATGATAGAAAGTCTACCTCTCGATATGTGTTCATTTGTAATGGAGGTGCAGTCAGTTGGAAGAGTTCCAAACAGAGCACGACTGCAGATTCCCTACGTAAGTCGAGTATATTCTTTGCATCGATGTCGCAAAGGAAGTCGCTTGGATAAAGAAGTTCGTGATAGAACTTACAGGTAGTTCCTTCCATTGAGTCCAGCTTCCACTACAATCGTGACAATAATGGAGCGATCATCTGAGCTAAGGAACCAAGGTCTCACCGTAAATCCAAACACATAGAAAGGCGCTACCACATTATCGAGAAATAGTTGGGCGAGGCAATGTAGCCATGCAGAAATAGCATCACTGAAAATCCAGTGATCCATTCACTAAGCCTATGTCACAGACTCGCTAGACCGACATCTTGAGAAGATAGGTCTAAGATATTGTAATGAATGGCTCTAGTGCTAGTGGGAGATTGTTAGTAGTATGCACTAGAGCATATCATTTAGTATGTATCTTGTACATATTTTTATTAATAAAAGGCATTTCCACTTTTCCGTTTACATAATATATTTATGTGTAATAGAAAAGGTCCATTGATATTTTGTTAGAAATATTATTCTTAAGTTGTTAATAATATGAGTGACAATATTTCTAGCACTAAGTATCATAAATAGGTTCACAATCGAGGATACTTCATAATAAGGACATGACTTATCCATAAAGATTGTATTCATGTTTGTTCCCAAGTTATTTATATGAGATATAAATAAGATGGAATGGTGAGTCTCATGCCATATAACAAACATGATAGGCACTTATAAATGATAAGTAGTCCGAACCAGTTGACACTTATGACAAGCACATGGAGTTTACTCTTGTCAATGTTTTGTCATAAATCATATCGATGCATATAATCTTTAGACTGAGATAGCACAGCTTATCTTGTATATAGGTAGTTTGAGTTTGATATCGCTTTCATACTTGTACTGTGTATGGGTATATGGGCATCTGTTGGCTCCTACTAGTTATATATGGAGGTAGGTGTTGATCAAGATGGAATATGTTCCTCTAAGTAAATAGAGATAAAATCCTATGTTTATTTAATTTCTCTTGATGTTTCAAGTTCTGCCAGACAGATAGATTTATTCGTAAAAGAGTTTCGATGAGAAAATCTTTTTAATCAAGAACTGGAATTAAAAGAGAACATAATATTCATAGCAAATGGAGTTTGACATAAACCATGACTCCAGCTTGAGTTGGGATTTTGTAACAGAGAGATTTTAGTGCATGGTAACATATGGTTATAGGTTCATTTAAGGTAAACCTTATTACTAATTGGGTGGCCATGGCATGCTATGCTAGGTGTTAACCATGGTCTATGAGGTTCATAAAATGATTTAGAGAAATCATTTATGGTAAGAAAGAGTTCTGATGATATTAAGAGTTGATATCATGTCTCATTGCCAATTAGTGATGAGCCTAGTAAGTCATACACATACACAAGTTATCACCTATTTAAATATGATTTAATTAATTAATTAAAGAGTTTAATTGATTAATTAAATAGGTTTGGTTTGCAATTAAATTGCAAAGTCCCTAGCATGACTTGAAACCAAATCTAGATTATTGGATGTGTAGTATAAATTAAATTTATATTTAAAGTGTTTAAATATGAATTTAATTAATGAGAAATTAATTAATAGAGATTAATTAATTAATTTATATTTGATATAAATTAATTAGAAGAAGAAAATAATTATTTTGGGTTAAGAACTCAAAATTAAGACACGAGGGCATTTTGGTCATTTCATTGCAGGACACGTGGCACCATGAGATGGTGACACATGGCATAACACATAAGCTTGCCAAATGTTTTTTAATCATGTAAGATGATTAAAATCAAGATTAAATATAGGTTTGACACTTGGCACAATGTGATTGGGTCACTTGCACCTAGAGCTAATCAAAGGGTGACATGTGGCAAGGGTTTAATGTGTTAACCTAGCTATTTAAGTGTGGTTATGAAAAGAAAAATAACCAGCAGCCTCTCCTCTCAATTGTCACGCCACTTTGAGCCTCTCCAGCTATTTCTCTTCATCTCTCATCAATTCAAAGAGATTAGCCATCAATCTCTTGAATTAAGAACACTAGAAATTGTTTCTAGTGTCCTGTTTACATCTCTAATCTCTTAAAAGGCAGAACTTGAATTTCTAATTAATAGAAAAGGCTTTAGAAGCTGTTCAAGGGCTGCCATAGGTGTTCTTGGTGTGGACAAGCTAGAGGGACAACATCCGTGTCCTCAAGACGAATCTCAAAGGCGCAGACACGCCGCAAAGACATCAAGAGGTTAGTGTAATCGTTCTTGATTTAATCTAGGGTTCTAAAATTAATCTGATTAATTTTAAAATCTTAAATGGAAAATACAGATCCAAAAACATATTAAAAGAGTTTTAATATGTTGTTTATCATTGAAATCAAATAGATAAAAATAAATCTTGCATGATGCATGTGACCCTAGGTGAAAATTTTTGAATTCAATGGTATAAACTTGTGTTTTTCACGCTTCCGCTCCTTCAGCCTGGCTAGCCAATCCATGCCCAAGATGATATCATAATCTCTGAAGGGCATTTCAATGAGATCAGACAGAAAAGTATGTCCTTGGATCACCAAAGTACAATCCCTATACATTCTATTAACCCTGACCACTTGTCCTAGCAGACTTGTTACTAGCACCTCAAAGTCCATTTTCACACACGGAACAGCAATGCAATCAATGATGCTAGTACTCACATAAGAATGGGTAGAACCCAGATCAAATAACACAAATACATCTTGATTAAAAGTTGAGAAGGTACCAGCCACAACATCAGATGTCTACGCCTCTTCTCTCTGTCTCATTGCGTAGACTCTGATTGGAGCACTAGCTTACTCTGATTGATTCACAGTGCCTTGGCTGCCTGCTGGACTACCTCTACCCCTGCCTCTACCTCTACTAGGTGGTTGTGAACCTCTGGTGACAGGACTCTGAACTGACCCTTCTGCAATAGTAGGAGGTGGTCCAACTCTGCGAGTACTAGTGCAGTCTTTGGCAAAGTGCCCTGTGCCTCCACAGTTATAACAGGCTCCTATGGCCTTGTAGCACACCCCACCATGATTTCTTCCACAAGTTTCACATTGGCGGGGAGGGTAGGAACTTCTGGTACTCTGCTGACCAGATAGAGGAGGTTTCTGTCCTGAATATCTTCCCCTACCGGACTTCTTACCACCTCTGCTGTGTCCGCCATGGTTCTTCCTCTTTCTAGTAGGACCACTGGAACTTTGTTCCACTGACTTTCCCTCTTTTTTCTGTCTTCTCTGATTTCTTTTTCTCAGGGGCCACTTCAGATTCAATTCTTTCTAATTCTAATGCTTGAGAAATAAGCTCAGAGAAGTTGTTATGTTTGAATCCGACCACTTGTAATGTGACACTGGGCTTTGAGCCGATTTCAAACCTCTTACATCTCTCCCTACTGGTAGAATGTAGACTCACTGCATAATGGCTCAGGCGAGAAAATTCCCTTTCATATTCAGTCACTGATCTACTCCCCTGTTTCAGACTTAGGAACTCTTGCAGCTTCTGGTCCACATAAGCATCAGGGACATATTTTTGTCTGAACTCCTGCAAAAAATCATTCCATGTTAGCACTGAAGGTTCTACCAGACTATAGGGAATGGTTTTCCACCAGTCATATGCATCCCCCTATAGCAGAGACACTGACTATTCAAATCTGAGCTCCTCTGTACAATGTAGCTTCTTGAACACACTATCCATTCTCTCTAATCACTGTTCTGCCTCTAGAGGATCTACTGTCCCCTTGAACTCAGTAGCCCCATATTTCATTAGCTTGTCATACTACCAAGCTGAAGACTGTGGTTGTACCACTGGTGTCTGTAGTGGGACTTGTATAAGCATGTTACCAGCCATCTGTTGGAACATTACAGCCATCTACTGAGCGAACTGAGTAGGAAATTGTGGTACTGAGGGGGCTAGTGCTGCTGATCCATTGACATTGTGTAGGGCTGGGGCATCCCCTTGCACCTCAGCCTCTATCGATTGATCAACTGAATGATCACCCTCTTCCATAGTGAATTCGAGGATCTTAGACCTCCTGAACAAATAACACAAGGAGATTTCCTCCCGTTAGTGCATATTTATAATGTAATGTACTGTATGTATCAAATAATAACATTGAGCAGTTGTACTATGAAGAAAGAATATTCAAATTACAGGTGAAAATAGAATTTAAAAACTAGCTCTGATACCACTTAAACATGTCACACCCTGCCCTTCCGTAAGGCATAACATGATCCCGTAGTATACCTAATGAATTACCAACTTCGTCTGCTAATAACCCATTAAATACACTACAAGGGATTTTAAACCTTTTCTTACTTCTTTTTACAGTGGTGAGCACTATTTACAAGTGTTAAAAAATTTTTTAACTGAAATGAAACCAGATAATATATTTGAAGAATTAATAATTTCTGTAAAAGTTTTGGCAGAGTGCCATCTGTGTTTTGAATAAAACAGTTCTTCAAAAACCTGTAAAAAAACACTTCCTATATTTTGTTCAATCCCCAAACTCCAATATTTAATCAACACAATAAGTTTCTCAACATTTGCCAACTCAAATCCACAATAATTTTCCAGTGTTTTCAAAAGCTGAAATAAAAGAAATATATCACAATATTTACAAGCCAAAATAATTTACAAATTTAGTTTACAACTTTAATGTACAATTTTAATGTACAATCTTAAGTTACAACTGCTCAAAACCAAGAACAATATATACATACAGTGAACATATATTACAATACAAAATGCAAAATAGGGTATACTCAATATACCCGATGATCTCTCAGTGTAGTACTAGCAGCCTAGTCTGCTGCCCTATCAGTCTGTCTACCTGCGACAGCAATGAAAAGCTATCGCTGAGCCAATGTCTCAGTGGTTCACAATATTAACAAAACACAACTTTAAAACATAAATCATAAGTCATATAAATAGTGGATACTTAAAACCATAGTTAAATTCAAAGACAGTGAATGTCATAAATAATTTAAACTCCATTTCACAATATCACAATAAATATTAATAAATCATATACACAACTTAATCATGTTCCAAAGTCCAATTCATCCCAAAAGCCGATGGCTAGTGAGGAATAACATAGCTAGCTAGCAATAATATGAGTACTCATTCTATTCGTCCTCAACAGGCGCACACCTCAACACTTCTGCCAGAGAGGGAATTCAAAGTCAATTCGTTCCACTAGACAAGCTAGTGAGAAATTCAATCAATATACATGATAGCTGCAGTTTCAAACCAATTGCAATATTTTCAAACAATAAGTATCCATCAAATTTCCATTCAAATAATTTTTTCACAATTCAAAACAATAACATACAAAATTCTCATAATTTATTTCAATTGAAAAGTCAAAAGAACTAACTGTTATGCACAAACCTCTGATAAATGTCTCTTGGCCCTGACTTAGTGTTTCCTTCCCCTTCCCTGAGTCTTTGCTAACTAAAACACACAATTTAAAGTGTTTCAGTACTCATTTATACTGTCTCTAACAATAAGGTTTAATAATTAATTTATTGAATTCTATTATTTCCCTTAGTCAACCTAAAATTTTGACCCTTGATGCACTCTAGGTGAATTAGGTTTAATGTCACCAATATGTCATATTTTATAGCCTTTTAGTGTTGGTACATGTTACCAATTTCACTTTTAAGTATATTGCATTTTATTGCAATTTGCTAGTTTTCGGTATACTAATTTTACCTAGCTGAACGACCTAGTTCCCTCAGTTTTCGAGTTTTGGTCCAAACTACAAAATTTCCGGTCACTCTGAGTTGTGTAGACCAAGTTATGGTCAATTTACCAATGCTGGACAGAATGTACCAAAATGGTAACTTTAGGTCATTTTTAGGTAACTTTTGGTTCGGCCAGTTTTTATACCCGAATTTTGCAAGCTATTTGACTTGCTTATGGTCATTTCTGGGTATTTGTGTCTTCATAAGAATTGTAGATATATGTCTAAACTATTCATGGTAAAAATTGCAGGTCAATTGGACCTGTTTTGAGTGAGTTATGGCCAAAACACCAACTGCTGCCTAAATGGTCAATTTTCAGGCTTTCAATTCACTAATCCGGATTTGGTCATTTTTCAAGTTACCTTCTAGGCAGAATTTAGGTAAGCTTCCTTCATGAAAGTTGGCACATTTTGTGCCTAGTTTCACCTCCAATTGGTCTCATGCCAATTGAACTCACACAATTCCATTTATAACCTAAAATGTATACTATTTTTACTAACCATACTTTGCATTGAACATTGGCACTTCTAATGAACACCATTCACATTTCTTTTTGGTCAATTGTCCAACCACAACTCAATTTGTCAATTTTTCCAGCAACAACTCAGTGTAATGAAATGAAATGTCCAGAAATCACACATTCACTCAATTCAACTAGATTAAATGTCTAACAATATACACAAATCTCAAATAACCAACTCCAAATCCTAATCCAATTGATCAAAATCAACAATACGCTTTCATTAACTCATTAATCAATATTGACATAAATGAAATAATGCTCTCCTTAGTGCATCAAAGCTGTCCAATTTGTACATATGCACCAAACTTCCATTTTCATTTTACAACCCTACTTTAAAGTGTCCATTTCAAGCACACACGTGACAATTGAGCTCTAGTACATGTAAGCCCTCCAATCAACCTCACTAATCACCATATACATGAAAAGAACAAATCATATTCCCATGGAGTTTAAGGCTGCCAAAATTGAACACATTTACTACTCATCAAATCCTTCAATTTTCTCAACCAACCAATTCACCATAACCTTAATTCAAAGTTTAATTAAACAAGAAAGAGAAAATGAACACTTACCTTAACTTGAGCTTGACAAAACCTTGAAATTTTCTCTCCTTTTTGTTAACTATATGTTTTCCCAAGATTTGTAGGAAAAATTTAGTGAAGGAAAATGCAAGGATCATGGCTTGAAGATGGAAGAGTGGAGCTTGCATGGTTGGCCGTCCATGGAGGATTTGAGAGCATTTCAATTCGGCAAGGTGAGTGAGGTTGAAGAAGATGAATGAAGTGGCTGTCCTTTTGTCCTCACATACCTTATATAGCTCCACTAACCTTAGTTTAAACATTATAATAATTAAAGTTTAATTAATTCTAATTACACTCTCATTTTTCTCTATTTACATTATGTGTCACTATTTTTATTTTTCATGACATTTCCCAAGTGTAATATCATTTATTTTTAATGGACATTTAGGTCAAAAGACAACTCGGGGTGTCAAATGACCACAATACCCCTATTCGGGTTGCATTCTCGATTTTTCGATAACACTGAGTTTTGTCATTTTCTCGAATTCTCATCTTTCTTTGTACTAATTAATTAATTTTTCTTTGATGTTTCTAATGACATTTATACTTCAATAGATGTTCATTTAAGTCTTAAAAATAATTTTCAGGGTTCCCCATGGTCTAGGGCTAGTTAACGGTCCACGCCACAACTTCTTGGTGCGGTCACCCATCGCTATGGTTCTCGGCTCATTCAACTTGGTTACATTTTATTGCTATTATTTTTCCTTTATTTTTCTTGTATTTTCTTTTCTTGTATTTTCTTTTCTTGTATTTCATTATTCTATGTCTCCTCACCCATATCTAAGTGTAGTTCTAGGCATCCTAGCTATTCGGACAACACTTTTCACCAAAACAGTAGAACGCACTACCGAACATAAGGGTGTTACAAAAGATATAGCTGAGTATGTATCCAAATGCCTAATTTTTCAGCAAGTGAAGGCAGAGCACCAAGTGCCAACTGGTTTGCTACATCCATTGCCAATACCCGAGTGGAAATGGGAAAGAATAATGATGGATTTTGTGATGGGACTTCTGAGAACACAGAAGAATCATGATGCAGTGTGGGTCATTGTGGATAGATTGTGTCACACCCTACCCCTGTGTAAGGCATAACATGATCCCGTAGTATACCTAATGAATTACCAACTCCGTCTACTGATAACCCATTAAATATACTACAAGGGATTTTAAAAAAACTTTTCTTACTTCTTTTACAGTGGTGAGCACTATTTACAGGTGTTGAAAAACTTTTTGAACAGAAGTGATAGAATTAACTCATTTGAATTATTTGGAATTTCTGTAAAAATTTTGGCAGAATGCCATCTGTATTTTGGATAAAACCGTTCTTCAGAAAACCTATAAAAAGCACTTCAATAATTTTTCAAATCTCAACTCCAACATTTTTCTCAATACAACATATTTCTCAACTCAAATCCACAGTGATTTTTCAAAAGCTGAGATATAGGAAATATAATACAATTTTTACAAGTCAAAATAACTCATAATTATTTTACAACCTCAAGTTACAATTTAAATTTACAACTGCTCAAACCAAAACAATGTGTACATATAGTGGTCATACATTACAGTACAAAATGCAAAAAGCGGTATACTCGTTATACCCAAAAAATCTCTCGCTGGAGGTACTAGCAGCCTAGTCTCACGCCTGTCTGTGTCTGTCTACTGCGACAAAGAATAAAAAGCTATCGCTGAGACAATGTCTTAGTGGTGCACAACATTAACCAAATACAACTTTAAATCACAACTCATAAACCATATAAACAGTGGATACGTAAAACCATAGTTAAATTCAAGACAATGAATGTCATAAGGAATTTAAACTCCAATTCACAAATCATCAAAATTCATAATAACACAATTTAGTCAAATAGTTTAAGAATACCGTATTGCCAATTCATACACAATTTGATCAAAATACTTAATAACACAGTGTTGCCGACCAATATCACAATTTGATCAAATAACTGAATAATATCGTTTTGCAAATCAATAACACAATTCGATCAAATAACTGAATAATATCGTTTTGCAAATCAATAACACAATTCGATCAAATAACTGAATAATATCGTTTTGCAATTCAATAACACAATTCGATCAAATAACTGAATAATATCGCTTTGCAAATCTATAACACAATTCGATCAAATAACTGAGTAATATCGTTTTGCAAATCGATAACACAATTCGATCAAATAACCGAATAATATCGTTTTGCAATTCAATAACACAATTCGATCAAATAACTGAATAATATCGTTTTGCAAATCAATAACACAATTCGATCAAATAACTGAATAATATCGTTTTGCAAATCGATAACACAATTCGATCAAATAACTGAATAATACAATGTTGCCAATCAATAACACAATTTAGGCCATGACACAATTTTTTTCCACACATGCCGTGTTGTACACCACGACAAGACATACTCACCCCAATAATCGAAATCAATGAGGGAGGAAGCTAGCTATATAATGAGTACTCATCCATACTCACCTCAGACTGGGAAGTCATAGAGGGAGGAACATAATGATACTCACCCCAGACTGATAAGTCAAAGAGGGAGGAATAATCACACTCACCCCATTAATGGAGGAGGAACATAGTAACAGTGTCATGCCAATTGTGAATCAAAACAATTCCAAACATTTTATTCAAATGATCCGAAGAATCCAATAAATTTCCAAAGTTATAATTTCATTCACAAAATGGCAACACAATTCGTAATTCACTTCAATTTCCACAAAAACCATTTACAGTGATTTTCAATCAATAAGTATCCATCAAATACCATTCAAACAGTTTCTCACTGTTTCAAATCATTTATAATGCTTTTCAAGCAATAAATATCCATTCAAGTACATTTCCACAATTTAAAACAATAACATACAAGTAGTCATAATTTATTTCAATTGAAAATAATTCAAAAGAAATAAATATTGTGCACAAACACAATTTAAAACAATAACATACAATTTATCATATGAAATATTATTCAGAACAAAATCAGTTGAAAACTAGTTGTGCACAAACACAATTTAAAACAATAATGTACAATAGTCATAATTCATTTCAATTGAAAAATTCAAAAGAAATAGCCGTTGTGCACAAACCTCGATGATCGTTTCTTCCGGTCCGACTCAGTGTTTCCTTCCTTTCCTCGAGTCTTTAGTAACTGAGAAACACAATTTGAAGTGTTTCAGTACTAATTTATATTGTCTCTATCGATAATGTTTGGTAATTAATTCACTGAAAGTTATTATTTGCTTAATCACCCAATATATCGACCCTCGATGTGTTCTAGGTAAATTAGGTTTTAGTGTCATTAATATGTCACATTTGATAGGGTTTTAGGGTTGGTACGTTTTACCAAACTCGTTTCCTTGTTTAGTGCATTTTAATGCAACTTGCTGGATTCCGGGATACTAGATTGACCTAGCCGGACGACCTAGTTCCCTCGGTTTTCGGGTTTCGGTCAAAACTACAAACTTGTAGATCTATGTCTTATGGACCGCGATGCAAAATTTCAGGTCATTCCGAGTTATGTAGACCAAGTTATGGTCATTATACTATTGCTGGTCCAATGGTATCAAATTAGGTCAATTTTAGGTCAATTTGGTCAACTCTGGTTCGGCCAGTTTTTGGACCCGAATTTTTTGCAAGCTGTTTGACTTGCTTATGGTCATTTCTGGGCTTTGGTGTCTTCATAAGACTTGTAGGTATGGGTCTTAACTATTCATGGTTAAAATTTCAGGTCAATTGGACCTGTTTTGAGTGAGTTATGGCCTAAACACTCACTGCTGCCCAATTGGTCATTTTTCAGGTCCTAATTGTACCTAATCCGAATTGGTCATTTTCTTAGGTCATCTTGCAAGCAGAATTTTGGTATGCTTTCTGAATGAAAGTTGGCACATTTTGTGCCTAGTTCCACCTCCAATTGGTCTCATACCAATTGAGGTTACACATTTAAAGTTATAGGCTAAAATGTACACTGCCCTTAGTTACCTTGCTTAACACACATCAATTACACACTTACATTACTACATGTCCACTTCCCCTTACCATTTTTGTTTTGGTTCATTACCAAAAACATATTCCACTTTACATTAACATCACTTTGGGCAGATTGCAATTATCCTCAACACACCAAATATAACTCTAATTTCCAAAGTCCAAATACAATTACACATACACATAAACATTACTAGTTTTTACATACACTTTACACAACAATTTCATATACATATCCATCTATCCTTAATGCCACAATTCTGCCCATATCTTCATGAACACATACACTTATCCAAGAGTTCCAAGGCTGCCAAAAATGTCCCTCAACACCAAAGTGTCCTACAATTCATCAATTTCCATTCTAAATGCAAAATCACCATATACATATGAAGTAATTCACTAAGTTATTAAATCACCATAACCAACATCATTTCCCATCAAATATATGCACAATTATCTCATCAAATACATGACTACATGGCTGCCCAAAAATGGATATCTCAATAACTGTTCAACTTAAAAATTTCCTTCACAAATTCAACACCCATAACATGCACACAAAGTTTAACAAAGCTATCTTCAAAAATGCTAACTTACCTTATGGTTGGAACTTGTTAAACCTTCACCAAACTTCTTGATTTTAGTATCAAACCCTTCCTTGTGATGTGTAGACAATTTTTCATGAAGGAACCTAAGTGTTTGGAGTTGAAATGGAGGGGTGGATCAAGCTTGCATGAAAACGTCAATGGTGGTTTCCCAAATCTTCCTTTTCGGCATGGATGGTTTTCAAGTGAGGAAGATGATGCTTGAGTGGGAGAAATCTGCCCACTTATGATCATTTTTAATCCATATTAAAATTCTTAGTGGTCCACTAAGTGTTAGGATAGTATTTGTTTAATGATACTTTTACTTATTCCACATTTAACCTTTAATTTTCACTATTTACTTTAGGTACCACCAAATTAATTTTTCATTTTATTTTCTAAGTGTAATATTATTTATTTTTAATGGAAATTTAGGTCAAAAGACAATTCGGGATGTCAAATGACCATAATGCCCCTGTTCGAGTTGCATTCCCGATTTTTTGGTAACACCGGGTTTTGTCCGTTTTTCGATTTCTCACTTTTCTTTGTACTAATTATTTAGTTTTTCTTTGATCTTTTTAATGAGATTTATTCTTCAATAAGGGTCTATTTAAGTCCTAAAAATGTTTTCCAGGGTTCCCCGCAGTCCAGGGCTAGTCAACGGTCACACCGTGGCTTCCCGGTGCGGTCACCCATCGCTAGGGTTTTCGGCTCGCTTAACTTGGTTACATTTCTTTGCTATGATTTTTCCTTTGTTTTTCTTGTATTTTCTTTTCTTGTATTTCATTATTTTATGTCTCCTCACTCATATTAAAGTGTGGTTCTAGGCATCCTAGCTGTCCGGACAAAGACTCGGTCACCGACAAAGAAAACGCACTACCGAACATAGGGGTGTTACAATTCTCCCCCCCTAAAATAAATTTCGTCCACGAAATTTTACCCAATAGCTATCTTACAATAGTTATACGTTTATTTTCTCCTTTCTATATGATCATATAATCTTCTTTTCCTCAAATTTGTATAAGACTTTTAACAATCTAATACAACGTTTAATTTGTTTGTATAATACTAATCTCCTCTTACTATTGCGTTGTCTAATATTTCGGTTCACGTTCCTTCTTGAATGACCCTTGAGGTCATGTTAGAATCATTCATCAGTCATTGGTCCTCTGACCATTCTAGTCCATAGTCTTCCTCACATTCGTAATATTTCTTTGTTATATATGAATCAACTGTTCAAATCTCTACTTCCATAACTATTTTTATCTGTCAATATTCTATAACTTACTTCCTTTTGTACTGAACTATAACCTTTCGATATTCTAACTTTTGAGTTTTAGATCCCTAAGTAGGATTTTCAAACTTATTTCTAACAATTAAATTCTGTCCTGGCATAACTATACCAAAACAGATACCGTTGGTAACTATTCTTATCTAGGTATACTATCGTAGTACGTAGCTCTACACAATAATCTCAAGTCGATCAGAATCTGCACTTACAAAGTATAAACATCAAGAACATTGCATAGTTACTACGATACATCCCAATAGATCAAATTTTCCTATCTTTTATCCTTTTGAATTCAACGATATTCGAATCTTATTCGATTACAATATCCATTAGCAATTCCTAATCGTAACCTCCTTGCCCTTATCAAGAGCAATTCCATTCTTTGCATCTTACTTTTACGTCCTCTTGCCTTACATTAAGTAGGCTCACTAATTAGCTTTATAATTTATGGTGTGTTAGAAAATACTTTTCGCCGATAAACTCTTTCAAAACTAATTTCACTTATTATCACAATCCTTATCTTAAGGTCTAATCACTAATGCATCAAAATTTATTCCCTTGTAAAGGAATAACAACAGAACATGTAGTTCTAACACTAACATAAAAGTATGCAGACTCCAGGTCAAACAATACATATATATATATCTTAGTTGCTAATTGAGAAAGTACCAGCAATAATGTCAAAAGTCTCAGCCTATTCTCTCTGCCGTATAGCGTATACTCCAGCTGGAGCATCACCTGCTCAGGTGATTCACAAGACTCGACTTCTAGGTGTATTACCCCTACCTCTACCTCTGCCTCTACTAACTGATGGTGAACTATTTGGGGTAGAAACTTGGGTTGATCCCTTTGGTGTAGTAAATGATCTAGAACGACCTGGATTTACACAATCCCTAGCAAAATGGCTAGTCTCTCCACAGTTAAAACATGCTCCTACGGCTCTATAACATATCCTACTATGTGGTTTACCACAAGTTTCACAAAGTCGATCTGACAGCGCATTCCTGGGTTTCTGTTGAGTTTGCTGATCCGATCGAGGTGGTTTCTGTCCAAAAGATCTATCTCTACCGGACTTCTTACTATCTCTGTCGTATCCCCCAAAGTTTTTCCTCTTTCCAGTAGGACCACTAGAACTCTGTTCTGCTGACTTTCCCTCTTTTTCTGTCTTCTCTGATTTCTTTTTCTCAAGAGCCGCTTCAGATTCAATTCTTTCTAATTCTAGTGCTTGAGAAATAAGTTCAGAGAAGTTGTTATGTTTCAATCCGACCACTTGTAATCTGATACTAGGCTTCAAGCCGGTTTCAAACCTCTTACATCTCTCCCTACTGGTAGAAAGTAGACTTACTGCATAATGGCTTAGGCAAAAAAATTCCCTTTCATATTCAGCCACTGATCTGCTCCCCTGTTTCAGACTTAGGAACTCTTGCAGCTTCTGGTCTACATAAGCATTAGGGATATATTTCTGCCTGAATTCCCTGAGAAAGTCACTCCAGGTTAGCACTGCAGGTTCTACCAGACTGTGGGGAATGGTTTTCCACCAGTCATAAGCATCCCCCTGTAGTAGAGATACTGAGTATTCAAATCTGAGCTCCTCTGTGCAGTGCAGTTTCTTGAATACCCTATCCATCCTTTCTAACCACTGTTCTGCCTCTAGAGGATCTACTGTCCCCTTGAACTCTGTAGCCCCATATTTCATCAATTTGTCATACTGCCTTGCAGAAGACTGTGGTTGTACCACTTGTGTCTGTATTGGGACTTGAGTAGGCACATTACCAGCCATTTGTTGGAACATTGCAGCCGTCTGCTGAGCGAACTAAGCAGGAATCGCAGATCAGAGGGGTGGTGTCACTTGAACCACCAACATTATGTACGGCTGGGGCATCCCTTTTCACCTCAGCCTCTATACATTGATCGACTGAACGATCACCCTCTTCCATAGTCAATGCAAGGATTCTAGATCTCCTGAACAAATAACACAAGGAGATTTCCTCCCGTTAGTGCATATTTATACTGTAATGTACTATATGTATCAAACAATGATATTAAGCAGTTGTACTATGAAGAAAGAATATTCAAATAACATGTGAAAACGGAATTTAAAACTTTGCTCTGATACCACTAAAACATGTCACACCCTACCCCTCTGTAAGGCATAACATGATCCCGTAGTATACCTAATAAATTACCAACTCCGTCTACTGATAACCCATTAAATATACTACAAGGGATTTTAAAAAAACTTTTCTTACTTCTTTTACAGTGGTGAGCACTATTTACAGGTGTTGAAAACCTTTTTAAACTGAAGTGGTAGAATTAACTCATTTGAATTATTTGGAATTTCTGTAAAAATTTTGGCAGAATGCCATCTGTATTTTGGATAAAACCGTTCTTCAGAAAACCTATAAAAAGCACTTCAATAATTTTCCAAATCACAACTCCAACATTTTTCTCAATACAAAATATTTCTCAACTCAAATCCATAGTGATTTTTCAAAAGCTGAGATATAGGAAATATAATACAATTTTTACAAGTCAAAATAACTCATAATTATTTTACAACCTTAAGTTACAATTTAAATTTACAACTGCTCAAACCAAAACAATGTGTACATACAGTGGTCATACATTACAGTACAAAATGCAAAAAGCGGTATACTCGTTATACCCAAAAAATCTCTCGCTGGAGGTACTAGCAGCCTAGTCTGCTGCCCTGTCTGTCTGTCTACCTGCGACAGCAATAAAAAGCTATCGCTGAGACAATGTCTTAGTGGTGCACAACATTAACCAAATACAACTTTAAATCACAACTCATAAACCATATAAACAGTGGATACGTAAAACCATAGTTAAATTCAAGACAATGAATGTCATAAGGAATTTAAACTCCAATTCACAAATCATCAAAATTCATAATAACACAATTTAGTCAAATAGTTTAAGAATACCGTATTGCCAATTCATACACAATTTGATCAAAATACTTAATAACACAGTGTTGCCGACCAATATCACAATTTGATCAAATAACTGAATAATATCGTTTTGCAAATCAATAACACAATTCGATCAAATAACTGAATAATATCGTTTTGCAAATCAATAACACAATTCGATCAAATAACTGAATAATATCGTTTTGCAATTCAATAACACAATTCGATCAAATAACTGAATAATATCGTTTTGCAAATCTATAACACAATTCGATCAAATAACTGAATAATATCATTTTGCAAATCGATAACACAATTCGATCAAATAACTGAATAATATCGTTTTGCAATTCAATAACACAATTCGATCAAATAACTGAATAATATCGTTTTGCAAATCAATAACACAATTCGATCAAATAACTGAATAATATCGTTTTGCAAATCGATAACACAATTCGATCAAATAACTGAATAATACAATGTTGCCAATCAATAACACAATTTAGGCCATGACACAATTTTTTTCCACACATGCCGTGTTGTACACCACGACAAAACATACTCACCCCAATAATCGAAATCAATGAGGGAGGAAGCTAGCTATATAATGAGTACTCATCCATACTCACCTCAGACTGGGAAGTCAAAGAGGGAGGAACATAATCATACTCAGCCCAGACTGATAAGTCAAAGAGGGAGGAATAATCACACTCACCCCATTAATGGAGGAGGAGCATAGTAACAGTGTCATGCCAATTGTGAATCAAAATAATTCTAAACATTTTATTCAAATGATCCGAAGAATCCAATAAATTTCCAAAGTTATAATTTCATTCACAAAATGGCAACACAATTCGTAATTCACTTCAATTTCCACAAAAACCATTTACAGTGATTTTCAATCAATAAGTATCCATCAAATACCATTCAAACAGTTTCTCACTGTTTCAAATCATTTATAATGCTTTTCAAGCAATAAATATCCATTCAAGTACATTTCCACAATTTAAAACAATAACATACAAGTAGTCATAATTTATTTCAATTGAAAATAATTCAAAAGAAATAAATATTGTGCACAAACACAATTTAAAACAATAACATACAATTTATCATATGAAATATTATTCAGAACAAAATCAGTTGAAAACTAGTTGTGCACAAACACAATTTAAAACAATAATGTACAATAGTCATAATTCATTTCAATTGAAAAATTCAAAAGAAATAGCCGTTGTGCACAAACCTCTGATGACTGTCTTCCTGGTCTGGACTCAGTGTTTCCTTCCCTTTCCCTGAGTCTTTAGTAACTGAGAAACACAATTTGAAGTGTTTCAGTACTAATTTATATTGTCTCTATCGATAATGTTTGGTAATTAATTCACTGAAAGTTATTATTTGCTTAATCACCCAATATATCGACCCTCGATGTGTTCTAGGTAAATTAGGTTTTAGTGTCATTAATATGTCACATTTGATAGGGTTTTAGGGTTGGTACGTTTTACCAAACTCGTTTCCTTGTTTAGTGCATTTTAATGCAACTTGCTGGATTCCGGGATACTAGATTGACCTAGCCGGACGACCTAGTTCCCTCGGTTTTCGGGTTTCGGTCAAAACTACAAACTTGTAGATCTATGTCTTATGGACCGCGGTGCAAAATTTCAGGTCATTCCGAGTTATGTAGACCAAGTTATGGTCATTATACTATTGCTGGTCCAATGGTATCAAATTAGGTCAATTTGGTCAACTCTGGTTCGGCCAGTTTTTGGACCCGAACTTGTGCAAGCTGTTTGACTTGCTTATGATCATTTCTGGGCTTTGGTGTCTTCATAAGACTTGTAGGTATGGGTCTTAACTATTCATGGTTAAAAGTTCAGGTCAATTGGACCTGTTTTGAGTGAGTTATGGCCTAAACACTCACTGCTGCCCAATTGGTCATTTTTCAGGTCCTAATTGTACCTAATCCGAATTGGTCATTTTCTTAGGTCATCTTGCAAGCAGAATTTTGGTATGCTTTCTGAATGAAAGTTGGCACATTTTGTGCCTAGTTCCACCTCCAATTGGTCTCATACCAATTGAGGTTACACATTTAAAGTTATAGGCTAAAATGTACACTGCCCTTAGTTACCTTGCTTAACACACATCAATTACACACTTACATTACTACATGTGCACTTCTCCTTACCATTTTTGTTTTGGTTCATTACCAAAAACATATTCCAATTTACATTAACATCACTTTGGGCAGATTGCAATTATCCTCAACACACCAAATATAACTCTAATTTCCAAAGTCCAAATACAATTACACATACACATAAACATTACTAGTTTTTACATACACTTTACACAACAATTTCATATACATATCCATCTATCCTTAATGCCACAATTCCGCCCATATCTTCATGAACACATACACTTATCCAAGAGTTCCAAGGCTGCCGAAAATGTCCCTCAACACCAAAGTGTCCTACAATTCATCAATTTCCATTCTAAATGCAAAATCACCATATACATATGAAGTAATTCACTAAGTTATTAAATCACCATAACCAACATCATTTCCCATCAAATATATGCACAATTATCTCATCAAATACATGACTACATGGCTGCCCAAAAATGGATATCTCAATAACTCTTCAACTTAAAAATTTCCTTCACAAATTCAACACCCATAACATGCACACAAAGTTTAACAAAGCTATCTTCAAAAATGCTAACTTACCTTATGGTTGGAACTTGCTAAACCTTCACCAAACTTCTAGATTTTTGTATCAAACCCTTCCTTGTGATGTGTAGACAATTTTTAATGAAGGAACCTAAGTGTTTGGAGTTGAAATGGAGGGGTGGATCAAGCTTGCATGAAAACATCAATGGTGGTTTCCCAAATCTTCCATTTCGGCATGGATGGTTTTCAAGTGAGGAAGATGATGCTTGAGTGGGAGAAATCTGCCCACTTATGATCATTTTTAATCCATATTAAAATTCTTAGTGGTCCACTAAGTGTTAGGATAGTATTTGTTTAATGATACTTTTACTTATTCCACATTTAACCTTTAATTTTCACTATTTACTTTAGGTACCACCAAATTAATTTTTCATTTTATTTTCTAAGTGTAATATTATTTATTTTTAATGGAAATTTAGGTCAAAAGACAATTCGGGATGTCAAATGACCATAATGCCCTGCTCGTTGCATTCCCGATTTTTCGGTAACACCGGGTTTTGTCCGTTTTTCGATTTCTCACTTTTCTTTGTACTAATTATTTAATTTTTCTTTGATCTTTTTAATGAGATTTATTCTTCAATAAGGGTCTATTTAAGTCCTAAAAATGTTTTCCAGGGTTCCCTGATCAGAGCTAGTCAACGGTCCACGCCGTGGCTTCCCGGTGCGGTCACCCATCGCTAGGGTTTTCGGCTCGCTTAACTTGGTTACATTTCTTTACTATGATTTTTCCTTTGTTTTTCTTGTATTTTCTTTTCTTGTATTTCATTATTTTATGTCTCCTCACTCATATTAAAGTGTGGTTCTAGGCATCCTAGCTGTCTGGACAGCATTGGTCACCGGGACAGCAAAACGCACTATCGAACATAGGGGTGTTATAGATTGACTAAATCTGCTCACTTTCTGCCTGTGAGAATGGATTATAGCTTGGAAAGATTGGCTAACCTGTACCTGGATGAGATAGTGAGACTTTATGGAGTGCCAGTATCGATTATATCAGATAGAGATCCAAGATTCACTTCTAGATTCTGGGGTAGTTTGTAAAGAGCCCTAGAAACTAGATTGAACTTCAGTATGACATTCCATCCACATACAGACGGCCAGTCTGAGAGGGTGATTCAGATATTGGAGGATACGCTACGGGCTTGTGTGATTGAATTTGAAGGTTGTTGGGACACACACTTACCTTTGATTGAGTTTGCTTATAACAACAGCTACCAATCAATCATAGGGATGCCTCCATATAAAGCTTTGTATGGCAGGAAGTGCAGAACTCCTCTGTGTTGGGATAAAGTGGGTGACAGGAAGCTGATTGGCCCCGAAATTATTCAGCAGGCAGAGGGGAAGATTAAGCTTATCAGAGATCGACTCAAGGCTGCATCAGATCAGTAGAAATCCTATATTGATTTGAAAAGGAGGGATATTGAATATACAGTGAGTGATAAGGTATTCCTCAAAGTTTCCCTTTGGAAGAGGATTATGAGATTTGGAAGAAAGGGGAAGCTAAGTCCTCATTTCATTGGGTCATATGAGGTGCTAGAAAGAGTGGGCCTTCTGGCATATCGATTAGCACTACCTCCAGAGCTAGAATAGATACATAATGTCTTCCATGTGCCTATGTTGAGGAGGTATAGATCAGACCCATCTCATGTTCTACTAGTAGAGGAGATTGAAGTAAATCTAGACCTCACTTATGAGGAAGAACCCATAGAGATTCTGGCATATGAGGTGAAACAGCTAAGGAATAAGCAGATACAATTAGTTAAAGTGCTGTGGAACCATCATTCAGGCTAGGAAGCTACTTGGGAACGTGAGGAGGAAATGAGGAGGCAACACCTACAGTTGATCAGAGACTAATACCAGGTAAAATTTAGAGACAAAATTTATTTTAAGAGGGAGAGAATTGTAACACCCCTATATTTATTAGTTCCGTACATTCTACTGTTCCAGTGACCGGTATCTGTCCGAACAGTTGGGATGTGTAAAACCATATTTAAGTCATTTAGAAAAGCCATGAACAAAAATTAATAGCAATTATATGAAGGTAAAATGGAAACAAAGAAAATAAGGCATAATGGGTTAAATGAGCCGAGGCCACAGTGATGGGTGACCGAACCAGAAAGTGACTGCGAGGCCAGTCGCTGCCCTATTTTTGAATGGGACCCTATGGCACCCCAGGCCTAAGGATAATTATGAAGTTAGTGGAAATGTAAAAACCATAGAAAAGAATTGAGAACAAGTGCAAATAATTAGATCAGGGTTCAGGAAGCAATCTAGCATTATTGGTAAAATGGATCAGACCGGTAGGGGACAATTTGGTCAATGAACCCTTAGAGGTGACTCTTGGCCTAAATGTCCAATAAAATATAGGAAATTTAAATTGTGAAAAATAAATTAAAAGTGGAGAGGTTAATGATAGAAAAGGAAAAAGAAATAAAAAATCTAAATTGAAAAAGCTTTATGACATCATTGATGAGGTAAGCTTAAGGTAACAAAATTTTATTTATTTAATTATATTATTAAAGATAAGTTAAAAAGAGATAAAAACAAATTAAAATTAGAAAAATTTAGTCTTCTTCTTCACTAACCAAGCCATCCCTCTTCTCTCTCTCTTCTCTCTCTCATTTCCTCCATAGCCAAGCATTTCCAAGCTTCCAAAGCTTGAATCCACCCCATAAACCCTAGCAAAAACCTATAGAAAACTCTTAATTAGGCCTTGATAAGAAATTTGGGAGAAAGAAAATTTAAGAAACTTGAAGAGTGTGAGAAGATAGAAAAGCTTCATTTGAGGTAAGTTGATTTAATCTTTTCTTTAAGTATAAATGATTGAATTAGAGTTGAATTGGATGAAATTATATGAAGAAACTTGGAAAAATTGCATGATTAGGAAGAAAGGGAATTTCAGCAGCCAAGGGGTGTTGGGGGAAATGATGTGTTTTAGTTTAATAGATCATGTATACAAGTTCAATTGAGTGAGTAGATTTTGTTGGTATGCTTGAATTGGCATGAAATAAGCAATTGCATAATTAGGGTTCTTGATAATTGGAAATTTAGGGAAATTTTGGAGATTTGGTGAATTGATGCCAATTGACAAAATTGAGGCTTAAATTGGTTAATTGGTGTTTTTAGGAGTGTGATTGAATGCATAGAATGGACTTGAGTTGTGAATGTGGTAATGTCCAATTCTGGACAGCTTGACCTTGGTCCACTCAAATGGCTATAACTGAAATTATGTTGCTCCAATTAGTGCAAAGCCAATTGGAGATGAAAATTAAGACCCAAAGCAACAATTTTCATGTAGAAACCTTACCCTAAAATTGGCAATAAGTTGGCGTAAAATTTGGTTAAATTCGGATTAGGTACCCTGTCACTGGACAAAACTGACCATATGAACAGTACATGTTCAAATGATCATAAATTGGTGTAGAAAGGTCCAAATGACCTGATTTTTATACCATTGGAAAGGTTAGACATAGTAGAACAACTGTCTTGAAGAAACAAACCCAAATTCTAACCATAACCTAGTCAAATTGCCAACCAAACTTAGGTCACCAAATCTGCTAGAACCTAAATTGCCCAGAATTCTGGAAAATGACCAATCTGGCCAGTTGTGGTAAAAAAGCCATAACTTGAGCTAAAAAACTCTAAATGGAGTGATTCAAAAAGGTAACTAAAGCTAAGATATTAAGGAACAACTTTGATGAGGAAAAGTTGGGCAAATTTCCACTGTAGATAGGTCCAATGGAACAGTAAACCCAAGTGACCAAAACTAAAATTTTAGAATTTCTCTTAGGGAGTTTTGAATTTGAATTGGCAACCAATGCCAACACAATTATAATCCAAAATATGGTATATGGGTATAATTAAAACTAGTATACCCCTTAAGTATAAAAAAGTCAACATTTTGAAATGAATAGTGAGATGAAAAGTAACAACAAATGCACCAAATGCAAGGACTCAAATTTTATAAATCTATTGGGGTAGATTAATTCTACAAAATTTAATGGTTGAATTATTTATTAGAAATCAGTTGAATGAGTATTGAAACACTTTAAATTGTGTATTTCAGTAGAAAAAGACACTGGGAAGAATAAGGAAAAAGTGAGTCAAGGCGGAGAGACGACTCATTAGAGTTTTGTGCACAACAACTACCCTTTTTTTTATTTTTAAATTGAATTTTGAATTAAATGAGTTGTGAAATTAATTTATGGCTTTATTTACATTGAATACTTGATTGATAAAATTTTGTGTTGCTAGCCCCAAATTTTTGGAAAGTTATTTTAAATAAAATACGAAAGTGAATTAAATGATATTTTGATACTTGGAAAATTGTTGAAATGATTTGAAACCACAGTGTCATGACTATATATTTGAATTCCTCACTAGCTTGCCTAGTAGGATGAATTGGATTTGTATTCCCTCTCTGGTTGAAGTGTTGAGGCGTGTGCCAGTTGGGGATGAATTGAAAGTACTCATATATTATGATAGCTAGCCTTGGTATTCCTCATTAACCTTTGGCTATTGGGATGAATTGGATATTGGTGTCGACCTTTCAAAAGAATTTGTGTTGTGATTTATGGAATGAAATCTAGATTTAGAAATACAGCATGATTTGTATGTGTTTAATCTTTCAATTGATTTAATTTAGTAAAATTTTGACTTAATTGTTGTGTCAATTATTATTATTTTTCCTTAAGTTATGCACCACTGAGTCTTTGGCTCAGCAATAGCTTTTTATTACTGTCGCAGGTAAGGAGACAGATAAAGCAGCAGAGTAGGCTGCTAGTGACGTGCAGTGATCATTATTTTGTGATCATTACCGGGTATATAGATCATACCCTTTTAAATTCTTTTATGTATATGTAACTATGTGTATGTACATATTAGACTTGGGCAGTTGTATAATAAATTTTAGAATTTATTTTTGATATGTGTAAATGGTTGTAATGTAAACCTATTATTTTTCTTTGATGATATGTTTATGTTTATTTTTATATTTTTCAAATGATGAATTGCCTGAAATTGAGTTATGTTGAGAATATCGAAGTTGTGGGTATTAAATGTATTGGGAGTGTTTTTAATTGGCTTTTAAAGAACTATTTTTCCAAAAAATAAACGACACTCTACCAAATTTTCTGTAAAATTTTTGGAGATTTCAAATTAATTTAAAATTTTATTTATAACCTAAACTTCGATTAAAGGTCTTATATAATTAATCAACATTACCCACCACTTTAAAATGATTGGAAATTGGTTTAAAATCCCAGTAGTATATTTAATGGGTTATCAGTAGGCGAAGTTCGATAATTCATTAAATATACTACGGGATCATATTATGCCTTATGGAGGGTTAAGGTGTGACACTGCCATAGTATTTGCTCTGAAGATTTAGAGACACTATTTGTATAGGGAGAAATGCTATATCTACACAGATCACAAAAGCTTGAAATATTGGGGCACACAAAAGGAATTGAATTTGAGACAGAGGAGATGGTTGGAATTGATTAAAGACTATGACTGCTTGATAAATTATCAGCTAGGAAAAGCAAATATGGTAGCAAATGCCTCAAGTCGTAAGACTATGGCCAATTTAAGGATTTCTCCTTTGTCTATGGTGCATGAGTTGAGGGCACTGCATGCTAATTTAGAGATAAATGATGAAGGATAGATGGTAGCTAACTGGCAAGTGCAACTGATGTTGATTGATCAAATTAAAATGGCAGCAATGAATGATGAAAAATATCAGAAATTGATGGAAGAAGCTCAAGATGGTAAGAAACCAGACTTTTTAGTGAATAATGATAGCTTATTGATACACCAGGGCAGAGTGTGCATTCCAAATGATATGGAATTGAGGTAAATCATTATGAAGGAAGCACATTACTCTCCTTTTGCTATGCACCTTGGTGGGACTAAAATGTACAGAATAGTCAAAGAGCACTATTGGTGGATGGGTATGAAGAAGGACATAGCAGAGTATGTATCTGAATGCCTAACTTATTAGCAAATAAAGGCAGAACACCTAGTCCCAACTGGTTTGCTACAGCCATTGCTAGTTCTCGAGTGAAAATGGGAAAGAATTACAATGGACTTTATGATGGGACTTCCTAGAACACAGAAGAATCATGATGCAGTATGGGTCATTGTGGACAGATTGACTAAATCTGCACACTTTCTTCCAGTAAGGATGGATTATAGCCTGGACAGATTGGCTAAACTCTATATTGATGAGATTGTGAGACTTCATGGAGTGCCAGTATCGATTATGTCAGATAGAGACCTAAGGTTCACTTCTAGATTCTGGGGTAGTTTGCAAAAAACCCTAGGAACTAGATTGAACTTCAGCACTGCATTCCGTCCACAAACAGATGGCCAGTCTGAGAGGGTAATTCAGATATTAGAGGATATGCTTCGGGCTTGTGTGATTGAGTTTGAAGGCAGTTGGGATATACATTTGCCTTTGATTGAATTTGCTTATAATAATAACTATCAATCAAGCATTGAGATGCCTCCATATGAAGCTTTGTATGGCAGGAAGTGTAAAACTTCCTTATGTTGGGATGAGGTAGGTGAAAGAAAACTAATTAGCCGAGAAATTGTACAGTAGACAGAGGAGAAGATTAGGCTTATCAGAGACAGACTTAAGACTACATCAGATCGTTAAAAGTCCTATATTGACCTTAAAAGAAGAGATATCAAGTATGCAGTGGGTGACAAGGTAGTCCTAAAAGTTTCCCCTTGGAAGAAAATTATGAGATTTGGCAGAAAGGGGAAATTGAGTCCTCACTTCATCAGGCCGTATAAGGTTCTGGAAAGAGTGGGTCCTTTGGCGTATAGATTGGCACTACCTCCAGAGTTAGAAAAGATACATAATGTCTTCCATGTGTCTATATTGAGGAGGTACAGATCTGACCCCTCTCACATTATACCTGTTAAAGAAATTGAAGTGAATCTAGACCTCACTTATGAGGAAGAGCCCATAGAGATTCTGGTATATGAGGCGAAGCAGCTGAGGAACAAATAGATACCACTGGTTAAGGTGCTGTGGAACCATCATTCAGGCCAAGAGGCTACTTGGGAGCGTGAGGAGGACATGAGGAGGCAGTACCCACAGCTGTTCAGAGACTAAAATCAAGTAAAATTTTAGGACAAAATTTATTTTGGGGGGGGGGGGGGGGGCGAAATTGTAACACCCCCATATTAAGTAGTCTATACATTCTACTGTTCCAGTGACGAGTGTCTGTCCGGACAGTCAGGATGTCTAGAACTATATTTAAGTTATCTAGAAAAGCCATGAAAAGAAATTAATAGCAATTACATGAAGGTGAAATGGAAATAAAGAAAACAAGGCATATTGGGTTAAATAAGCCGAGGTCACAGTGATGGGCGACTGTATCGGGAAGTGACTGCGAGCTGTGGAGAAATAAAGAGGTGTGGAGAAAGAGGTGTGGAGAAAGAAAATGAAAGAGGTGTGGAGAAAGAAAATGAAAGAAATCGAAAAATTCAAAATTTAATTACTTTAATGACATCATCATTATGTAAGCATGACACAATAATAAATTATAAAATTTTGGGATAATTAACCAATAAAAGGGATAAATTAAAAGAAAAAAATTAATTTTGGGTCTTCTTCTTTGGTGTGCCAAATTCCCTCTCTCTCTTCTCTCTCTCATCTTTCATTTCCTCTATTGAAGCCAACTTTGAAGCTTTTTTAACCCTAAATTCAGCCATAAATTTTATAGTTTCCTTAATTAAAACTTGTTTTTGAGACTTGGTAAGAAGATTGGAAGCAAAAAGGAGGAGAAAAGATTAGAGAAATTAAAGATACAAGAATTGCCATTTAAGGTAAGTTGTCTCCCTAACCTAAATGAATATGTATGCATGAAATTGCATTTGGATATGAGAAAATAACTTAGAAAATTGAAGAATTATGCATGAATCTTGAAGTTGAAATTTTGGCCAGCTTGAGATTAAGTAGGGTTTGATAGAATTTGATTAAATTAAAGGTATAAGCAAGCTTAGGTTAGTAATTTGATGTAATTGGTATGCTTGAATTTGCATGAAATAAGTAATTGGAAATTAGGGTTCTTGGCAATTAGGATTTTTGTTGGAAATTGGGGATTTCTAGAATTTTTGACCAATTGATGTTTTAATGCTCAATTTTGGTCAATTGGTGTGCATATGATTTTGAATTGATGATTGGAATTGAGATAGGTTATGAATGTGGAATGGTTAGGTTCTGGACAGCCTGACCTTTGTCCACTTAAAAGGCCATAAGTTTAATTCTATTACTCCAATTGGTGTGAGGCCAATTTGAGATGAAAATAGGGTCATAATGCAACATTTTTTATGAGAAACCTTGCCCAAAAACTGACCCCAAGTTGACCTAAAGTCTGCTTGAATCCGGAATTAGTACCCTATTACTGGACAAAATTGAACAGTACATGTTCAATGGTCATAACTTTGCATAGAGAGGTCTAAATGACCTAATTTTTAAACCATTGGAAAGCTTAGACATAGTATAACAACTTTTATGAAGAACACAAACCCAAATTTTGATCATAACCTAGTCAAATTGCCAGCCAAATTTAAGTAATCAAAACTACCAGAACCAAAATGTTGCCCAGAATTCTGGAATTTGACCAATTCGGCCAGTTATGGTAAAAGTGCCATGACTTGATCTACAAAACTTCAAATGGAGTGATTCAAAAGGGGAATTAAAGCTAAGACATTAAGGAACAACTTTGATGAAGAATGTTTAGTCAAATTTTTACTGTAGATCGGTCTAATAGAATAGTAAACCTTAGAGACAAAAACTGAAAAATTGGCAAATTCTCTTAGGAAACTTTGAATTGAATTTGGTAACCAATGCCAACAAATGTAAAACCCAAAATGTGGTATGACCATGAATTTAGAATTGGTATACCTATTAAATATGGATATTCAACATTTTACATAACTAGTCAAATGAATAGTGACCACCATAATAAAAATACAAAGAACTCAACTTATGGGACTGTATAAGTAAATTGAAAAATGCAAAGTTCAATCATTGAAATTATTATTAGAAATAATTTGGATAGGTATTGAAACACTTTAATTTTGTGTTTCAGTAGAAAAAGAGCCTTCCAAGGAAGGAAGTAGAGGGGATTGAATTAAAGCAAGCGAAAGAGGTTTGTACACAACTAAGGTTCTCAATTGATTTTAATTTTATAAATAAGTTGAACAAATTGTGATTATAAACTATTGGATAAAATTATGATTTTTCTTTAAATTTTATAAATTATGTGTTGCTAACCCTATAAGGGAAATTTCATTGAATGAAATGTGTTATGTGAATTGAAATGCAATTATTTGAATAGAAATTTTATGAATTTTTTTTTAAACCTTAGTTAGCATGACAGTCCCGTTCGGAACTCCCCAGTAGTAATGGCTATTTGAGATTTGATAATTAAAAATTTCTTATGTCTCCCATTAATAATGGTTAGTGGGGTAAGACTATATGAGTACTCATTAGCTAGCTAGCCCTTCCCTCATTAATAACGGTTAGTGAGGTGATTTGCTTTGTCGTGGTGTACAACATGTCATTGATCGTGAAATTTTGTGTCATGGTCTAGACTGTGTGTTCTTGGTAATACCCTTACTTTGTGATTTGTGAAATATAGTTTGAAATAGATGAATCTTATTGACTTGAAATTTTGAAGATTTTGCTTTGTTATGTTTTGATATATATATAAATGATGTGCTTTATAAATGAATTTTTAAAGTTTAGTTGTGTACCACTGGGTGTAATACTTAGTGATAGCTTTCTTCTGCTATCGCAAGCAAAGAGGTAGATAAGGCAGCAGAGTGACCTGCTTTTGATTGTAGTGAAGATATATTTTTGGATCTCGTGTGGGTATAAAATTTTATACCCTTGTAAATTTATTTTGATGTAAAATTTTTGTTCATATGTATCTATAAAACTTACTGAGCAGTTGTACAGTAAAAATTGTATTAATATTATTTTTATTTTCTTTTCTGTAAATTGAGACTTTTGTATGTGAATGAGGTTGAATTAAATAATATTGAGGTTTATTGAAAGTGTATTGCAATTGTGTTGATTGAATTTGGATTGTTGATTTAAATGGAGTTGTAACGCCCTCACCATAGGTAGTCCATAAGTTCTACTGTTCCGATGACTAAAGTCTGTGGACAGCTAGAATGTCTGGAATTACACTTAAATGATAGTGAGGAGACATAAAATGATGGAATAAATGATAAGAAAATATAAGAAAAATTAAGAGAAAATAAAAGAAATGAAATGCAACTAGGTTAAATGAGCTGGAACCATAGCGATGGGTGACCGCACCGGGAAGTTACTGCGTAACAGTTTATGATCCCAGGACTGCAGGGAATATCGAGAAATAATTTTTGGGACTTAATTAAAGGTTTACAGAGATACAAATGACATTAAAAATTTCAAGGAAAATTTAGTGAATCGATACAGATAAAAATGAAAATTAAAGGAATTGAAGAATCAGAATTTAATCGATATTATCGAAAAATTTGAAATACAACCCGAAGAGGGGCATTTTGGTCATTTTGGCACCTAGAGTTGACTTTTGACCTAAATGTCCATTAAAAATGAGTAGTATTAAATTTGAAAACCCCATAAAAATAAGAAATTACATGTGTAGTGTAATAAAGGAAAAGTGAGGGGGTGTAATTAGAAATACTAAAACTAGAATTATTGTAATAATAAACTAACACTTAGTGGGACTATATAAGGCCATTAGAGGACAAATGCTCCACTAAGCTATCTTCTTCTTCCTCATATCCTCTCTTTGTCGAATTCATTTCTCTCCCCAAATCCACCATGGTCGGCCACCATGCAAAGCTCCAATCCACCATGTTCAAGCTATGATTCTTGCAACTTCCTTCAGTAAAGTTAGTCCTCACATCATGGGAAAGCTATAGGTAGCAAAAAGAAAGGAAAATTTTGAAGTTTCACAAGCTTGGAAAGTTCTTGAATTAAGGTTAGTGCTTAATCTTCCCATTTTCCTTCATTAATTCTTGTTTAGAGCATTGGATGAGTTGATTTGCTAAGAAAAATTAATGAAAATTGATGAGTATGTAGGAGCCATGAATTCGGCAGCCATGGACATTAAAGGATTTTGAGTTATTTTTACATGTAATTGATGGGCAATGAAGTTGATTAGGCTAATTACATATACTAGCAATTTGATGTTATGTGCAAGTTTGAAATGGATACTTTGAAGTAGGGTTATGAAATGAATTTGAAAGTTGGGAGCAATCTTCAATTCGACAGCCTTAATCTTCATGAGAATATGATTAATTCTTTCATGTATATGGTGATTAGTGAGGTTGATTACTGTGCTTACATATACTAGAATTTAATTGTCATGTGTATGCTTGAGGTTGATACATTGAAGTAAGGTTTTGAAATAAATATTAAAGATTTATGTGAATGTGTGATTCGACAGCTTTGAGGTACCTAGGAGATGGATTATTTCATGAATTTAAATGGTAATTTGTGATGTTGATAAATAAGCAAATGAGGGTTATATGTTCATTGATGAAAATATTTATACTAGAAATTTAATGGAATTTGAATTGAATGTGTAATTGCTGGACATTTGACCTAATTGAATTGAGTGGAATGTGTAATTGTTGGACATTTGATTAAATGGAGTTGAATGTGTTATTGCTGGACATTTGACCAAATTGAGATGTGATTGATGCCTATTAGAAGTGCTAGGAATGCAATTTGGGAGTATTCCTTTTGTGCAGGTTGGGAAAATGTTGAAAATAGTGTGTAAATTAAGCCATAACTGACCTTGTGTGACCCCAATTGGTATGAGGCAATTAGAGGTGAAATATGATCTATAATGGACCAATTTTTATGTAGAAGTCATGTCCAAATTCTGCCTAAAAATTGACCTAATCCGGATTACAAATTAGTGAACCCAGAAAATGACCAAATGAACAGTGTTCATTCATTTGGCCATTATTCACTGTAGACAGGTCCAAATGACCTGAAATTTATACCATTGGAAAGCTTAGACATAGGGCTACAACTTTTATGAAGATCACAGAACCCAGAAATGCCATTAACCAAGTAAAATTGCTTGCCCAAGTTGGGGTACCAAAACTGTCCAGAATTAAAACTGCCCAGATTTGCTAAACATAGGCCACTTGATCAATTTTGGCAAAGAAGCCATAACTTGGTCCATAGAACTTCAAATGCCCTGAAACTAGTGCCAAAGTTTCAATAAGAAATAGACCTACAAGATTGGTATTTTGACCACAACCCAAAAATCAAGAGAAATAGGTCAATTAGCTAGGCCAATTTAGTGCATAAATTCTGGAAATATGCATAGGTAACCATTGACTCTAGCATAGTCTTTTTAGCATGTCTCCCACTAGAAATCTTCAATTGAAATGAGCCATAGCATTCTGGAAGCCTAAGAAATAGATCTTCAACTTTTTTTAGACATCTTCCTCAACTTATGAATATAAGAAGCTTAAATTATAGGTCAAAGTTATTGACCTAATTGAGGATTATGTTAGTATAAGACATTTGAGTCTAGTCCAATAATGTGGCTATAATAAATTCTACGAGACTTGAAAAATTGCAACTAGAAATTCTAAGTGACCATAAGACATAAGGCAACAAATTCTATGAAGAACACTAGGCCTAAATATTACTACAAGCTGTTCAAATAAATTAATAAATACTAAAACCAAAACTGCCTAGTTAAAAGAACCAAAATTCAGAATTGACCTAGTTGTGGTTATTTGACAATAACTTGAGTTGTACAAATCCAAATGACATGATTCAAAAAGAAAAATACAGATAAGACATAGAGAAATAACTTACATTGAGGAAGTGTGGCCAAACAGTAGCCACAAATTGCTCTATTTTATATGCAAAGACAAGACATTAAAGCTGAACCTAAAGAAAGGTTCTTGGAATAAATTATTGACTTATCCCTAATAAGTCACTACATGCTAAATTACATGAAACAGGTATATGGGTCCCACTTTTCCCACTTTCCCACTACAAGATGACATGAAATCAGTCGATACATAAAATGTAAATATGTATAGTACATGACATAAAATAATGAGAGTGATAAATACATAAGCTATAAGAATATGTACTTGGGACCTATGTTCCCATTATAATGACATGAAAATGGTATAAAGCATATATAGTACATGAAGTGAAATAACAATATATTATGAACCCTTAATGGTACATAGCATGAAACAATAAAACTATAAGTGCTTAATAATAATAATTTGACCAAAGTATACCTAGACTTATATATATAGTTGGATCGATTGGTATACCAATTAGGGACTACAGATAGCAGTACTACCTACATGAATAATCATTGATTGACAAAATATGTCTGATATGATTTCTGACCGCTGGCCTTGTGCCTGACAGATAGTTGTATACAGGCTATTATATGCCTGCCCACATGACAGTTGTATACAGGGTAGACATATGGAGGTCTAACCCGTATACTCCCGTGTTGTAACATCCTCATTTTAGCTAGTCCGTACAGTCTACTGTTCTGGTGACCAGTGTCGGTCCGGACAGCTAGAACATTCGGAAAAATATTTAAACTAAAGTGAGAAACAAAAAAAAAATTAACTCAAATATTAATAAGAAAAAAATTTAGGAAAAATTATAAAATAATTCTTGGGACTCTAGAGAAGGGTCATTGACGTTCTTATGGCATTAGAATGCCAAGAAAATACTTAGAAAAATTTTTCAATTGGTACAGACAATTTTGGCCCGTTAAGCCAAACGGAGGGCATTTTGATCATTTCGTCTTCAGAGATGATTTTTGGGCCAACTTGTCCAGTTAAATAAATAATTTATATAACATAAAATATGAATAAATATTGTTAAAAATTTAATTGTAATTAAATAGACAAGAAATGGAGAGAAAATGAAAGAAAATGGATTTATGACATCATCATTATGTCATTAAAACTCTCCCAACCAACCCAATGTTGACACATGGCATAAACATATATAAAAGAGACTAAATGGGCTGAAAATGAAAAAAAAATCAGAACCACTTCTTTCTCTTTCCTTCTTGCTGTCACCCATGCTCCATGGCCACCATGAACAAGCTTGATGCCATCCCATATTTTTCAATAGCCATGGTTAGGGTTTGATTGTGTTGAGTTTAATGAAGTTAAAAGACCATCATGGCAGCCCACAATATGTACCCACTAAGTGGATTGATGAAATGAAGTGAAAATGCATGTGTGGTAATGTGTGAGTTGGGGTTTGGGGTGGAGAAATAGGACTTTGACCATGTGATGATGAAAATAGGTATTAATGGTCAATTAGTGACCATTTAGTTCTGTTTAAATAAAAAATGAAGTGTGTTGAGTGATGGGATTTGGGTTTGTAGTGGCTGCCCTTGGTGACCTGCAGAATTGGACATGAGTCCAGCAGGTTTGGGCAGCCATAACTTGAATTGTAGAGGTTCAATTGGTGCAAGGCCAATTGAACATGAAACTAGACACATAATGGCACAACTTTGGTGAAGAAATCATGCTTATAAAACCAAACCAAGTGGACCAAAAGCTTGCCCTAATCCGGGTGATCTGCAGTCTGCCTGGGCAAAATGACCAAATGAACAGTATTTGGTCATTTGGCCATAACTCAGTGTAGAAAGGTCTAATTAACCTGAAATTTTACCAGCAACAATCTGAGATATAGACCAACAACTTTCATGAAGAAACCTAACCCAAATTATGACCAGAACCTATCCAAAAAGTGAGTTTCATTCACTATTCATTGCACTATAGATATGGTCAGTCCAGAAATTCTGGACAAAATTTCAATCCGGCCAGTTGTGGTTTTTGGACCATAACTTGAGCTACAAAACTCCAAATGGAGTGATTCAAAAAAGGAAATGCAACTAAACAAAATAAGGAACAACTTTCATGTTGATCAGTTTGCCAAATTCCCACTGCAAAAATGACTAATGGAACAGTAAATACAAAGCATGAAAACTGAAAATTTTGTCCAATTAGCATTAAGCTTAGAAATGGTATTGGCAACCAATACCAACAAGTTTAAAATGCAAAATGTGGTATGTGGGGAGTATTTAAACCAATGTACCTATTGTCTAAATAAAAGTCAACATTTTGGTTGACTAATGAAGTGAATAGTAACACAAAAATTTGAAATTTAAAAATTATAAAACTTAAAAATGTAATATGTCCTAGTATACCTAACAAGATTGGTTTGGATAGCTTGGAATGCCAATAGGGTTCTGTTAGTAGTACTGCATATGGCTTCATGTCATTCTGTGTTTCATGGCTCCCATGCCATTCTGTGACATAATAGCCCTTGGCTATGTTATTTGAGTTGATATACTTGGGTTTTAACCCTGATAATTGTTATAGCTTATTAGCTGTTCTGTTGCACACCGGGAGACACAATGTGACTGATGGTGTGATGGTCCGAAGTACTTAGTACCTAGTGCCAGTTTACCCGTTTATTCAGTCCAGCCAACTAGTATGGGTTACTCGGGCAATGATAATAAACCTTACCAAATTTTAAGTGAATAATACTGCAAATAATACTAGAAATTAAGTCTACCCAATCATGAAATCATACATTCTGCATAATTATTTAATTCTATTTTATTTTATTTTATATTGTCATCACTAAGCAAAATTGCTTAGCGCGTCACTTTTGCCACGCGCAGGTACTGGAGACCTAGCTGGGGAGCCCAGCAGACATCAGACGGGGTGAGCCTTCAGAGCTGCATCCGGGGTCCAGAGTCACCTCACATCTGCACTGCATATGGTAGGACATTAGGACTATAGGTGGCCCTTTTGTATTTTTGCATTTTGCATTAGTTTGGATTGTAACTATAAACTCCTGTAATTATATATTAATGTAAATATATGAAATTTCATATTATTGAGATATTTTGCATAATGTATGTTGATAAATGAAATGTTGAGAATTATTTGTGAATATGCTTCAAGTGATGAAGTGAACAGAAAGGTTTTGAAAATAGTATTGTGATTTGAGATTGAGATTTTGAGATTGACTTGAATGTGTATAATGGAGTTTGGATTTGGAAATTATTTTGGAAGTGTTTTTAAACAGGTTCAGAAGAACTGTTTTTCCAATTTACAGCCAGCACTCTGCCGGATTTTCTATAAAATTTGCGAATAAATTCAGATTTATCAAAATTGAAAAATAAATGAATTAAAAGGGATAAATTGTAATAGAAATATAAATTGGTGCTCCGGCACACTGAGTGGCATAACTTGCTCGGCTACACTGTAGACGGGTAAGGGGTGTCACACGTGTATCCAGCATTATAGTCTGTTATAGGTTACTTGGGCACAAATACTCTGATATGACATGAAATATACTTGTCACACCCTACCCCTCTGTAAGGCATAACATGATCCCGTAGTATACCTAATGATTTACCAACTCCGTCTACTGATAACCCATTAAATGCACTACAAGGGATTTTAAGAACTTTTCTTACTTCTTTTTACAGTGGTGAGCACTATTTATAGGTTTTAAAAAGCTTTTTGAACTGAAGTGATAGAACTATCACATTTGAATTATTAGCAATTTCTGTAAAAATTTTGGCAGAGTGCCATCTGTATTTTGGATAAAACAGTTTTTCAGGAAACCTGTAAAAAGGCACTTCAATATTTTTCTCAATCTCAAACTCCAACATAATTCAACACAAATCCACAATAATTTTTTTTAAAGACTGAGATACAAGAAATATAATACAATTTTTACAGATCAAAATAACTCATAATTTATTTTACAACTTTAATGCACAATTTTAATTTACAACTGCTCAAAACCAAAAACAATATATACATACAGTGGTCATACATTACAGTACAAAATGCAAAATGTGGTACACTCAATATACCCGATAATTTCTCGCTGGATGTACTAGTAGTCTAGTCTCTTGCCTGGTCTGTCTACTGCATGATAATAAAAAGCTATCGCTGAGACAATGTCTCAGTGGTGCACAACATTAACCAATAAAATTTTAAATCACAATTGATAAGTCATATAAAGAGTGGATACTCAAAACCATAGTTAAATTCAAGATAATAAATGTCAATAAGAATTTAAACTCCATTTCTCAATGTCACAATAATTTCAATAAATCAAATCATGATTAAATTCAAAAGACAGTTAATGTCAATAAGAATTTAACTCCATTTCACAATCTCATAATATAAATCAACAAATCACACACATCTTAATCATGTTCAGAAGTTCAATTCGTCCCAAAAGTCGATGACTAATAAGGAATAACATAGCTAGCTAGCAAAAATATGAGTACTCATTCAATTCGTCCTCAACAGGCACACACCTCAACACTTCAGCCAGAGAGGGAATTCAATTCGTCCCACTAGACAAGCTAGCGAGGAATACAATCAATATACGTGATAGCTGTGGTTTCAAATCATTTCCAATGCTCTTCAATCAATAAGTATCCATCAATATTATTCAAACAATTTTTCATAGTTTCAAACCATTTACAATGCTTTTCAAGCAATAAATATCCATCAAATATCATTCAACAATTTTTCACAGTTTCACAATTCAAAACAACAATATACAAATAGTCATAATTTATTTCAATTGAAAATAATTCAAAAAAAATAGCTGTTGTGCACAAACCTCTGATAACTGTCTCCTGGTCTTGACTCAGTGTTTCCTTCCCTTTTCCTGAGTCTTTGCTAACTGAGAAACACAATTTGAAGTGTTTCAGTACTAAATTAAACTGTCTCTAACGATAATGCTTGATAAGTAATTCACTGAATGCTATTATTTGCTTAATCAACCTAATATATCGACCCTCGATGCGTTTTAGGTAAATTAGGTTTTAGTGTTACTAATATGTCACATTTGATAGTCTTTTAGGGTTGGTACATGTTACCAATTTCAGTTCTGTGTATACTGCATTTTCTTGCAATTTCCTGGATTTTGAGATACTAGTTTGACCTAGCCAGACGACCTAGTTCCCTAGGTTTTCGAGTTTCGGTCGAAACTAAAAACATGTAGATCTATGTCTTATGGAACGCAGGGAAAAATTTCAGATCATTCTGAGTTATGTAGACCAAGTTATGGTCATTTTACTATTGCTAGTCAAATTGCACCAAAATTGGTCATTTTAGGTCATTTTAGGTCAATTTTGGTTCGGCCAGTTTTTGGATCCGAACTTGTGCAAGCTGTTTGACTTGCTTATGGTCATTTCTGGGCTTTGGTGTCTTCATAAGACTTGTAGATATAGGTCTTAACTATTCATGGTCAAATATTCAGGTCAATTGGACCTGTTTTGAGTGAGTTATGGCCTAAAAACTAACTGCTGCCCAAATGGTAACTTTTTAGGCCTTATTTGCACTTAATCCGGATTTGGTCATTTTTCAAGCTACCTTGCAAGCAGAATTTTGGCAAGCTTTCTTCATGAAAGTTGGCACATTTTGTGCCTAGTTTCACCTCTAATTGGTATCATACCAATTAGAGCCACACACTTAAAGTTATAGGCCTAAAACACAAACTGCCTTATTGCATTTCTTTCATACACATCAAGGATCACTCCTAACACTTACCAAACTCAATATTCAAGTCAATTCTGGTTGTATTATGACCTAAACATAATTCACAACACATTATAGGTCATTTTGGCAGCTTACAATTACATTCAACATACACCATAAAGTGCAGAATTTTTCAACTCAATTTACAACAATTCAATCACCGAACTATAATACTTTTTTCATATCCAACTTCACACCATCATATATACACTCAAACTGCACTAACATCCAACACAATTCAACATTAATATACCATAAAACAAGCATGAATTCCAGCATTCTTCAAGAGTTAACAACCTGCTGCAATGGTACCTTTACATTCTATTAATTTCCAAGCTTCAAATTTCAATTCACATTTACATATACTAAGTATACATCACCCAAACAATTTCCTACACAATATACATTTAATCAATCATTTAATTCACCATTTACAAGCAAAAATAAACTGCCTTCAAAGTGTTTCCATGGCTGCCAAAAGTACACATCCCCATTCAACATCAAACCTCAAAAATTTCTCCATAAATCAAACACCCATAACATCCTTACAAACTTTAACAAAGCAGCAATCAAAAACCCAAACTTACCTACTGTTGGGACTTGCTAAATCTTCACTAAAACTTCTTAAAATTGCTATCAAACTCTTCCTTGTGACGTGGGGATAAGCTTTAATGAAGATAAGTAAAGAAAATGTAGCTTGAAAATGGGTGTAAAGAGCCATGCATTTGGGCGGCCATGGGAGGACTTTGGGAGCTCTTCATTTTAGCCATGGTGTTTGAATGAATGAGGAAGATGAAGTTTTAGTGGAGTAATCTGCCCACTTAGTGTTTATTAAATTCCCATAGTGCTCCACTTACTTAAGAAAATAATTTAATATGTTTAAGTGCTAATTACTCAAATCACACTCCACTTTTGCTGTTTATATTAGGTACCCCTAATTTCATTTTTCATGACATTTTTCAAGTGTAATATTATTTATTTTTAATGGACATTTAGGTCAAAAGACAACTCGGGATGTCAAATGACCACAATGCCCCTGTTAGGGTTACATTCCTGATTTTTCTGTAACACCGGGTTTTGTCCGTTTTTCGATTCCTCACTTTTCTTTGTACTAATTAATTAATTTTTCTTTGATATTTCTAATGGCATTTATACTTCAATAGGAGTCTATTTAAGTTCTAAAAATATTTTCTAGGGTTCCCCGTGGTCCAGGGCTAGTCAACGGTCCACGCCGTGACTTCCCAGTGCGATCACCCATCGTTAGGGTTCTCGGCTCGCTTAACTTGGTTGCATTTCTTTACTATTATTTTTCCTTTGTTTTTCTTCTATTTTTGCTTTTCTTGTATTCCATTATTTTATGTCTCCTCACTCATATCGAAGTGTAGTTCTAGGCATTCTAGCTGTCCGGACAACACTGGTTATTGGAACAGTAGAACACACTACCAAACATAGGAGTGTTACAATTCTCCCTCCCTTAAAATAAATTTCATCTCGAAATTTTACCTAGCATTAGTCTCTAAACAGCTGTGGGTGCTGTCTCCTCATATCTGTTAGTAGTATGCCCTAGAGCATATCATTTAGTATGTATCTTGTACATAATTTTATTAATAAAAGGCATTTCCACTTTTCCGTTTACATAATATATTTATGTGTAATAGAAAAGGTCCATTGATATTTTGTTAGAAATATTATTCTTAAGTTGTTAAGAATATGAGTGACAATATTTCTAGCACAAAGTATCATAAATAGGTTCACAATCGAGGATACTTCATAATAAGGACATGACTTATCCAGAAAGATTGTATTCATGTTTGTTCCCAAGTTATTTATATGAGATATAAATAAGATGGAATGGTGAGTCTCATGCCATATAACAAACATGATAGGCACTTATACATGATAAGTAGGTCGAACCAGTGACACTTATGACAAGCACATGGAGTTTACTCTTGTCAATGTTTTGTCATAAATCATATCAGTGCATATAATCTTTAGACCTGAGATAGCACAGTTATCTTGTATATAGGTAGTTTGAGTTTGATACTGCTTTCATACTTGTACTATGTATGGGTATATGGGCATGTGTTGGCTCCTGCTAGTTATATATGGAGGTAGGTGTTGATCAAGAAGGAATCTGTTCCTCTAAGTAAATAGAGATAAAATCCTATGTTCATTTAATTGTTCTTGATGTTTCAAGTTCTGGCCAGACAGATAGATTTATTCGAAAAGAGTTTCGATGAGAAAAATCTTTTAATCAAGAACTGGAATTAAAAGAGAACATAATATTCATAGCAAATGGAGTTTGACATAAACCATGACTCGGCTTGAGTTGGGATTTTGTAACAGAGAGATTCTAGTGCATGGTAACATATGATTATAGGTTCATTTAAGGTAAATCTTATTACTAATTGGGTGGCCATGGCATGCTATGCTAGGTGTTAACCATGGTCTATGAGGTTCATAAAATGATTTAGAGAAATCATTTATGGTAAGAAAGAGTTCTGATGATATTAAGAGTTGATATCATGTCTCATTGCCAATTAGTGATGAGCCTAGTAAGTCACACACATACACAAGTTATCACCTTTTTAAATATGATTTAATTAATTAATTAAAGAGTTTAATTGATTAATTAAATAGATTTGGTTTGCAATAAAATTGCAAAGTCCCTAGCATGACTTGAAACCAAATCTAGATTATTGGATGTATAATATAAGTTAAATTTATATTTAAAGTGTTTAAATATGAATTTAATTAATGAGAAATTAATTAATAGAGATTAATTAATTAATTTATATTTGATATAAATTAATTAGAAGAAGAAAATAATTATTTTGGGTTAAGAACTCAAAATTAAGACACAGGGGCATTTTGGTCATTTTGCAGTGTGACACGTGGCACCATGAGATGGTGACACATGGCATAACACATAAGCTTGCCAAATATTTTTTAATCATGTAAGATGATTAAAATCAAGATTAAATATAGGTTTGACACTTGGCACAATGTGATTGGGTCACTTAAACCTAGAGCTAATCAAAAGGTGACATGTGGCTAGGGTTTAATGTGTTAACCTAGCTATTTAAGTGTGGTTATGAATGGAAAACATAACCAGCAGCCTCTCCTCTCATATGTCACGCCACTTTGAGCCTCTCCAGCTATTTCTCTTCATCTCTCATCAATTCAAAGAGATTAGCCATCAATCTCTTGAATTAAGAACACTAGAAATTGTTTCTAGTGTCCTGTTTGCATCTCTAATCTCTTAAAAGTCAGAACTTGAATTTCTAATTAATAGAAAAGGCTTTAGAAGCTGTTCAAGGGCTGCCATAGGTGTTCTTGGTGTGGACAAGCTAGAGGGACAACATCCGTGTCCTGAAGACGAATCTCAAAGGCAGACACGCTGCAAAGACATCAAGAGGTTAGTGTAATCGTTCTTGATTTAATCTAGGGTTCTAAAATTAATCTGATTAATTTTAAAATCTTAAATGGCAAATACAGATCCAAAAACATATTAAAAGAGTTTTAATATGTTGTTTATCATTGAAATCAAATAGATAAAAATAAATCTTGCATGGTGCTTGTGACCCTAGGTGAAAATTTTTGAATTCAATGGTATAATCTTGTGTTTTTCACGCTTCCGTTCCTTCAATTGGTATCAGAGCCACTATATTTGCCATTTAAGATTGTTGATTATATAATTTAATTGTGTGTTTGATCATGAGATCAAGAGATTCATTGCTGGTTGGATCATGAGATGTGGCGTCACACATGGAGAAGCCACCATTGGTGGCGGCAACAATGGTTCCATGGGTGATTCAAGGTTTGGCTTTTAATTCTGCAATTGTTGTATGATCTAAGGCCTATTCTTTGACTAATTAAAGTGTTTAATTAGTTGTTTTAATCACACAATTAAATTATGATTCAAATCAGAATTTTAAAAAATGTTTGAATGTGATTCAAATCTGAATTTTAAAAGTTGTTTGAATGAGATTCAAATCTGAATTTTTAAAGTTGTTTGAATCATATTTAAATCTGATTTTTTAAAATTGATTCAATAAAATTCAGATCTGATTTTTTAAAAAATATTTGAATGTGATTCAAATCTGATTTTATAAAAAATGTTTGAATGTGATTCAAATCTGAATTTTTGAAGTTGTTTGAATGTGATTCAAATCTGAATTTTTAAATTTGTTTGAATGAGATTCAAATCTGAATTTTTAAATTTATTTGAATCATATTCAAATCTTGAATTTTAAGTTGAATATGATATATTCAATTTAATTTAAGAATGTATGTTTTATTTAATTGTTAAATAGTGATATGCATGATGGATGATCATGGACTATAAAAGACCAATGTGATTGGATTTATTTCTTTTATGTTTCTTTGGGATTGTAAATTAATTAATTTATTTTAATTTATTTTGGGCATGTATTATTAAGTTTGTAATATTTTTGGGTTGTAATTTCATTTATTTAAGTTCTTGTAAATTCGCCTTGGTATGCCAAGGATTACTATGTAATATTGGATTGCAAGAAGTTCAAGGAGGTCAAGAGCATTGGTGGGACCAGTGGGAGGAATTCAATATCAAGTGTTGATTATGTACTCCTTCAGCAACTCTTGTAAAATGAATGAATGAAATGCACCTAGGAATGCCCTGATTCAATTCTTGGTGGCTCGAATTGAATCCCTTAGAAAGTCCATGATCATACCATATTTATCGCTTATCCATGAATGCATGAGATGTATGGGAATGTATGCAATTATATGATATATGCATGCTAAATGGATAATGTGCAAAGTGAGACCTTAATAGTAATTAGGATGGCTATAAAATCTTCCAAACAAATGATTAAGTTGGAAATGCTATAATTAAAGTAATTATAACATAAGCCCTCCATTGGGGCAATTATTTTAAGAAATTTTAAATAGTTGCATGAGATGCAATTAATTTAAGAGATTTTCTTAAGAATAATTGTTAAGCATGAGATGTTGTAAATATGTAAATGGTTTGGTGGCCAATATTGGATGTACCTGAGGACATTAAAATTATTTGCATAATTACTGGCTCAATGGGATCAACTTAACTAATGCAAGATAAGTCAATATTGGATGTACCTGAGATTTTGAGCATTAGGGGCTAGTAAATGATTGAACCTCACATGAGATGTGATGGGCAAGGAGTTGCTCACTTATAGTTTATTGTAATTCCAATAATGGATGTACCTGAGGATGATCAATAGAATTATAAGAATTCAATCACCCACTAGAAATCCATCCAACTAGGATTTCCGTTTTCTACTTTGGAAGTGTAGGATTCGCTAAGTTAGTGGGAGGACCAATTTGATTAAAAGACCATAATCATTTTGGTTAATTACATGATACATTTACTAATTAATCTGGTTATTTTCTGCAGTTAATTTTCTGATAAAAATGAGCACAAAAACAACCACCACCATCCAATATCCTTGCAAGCATACTTGATCACAACAGGTTGACAGGACCTAATGTCTGCGATTGGCTAAGAAATTTGAAACTTGTCCTGAACCTTGAACATATAGGATATGTTCTATATTCAAATGTTCCTGGTCCCTTACCTCCAGAGGCCACACAAGAGGAACATGAAACTTTGGACAAGTGGAAGGAGCATGATATGAGAGCTAAGTGTTACATGCTTGCTTCTATGAGTAATGAGTTACAGAAGCAACATGAGAACATGCATAGTGCGAGTGAGATCCTCCTTCACCTACAAGAGTTGTATGGTGAGCACAGCAGGAATGCTAGGTATGAGATATCTAGACAGTTATTCCGTATGAGGATGTCTGAGGGACAGAATGTTGGGGATCATGTCCACAAGATGATTCGGCTGATTGAGCAGTTGGAACATCTTGACTTCAACATGGATTTCCAACTACAAACGGATTTGATCCTTGATCCTTCACGAGTCTTTTGGGAATTTTGTGACAAATTTCCATATGACTAAACAGGAATGCACCTTAGCTGAATTACTCAACATGCTGGTTATTGCCCAAAAGAATATGCCAGGCAATAAAGGAAAAGAGGTAGCTTTGGTTGCATCTTCTTCTGCTGGAAAGTCCAATAAGAAGAAGGGCAATAAGAAAAAGAAACCTCAGATTCCTGGTCCTTCTAAGAAAATAGCTAAACAGAAAAGGAAGACTAAAGCTGATAAAGGCAAAGGAAAGTGTTTCTACTGCCAGCAGGAAAGTGTTTCCATTGCCAATAGGAAAGTGTTTCCATTGCCAGTAAGAAAGTGTTTCCACTGGCCAGAGTATAGCAATCTAAAAGAATACAATGCCATGGTGAAAACCAACTCAAGTTCAAAATATATTTGGCACTTAAGGTTATGTCATGTTGCAGAAGATAGGATTGCAAAATTGGAGAAAATGGGGATTCTATCCTCATTGGGCTCTGAGCCTACTCCAACTTGTGAATCTTGCCTTCAAGGCAAAATGACAAGATCACCCTTTGTTGGACAAGGGCTAAGAGCTGAAAATATTTTGGAACTAATACATAGTGATGTATGTGGTCCGTTTAAAGAAATGGCTAGAGGGGGCTTTCATTATTTTATTACCTTTACTGATGATAAATCAAGGTTTGGGTATTTGTATTTGATGAAATACAAACATGAATCCTTTGAAAAGTTCAAAGAATTTAAATCTGAAGTAGAAAATCAAACAGGAAAAAATATTAAAGCTCTTCGATCAGATCGTGGAGGTGAATATTTGAGTACTGAATTTGATGAATACTTGAGAGAGCATGGCATTGTTTCTCAGCTGACTCCTCCAGGAACACCACAGCTGAATGGTGTATCTGAAAGGAGAAATCGTACCCTATTGGATATGGTACGTAGTATGATGAGCTATACTGATATGCCAATCTCTTTTTGGGGATTTGCATTAGAATCAGCTTTATATATTCTGAATAGGATTCCATCAAAATCAGTTTCTTCCACACCTTATGAGATATGGCATGGAAGAAAACCAAGTCTTAAGCATGTTAAGATTTGGGGTTGTCCAGCTTATATCAAAAAGCTGAACACTGATAAATTGGAGACCAGATCAGAAAAAGGTCGATTTGTTGGATATCCAAAAGATAGTTTTGGATATTATTTTTAAAGCCTACTTCACAAAAGGTTGTGATAAGTAGATAAGCCACATTTCTTGAACAACAGTATGTTCAAGAAGGAGGCAAAGGACGGCAAATAGAGTTAGAATTGGGGAATTCTGACCAACCCACAGATTAGATGGATATAGATCCATCTAGTGAACCTATACCCATTGATGAAACATCTACAATTTGTTCCTCGTAGAACAACCGAGTATCTCACCCACCGGTGAGATATGGTTTTCTTCATGAAGAAGAACAAGAGTTGTTTACTCATGAAGAAGTAGATCATGGAGATGATCCACTTACCTATGAAGAAGCTATATCAGATATAGACTCTTCAAAATGGATTGATGCTATGAAATCCGAGATTGATTCCATGTATAAGAATCAAGTTTGGGATCTTGTTGACCCACCTGAAGGTATTATACCTATAGGGAACAAATGGGTTTTCAAGAAGAAAATTGGTTCTGATGGAAAGGTAGAGACCTATAAGGCAAGGCTAGTAGCGAAAGGGTTTCGCCAAAGGCAAGGAATAGACTATGAGGAGACTTTCTACTTTGTTGCCATGCTTAAATCAATTAGGATTTTATTAGCAATAGCTGCATACTATGATTATGAGATTTGGCAGATGGATGTCAAAACAGCTTTTCTCAATGGATACATTGAAGAAAACATTTTCATGGAACAACCTAAGGGATTTGAATCCCAAGATGGTTCCAAGGTATACAAGCTAAAGCGATCCATTTATGGGTTGAAACAAGCTTCGACGAGTTGGAACATCCGTTTTGATGAAGCCATTAAATCTTTTGGTTTTATCAAAAATGAGGATGAGCCATGTGTATATAAGAAGGTTAGTGACAGTGCTATCACTTTCCTTGTCTTATATGTGGATGACATACTGTTGATGGGTAATGATACAGGTATGTTGACGACTATAAAGGTATGGTTGTCAAATACATTCTCCATGAAAGACTTAGGGGAGGCAACCTATATTCTTGGGACTCGCATCTATAGAGATAGAGCGAAAAGAATAATTGGTTTATCCCAAAGTCTATACTTGGAAAAGGTGTTAAAAAGGTTTAACATGCTTGATTCCAAGAGAGGATTGTTACCAGTGAGACATGGTATCCACCTTTCTAAAGAGATGTCTCCAAAGACACCTGAAGAAAGAGATAAGATGGCGAGATTCCATATGCTTGGCTATTGGAAGTTTAATGTATGCAATGTTGTGTACTAGGCGGATATCGCATATCTTTATTAGTTTGACTAGCGGTATCAATCCAATCCAGTTTGGAACATCGATAGTTGTCAAGAATATCCTTAAGTACTTGAGAAGAACTAAGGATTTATTCTTGATTTATGGAGGTGGAGACTTGCAATTGGATGGTTATCGATTACGATTTCCAATCGGATATCGATGATAGAAAGTCTACCTCTGGATATGTGTTCATTTGTAATGGAGGTGCGATCGATTCGAAGAGTTCCAAACAGAGCACGCATTGCAGATTCCACTACTAAGGTGAGTATATTCTCGCATCGGATGTCTTTGCAAAGGAAGTCGTTTGGATAAAGAAGTTCGTGAGAACTTACAGTAGTTCCTTCCATTGAGTCAGCGGTTCCATTACCTTTGTGACAACAATGGAGAGCGATCATCTGAGCTAAGGAACCAAGGTCTCACCAGAAATCCAAACACATAGAAAGGCGCTACCACATTATCAGACATATAGTTGGGCAAAGGCGATATAGCCATGCAGAAAAATAACATCAGCTGAAAAAATTCAGCTGATCCATTCACTAAGCCTTTGTCACAAGCTCAGTTAGACTGACATCTTGAGAAGATGGGTCTAAGGTATTGTAATGAATGGCTCTAGTGCTAGTGGGAGATTGTTAGTAGTATGCCCTAGAGCATATCATTTAGTATGTATCTTGTACATAATTTTATTAATAAAAGGCATTTCCACTTTTCCGTTTACATAATATATTTATGTGTAATAGAAAAGGTCCATTGATATTTTGTTAGAAATATTATTCTTAAGTTGTTAAGAATATGAGTGACAATATTTCTAGCACAAAGTATCATAAATAGGTTCACAATCGAGGATACTTCATAATAAGGACATGACTTATCCAGAAAGATTGTATTCATGTTTGTTCCCAAGTTATTTATATGAGATATAAATAAGATGGAATGGTGAGTCTCATGCCATATAACAAACATGATAGGCACTTATACATGATAAGTAGGCCGAACCAGTGACACTTATGACAAGCACATGGAGTTTACTCTTGTCAATGTTTTGTCATAAATCATATCAGTGCATATAATCTTTAGACCTGAGATAGCACAGTTATCTTGTATATAGGTAGTTTGAGTTTGATACTGCTTTCATACTTGTACTATGTATGGGTATATGGGCATGTGTTGGCTCCTGCTAGTTATATATGGAGGTAGGTGTTGATCAAGAAGGAATCTGTTCCTCTAAGTAAATAGAGATAAAATCCTATGTTCATTTAATTGTTCTTGATGTTTCAAGTTCCTGGCCAGGACAGATAGATTTATTCAGAAAAGAGTTTCTGATGAGAAAAATCTTTTAATCAAGAACTGGAATTAAAAGAGAACATAATATTCATAGCAAATGGAGTTTGACATAAACCATGACTCCAGCTTGAGTTGGGATTTTGTAACAGAGAGATTCTAGTGCATGGTAACATATGATTATAGGTTCATTTAAGGTAAATCTTATTACTAATTGGGTGGCCATGGCATGCTATGCTAGGTGTTAACCATGGTCTATGAGGTTCATAAAATGATTTAGAGAAATCATTTATGGTAAGAAAGAGTTCTGATGATATTAAGAGTTGATATCATGTCTCATTGCCAATTAGTGATGAGCCTAGTAAGTCACACACATACACAAGTTATCACCTTTTAAATATGATTTAATTAATTAATTAAAGAGTTTAATTGATTAATTAAATAGATTTGGTTTGCAATAAAATTGCAAAGTCCCTAGCATGACTTGAAACCAAATCTAGATTATTGGATGTATAATATAAGTTAAATTTATATTTAAAGTGTTTAAATATGAATTTAATTAATGAGAAATTAATTAATAGAGATTAATTAATTAATTTATATTTGATATAAATTAATTAGAAGAAGAAAATAATTATTTTGGGTTAAGAACTCAAAATTAAGACACAGGGGCATTTTGGTCATTTTGCAGTGTGACACGTGGCACCATGAGATGGTGACACATGGCATAACACATAAGCTTGCCAAATATTTTTTAATCATGTAAGATGATTAAAATCAAGATTAAATATAGGTTTGACACTTGGCACAATGTGATTGGGTCACTTAAACCTAGAGCTAATCAAAAGGTGACATGTGGCTAGGGTTTAATGTGTTAACCTAGCTATTTAAGTGTGGTTATGAATGGAAAACATAACCAGCAGCCTCTCCTCTCATATGTCACGCCACTTTGAGCCTCTCCAGCTATTTCTCTTCATCTCTCATCAATTCAAAGAGATTAGCCATCAATCTCTTGAATTAAGAACACTAGAAATTGTTTCTAGTGTCCTGTTTGCATCTCTAATCTCTTAAAAGGCAGAACTTGAATTTCTAATTAATAGAAAAGGCTTTAGAAGCTGTTCAAGGGCTGCCATAGGTGTTCTTGGTGTGGACAAGCTAGAGGGACAACATCTGGTGTCCTGAAGACGAATCTCAAAGGCGCAGATACTGCGACACATCAAGAGGTTAGTGTAATCGTTCTTGATTTAATCTAGGGTTCTAAAATTAATCTGATTAATTTTAAAATCTTAAATGGCAAATACAGATCCAAAAACATATTAAAAGAGTTTTAATATGTTGTTTATCATTGAAATCAAATAGATAAAAATAAATCTTGCATGGTGCTTGTGACCCTAGGTGAAAATTTTTGAATTCAATGGTATAATCTTGTGTTTTTCACGCTTCCGTTCCTTCAATATCCTCTTCACGTTCCCAAATAGCTTCCTGGCCTGAATGATGGTTCCACAGCACTTTAACCAGGTGTATCTGTTTATTCCTCAGCTACTTCACCTCATAAGCCAGAATTTTTATGGGTTCTTCCTCATATGAGAGGTCTGGATTTACTTCAATCTCTTCAACTGATAGTACATGAGATGGGTCAGATCTGTACCTCCTTAACATGGACACATGGAAGACATTGTGTATCCTTGCTAACTCTGGAGGTAATGCCAACCGATATGCCAAAGGACCCACTCTTTCCAGAACCTCATATGGCCCGATGAAACGAGGACTCAGTTTCCCCTTTCTGCCAAATCTCACAATCCTCTTCCAAGGAGAAACTTTGAGGAATACTTTATCACCCACTGCATACTCAATATCTCTTCTCTTCAGATCAACATAGGACTTCTGACGGTCTGATGCAGCCTTGAGTCTATCTCTGATCAATCTGATCTTTTCCTCTGTCTGCTGAACAATTTCTGGCCCAATCATCTTCCTTTCACCTACTTCATCCCAACATAAGGGAGTTCTACACTTTCTGCCATACAAAGCTTCATATGGAGGCATCCCAATGCTTGATTGGTAGCTGTTGTTATAAGCAAATTCAATCAAAGGCAAGTGTGTATCCCAACTACCTTCAAATTCAATCACACAAGCCTGTAGCATATCCTCCAATATCTGAATAACACCCCTCAGACTGGCCATCTGTCTGTGGGTGGAATGTTGTGCTGAAGTTCAATCTAGTTCCTAGGGCTCTCTGAAAACTACCCCAGAATCTAGAAGTGAACCTAGGATCTCTGTCAGACACAATTGATACTGGCACTCCATGCAATTTTACAATCTCATATATGTACAATTTGGCCAATCTTTCCAGGCTATAATCCATCCGAACTGGCAAAAAGTGAGCAGACTTGGTCAATCTGTCAACTATAACCCATACTGCATCATGACTACTCTGTGTCCTTAGAAGTCCTGTAACAAAATCCATAGTTATTCATTCCCATTTCCACTGCATCGACAAAGGATGTAACAAACCAGCTGGAACTTGATGTTCTGCCTTCACTTGCTGACAAGTTAGGCATTTGGAAACAAACTCAGCTATATCTCTCTTCATACCCATCCACCAGTAATGCTTTTTTAGCCCTCTGTACATTTTAGTTCCACCAGGATGCATAACAAAAGGAGACTCATGTGCTTCCTTCATAATGATCTGTCTCAATTCCACATCACTAGGAATGCACATTCGCCCTAATGTAGCAATAAACCATCATCTCTCACAGAAAATTCAGGTTTCTTGCCCTGCTGGACTTCTTTTAGTAGCTTCTGATATTTAACATCACTCTGAGCAGCCATTCTGATCTGATCAATCAACATTGGCTGTACATGCCATGCAACTACTATCTGTCTCTCATCATCAATCTCTAAACTGGCATGTTGTGCCTTCAATTCATATACCATGGACAAAGGAGAAACTCTGAGACTTGCCATAGTCTTGCGACTTAAGGCGTCAGCCACAACATTTGCCTTTCCTGGCTGATAGTCTATTAAGCAATCATTGTCTTTAATGAGTTGTAACCATCTCCTCTGCCTCAAATTCAATTCCTTCCTAGTGCCTAAGTACTTCAAGCTCTTGTGATCTGTGTAAATGTAGCATTTCTCCCCATACAAATAGTGTCTCTAGATCTTCAGAGCAAAATAATAGCTGCTAGCTCCAGATCATGTGTTGGGTAGTTCCTCTCATGCGGTTTCAGCTGACGTGATGCATAAGCAATGACATTCCGATCTTGCATCAGTACACAGCCTAAACCATTTTGAGAAGCATCACTATAAACTGTGTATTCTTTACCCGGAGTAGGTAAAGTGAGAATTGGAGCTTCAATTAAACACCTCTTCAACTCATCAAAACTTTGCTGACATTTATCTATCCACTGAAATTTTACATCTTTCCGAACCAGCTTAGTCAATGGAGAAGATAACATAGAAAACCCTTTCACGAACCGACGGTAATATCCAGCTAATCCCAGAAAACTGCGAATTTCTGTGATATTCCTGGGTGGCTTCCAATTAAGGATAGCTTCTACCTTGCTGGAATCTACCTTGATCCCTTCAGCTAACACAACATGTCCCAAAAAGGAGATTTCTTTCAGCCAAAATTCACACTTCGATAATTTGGCGTATAGCTATTTCTCCCTTAAAGTCTGTAGTACAATCCGCATATGTCTATCATGCTTCTCTGCATTCCTCGAGTATATCAAAATGTCATCAATAAATACCACCACAAATTGGTCGAGATATGGTCTGAAGATAGTGTTCATCAGATCCATAAAAGCAGCTAGAGCATTTGTTAACTCGAATGGCATTACTAGAAACTCATAGTGGCCATACCGAGTTCTGAAAGCAGTTTTTGGAATACTCTGCTCTTGCACCTTTAACTGATAATAACCAGCTCGCAAATCAATTTTGGAGAATACAGTTGCACCCTTCAACTGATCAAACAGATCATCAATGCGTGGCAATGGGTATCTGTTCTTTATTGTCACCTTATTCAACTGCCGGTAGTCAATACACAAGCGAAGAGTGCCATCTTTCTTCTTAACAAACAATACTGGCGCTCCCCAAGGTGACACACTAGGGCAGATGAAACCCTTTTCAAGTAATTCTTGCAACTGTATCTTCAACTCCTTCAACTCTGCATGTGCCATTTTGTATGGCGTTATGGAGATTAGATGCACACCAGGCATAACATTAATTTCAAACTGCACTTCTCTTTCCGGAGGTAATCCTGGCAATTCATCAGGAAACACATTTGGAAAGTCATATACTGTAGGGATGTCCTTCAATGCTGGACTCCCCACTTGGGTGTCTAGCACATGTGCCAAGTATGCTACACACTCCTTTCTGATCATTTTTCTGGCTAGTGCAGCCGAAATGATATTTGATGGCAATAACTGCCTCTCCCCATGTATTACCACATTACTATACTGACGGAGGCCAAAAGTGACTGTCTTCAGCCTACAGTCAATCATGGCATGATGCCTAGCTAACCAATCCATGCCCAAGATGATATCATAATCTCTGAAGGGCATTTCAATGAAATCAGACAGAAAAGTGTGTCCTTGGATCACCAAAGGACAATCTCTATACATTCTATAAACCTTGACCTCCTGTCCTAGCGGACTTGTTACTAGTACCTCAAAGTCCATTTTTGTACATGGAACAGCAATGCAATCAATGATGCTAGCACTCACATAAGAATGGGTAGAACCCGGATCAAATAACACAAATACATATTGATTAAAAGTTGAGAAGGTACCAGCCATAACATCAGATGTCTCGGCCTCTTCCCTCTGTCTCATTGCATAGATTCTGACTGGAGCACTATCTTGCTCTGAATGTTTCACTGTGCCCTAGCTGCCTGCTGGGCTACCTCTACCTCTGCTAGGTGGTTGTGAACTTCTGGTGATAGGGCTCTGAACTGACCCTTCTGCAGTAGTAAGAGGTGGTCCAACTCTGCGACTACTAGTGCAGTCCTTGGCAAAGTGTCCTGTGCCTCCACAGTTATAACAGGCTCCAATAGCCTTGTAGCATATCCCACCATGATTTTTTTCCACAGGTTTCACATTGGCGGGGAGGGTAGGAACCTTTGGTACTCTGCTGACCATATAGAGGAGGCTTCTGTCCTGAATATCTTCCCCTACCAGACTTCTTGCCACCTCTGCTGTGTCCCCCATAGTTCTTCCTCTTTCCAGTAGGACCACTGGAACTCTGTTTTACTGATTTTCCCTCTTTCTCTGTCTTCTCTGATTTCTTTTTCTCGTGAGCCGCCTGCACTCAATTCTTTCCAACTCTAGGGCTTGAGAAACAAGTTCAGAGAAGTTAGTGTGTTTGAATCCGACCACTTGTAATCTGATACTGGGCTTCAAGCCGGTTTCAAACCTCTTGCATCTCTCCCTGCTGGTAGCAAGTAAACTTACTGCATAATGGCTCAGGCGGGAAAATTCTCTTTCATACTCAGCCACTGATCTGCTCCCCTGTTTCAGACTTAGGAACTCTTGTAGCTTCTGGTCTACATAAGCATCGAGGACATATTTTTGTCTGAATTCCCTGAGAAAGTCATTCCATGTTAGCACTGCAGGTTTTACCAGACTGTGGGGAATGGTTTTCCACCAGTCATAAGCATCCCCCTGTAGCAAAGATACTGAGTATTCAAAATCTGAGCTCCTCTGTACAATGTACCTTCTTGAATACCCTATCCATCCTCTCTAACCACTGTTCAGCCTCTAGAGGATCTACTGTCCCCTTGAACTCTGTAGCCCCATATTTCACCAATTTGTCATACTGCCTAGTAGGAGACTGTGGTTGTACCACTGGTGTCTGTATTGGGACTTGAGTAGGCACATTACCAGCCATTTGTTGGAACATTATAACCATCTGCTGAGCGAATTGAGCAGGAAACTGCGGTACTGCAGGGGCTGCTGCTGCTGAACCACTGACATTATGTAGGGCTGGGGCATCCCCTTGCACCTCAGCCTCTATAGATTGATCGACTGAACCATCACCCTCTTCCATAGTCAATGCGAGGATCTTAGATCTTCTGAACAAATAACACAAGGAGATTTCCTCCCGTTAGTGCATATTTATAATGTAATGTACTGTATGTATCAAACAATGATATTGAGCAGTTGTACTATAAAGGAAGAATATTCAAGTAACATGTGAAAACAGAATTTAAAAACTAGCTATGATACCACTTAAAACATGTTACACCCTACCCCTCTGTAAGGCATAACATGATACCGTAGTATACCTAATGATTTACCAACTTCGTCTACTGATAACCCATTAAATACACTACAAGGGATTTTAAAAACTTTTCTTACTTCTTTTTACAGTGGTGAGCACTATTTACAAGTTTTAAAAAGCTTTTTGAACTGAAGTGATAGAACTAACACATTTGAATTATTAGGAATTTCTGTAAAAATTTTGGCAAAGTGCCATCTGTATTTTGGATAAAACAGTTCTTCAGGAAACCTGTAAAAAGGCACTTCAATATTTTTCTCAATCTCAAACTCCAACATAATTCAACACAAATCCATAATAATTTTTTTTAAAGACTGAGATACAAGAAATATAATGCAATTTTTACAGGTCGAAATAACTCATAATTTATTTTACAACTTTAATGTACAATTTTAATTTACAACTGCTCAAAACCAAAAACAATATATACATACAGTGGTCATACATTACAGTACAAAATGCAAAATGTGGTACACTCAATATACCCGATAATTTCTCGATGGATGTACTAGCAGTCTAGTCTCATCGCCTGTCGATTACTCTGCGTGACAAATAATAAAACTATCGCTGAGACAATGTCTCAGTGGTGCACAACATTAACCAATAAAATTTTAAATCACAATTGATAAGTCATGTAAAGAGTGGATACTCAAAACTATAGTTAAATTCAAGATAATAAATGTCAACAAGAATTTAAACTCTATTTCTCAATATCACAATAATTTCAATAAATCAAATCATGATTAAATTCAAAAGACAGTGAATGTCACTAAGAATTTAACTCCATTTCACAATCTCATAATACAAATCAATAAATCACACACAACTTAATCATGTTCCAAAGTTCAATTTGTCCCAAAAGTCGATGACTAATGAGGAATAACATAGCTAGCTAGCAAAAATATGAGTACTCATTCGATTCATCCTCAACAGGCACACACCTCAACACTTCAGCCAGAGAGGGAATTAAATTCGTCTCACTAGACAAGCTAGCGAGGAATACAATCAATATACGTGATAGTTGTGGTTTCAAATCATTTCCAATGCTTTTCAATCAATAAGTATCCATCAATATCAGTCAAACAAATTTTCATAGTTTCAAACCATTTACAATGCTTTTCAAGCAATAAATATCCATTAAATATCATTTAACAATTTTTCACAGTTTCACAATTCAAAACAACAATATACAAATAGTCATAATTTATTTCAATTGAAAATAATTCAAAAGAAATAGCTGTTGTGCACAAACCTCTGATAACTGTCTCCTGGTCTTGTCTCAGTGTTTCCTTCCCTTTTCCTAAGTCTTTGCTAACTGAGAAACACAATTTGAAGTGTTTCAGTTCTAAATTAAACTGTCTCTAACGATAATGTTTGATAAGTAATTCACTGAATGCTATTATTTGCTTAATCAACCTAATATATCGACCCTCGATGCGTTTTAGGTAAATTATGTTTTAGTGTTACCAATATGTCACATTTGATAGTCTTTTAGGGTTGGTACATGTTACCAATTTCAGTTCTGTGTATACTGCATTTTCTTGCAATTTCCTGGATTCCGAGATACTAGTTTGACCTAGCTGGACGACCTAGTTCCCTCGGTTTTCAGGTTTCAATCAAAACGAAAAACTTTTAGATCAATGTCTTATGGAACGCGGGGCAAAATTTCAGGTTATTGTGAGTTATGTAGACCAAGTTATGGACATTTTACTATTGATGGTCAAATTGCACCAAAATTGGTCATTTTAGGTCAATTTTGGTTCGGCCAGTTTTTGGATCCGAACTTGTACAAGCTGTTTGACTTACTTATGGTCATTTCTGGGCTTTGGTGTCTTCATAAGACTTGTAGATATGGGTCTTAACTATTCATGGTCAAAATTTCAGGTCAATTGGACCGGTTTTGAGTGAGTTATGGCCTAAACACTAACTGCTGCCCAAATGGTAACTTTTCAGGCCTTATTTGCACTTAATCCGGATTTGGTCATTTTTCAAGCTACCTTGCAAGCAGAATTTTGGCAAGCTTTCTTCATGAAAGTTGGCACATTTTGTGCCTAGTTTCACCTCCAATTGGTCTCATACCAATTAGAGCCATACACTTAAAGTTATAGGCCTAAAACACAAACTGCCTTATTGCATTTTTTTCATACACATCAAGGATCACTTCTAACACTTACCAAACTCAATATTCAAGTCAATTCTGGTTGTATCATGACCTAAACATAATTCACAACACATTATAGGTCATTTTGGCAGCTTACAATTACATTCAACATACACCATAAAGTGCAGAATTTTTCAACTCAATTTACAACAATTCAATCACCTAACAATAACACTTTTTTCATGTCCAACTTCACACCATCATATATACACTCAAACTGCCCTAACATCCAACACAATTCAACATTAATATACCATAAACCAAGCATGAATTCCAGCATTCTTCAAGAGTTAACAACCTGCCGCAATGGTACCTTTACATTCTATTAATTTCCAAGCTTCAATTTCAATTCACATTTACATATACTAAGTATACATTATCCAAACAATTTCCTACACAATATACATTTAATCAATCATTTAATTCACCATTTACAAGCAAAAATAAGCTGCCTTCAAAGTGTTTCCATGGCTGCCAAAAGTACACATCCCCATTCAACATCAAACCTCAAAAATTTCTCTATAAATCAAACACCCATAACATCCTTACAAACTTTAACAAAGCAACAATCAAAAACACAAACTTACCTATTGCTGGGACTTGCTAAATCTTCACTAAAACTTCTTAAAATTGCTATCAAACTCTTCCTTGTGACGTGGGGATAAACTTTAATGAAGATAAGTAAAGAAAATGTAGCTTGAAAATGGGTGTAAAGAGCCATGCATTTGGGCGGCCATGGGAGGACTTTGGGAGCTCTTCATTTCGGCCATGGTGTTTGAATGAATGAGGAAGATGAATTTTTAGTGGAGTAATCTGCCCACTTAGTGTTTATTAAATTCCCATAGTGCTCCACTCACTTAAGAAAATAATTTAATATGTTTAAGTGCTAATTACTCAAATCACACTCCACTTTTGCTATTTATATTAGGTACCCCTAATTTCATTTTTCATGACATTTTTCAAGTGTAATATTATTTATTTTTAATGGATATTTAGGTCAAAAGACAACTCGGGATGTCAAATGACCACAATGCCCCTGTTCGGGTTACATTCCCGATTTTTCGGTAACATCGGGTTTTGTCCGTTTTTTGATTTCTCACTTTTCTTTGTACTAATTAATTAATTTTTCTTTGATATTTCTAATGGCATTTATACTTCAATAGGAGTCTATTTAAGTTCTAAAAATATTTTCCAGGGTTCCCCGAGGTCCAGGGCTAGTCAACGGTCCACGCCGTGACTTCTCGGTGCGATCACCTATCGCTAGGGTTCTCGGCTCGCTTAACTTGGTTGCATTTCTTTACTATTATTTTTCCTTTGTTTTTATTTTATTTTCTTTTCTTGTATTTCATTATTTTATATCTCCTCACTCATATCGAAGTGTAGTTCTAGGCATTCTAGCTGTCAGGACAACACTAGTCATTGGAACAGTAGAACGCACTACCGAATGCCAATAAATCAAAGGAGGCTCTGCCCGAGTTTCCACAGAAATAAATTATGATAAAAAAATAAAAAAAAATATTACCACATATTTTCTACAAAGTTTAAAAATTAACAACGGACACGACAGGATAAGATAGGGTGCTCCAGCATCGAATGTGGCACGCTTTACTCGGCTACACTGTAGACGGGTAAAGGGTGTCACAGGAGTAATGGATATTGAAAAATAATGAGAGTTAATTAAAATTTTTGAGATACTGAATTAATTAAAATTTTGACTTATGATACAAACTTCAATTAAAGCCTTTTAATAATCATGTAATACTACCTTACACTTTAAAATGAATGGCAATTTATTTAAAATCCCTTGTAGTATACTTAATGGGTTATCGGTAGGCGAAGTTCGGTAATTCATTAGGTATACTTGTAATGCCCTCACCGTAGGTAGTCCGTACATTCTTTTGTTCTGACGACTAACGTCTGTTCGGACAGTCAGAATGTCTGGAACTATACTTAAACTAGGGTGAGGAGACAAAAATTGATGAAATAAAGACCAAGAAAAATTAAGAGAAAAAAAAAAAAATGTAACTAGGTTAAAGGAGCCAAAACCACGGTGATGGGTGACCGTACCGGGAAGTCACTGCGTAGACAGTTGACGATCCTAGACCAGCGAGCAACCCTAGGAAATAATTTTCGAAACGTAATTAAAGGTTTACTGAGGTATAGATGACATTGAAAATATCAAAAAAAAATAGCTAATTGGTGCAGGTAAAAATAAAAATGAAATAGACAATATAAAATTTAAAGGAACTGTCAGATCGGGAATTTAGTCGGTATTACTGAAAAAGTTTGACTATAACCCGAAGAGGGGCATTTTGGTCATTTGGCACCTAGAGTCGACTTTTGACCTAAATGTTCATTAAAATGAGTGATATTTAAATTTTGAATGTCTCATGACAGCATGAAACTATATGTAATGTAATTAAAGGAACATAAGGGGAATTATTAGAAATTTAAAACTTTAATTATTAAAATTAATAATTTAATTTTTAGTGGGGTATAAATAGGTATAAAATGACAAACCTAACACCACTCAACATCATCTTCCTCACTTCATCTCTCTTGGTCGAACCCTATTCCCATTTTTCCTCCACGAAAGCTCACCTTCCAACCTCTAAATCCCTCCCATTCTCACCATAAACCTCACATGTTTCTTCACAAAAATTAGTCACCACACCTTGGGAAGACTATAGGCAGCCAAGAAAGAAAGGATTGGTGAAGTTTTAGCAACTTGAAGAATTGTCCATTCAAGGTTAGTGCAAGTATTCTTCTCCTTTCTTTGTCAAATCTTGAATTGAGATTAAAATGAGTGAGTATAACATGAAATTGAAAGCAAATGGTGAAAAACTTTAGAACCCTCATTTTAGCAGCTTTGAAAATATGGGAGTTTAATGTCTTCATGCATATAAATGGTGTTTAGTGATGTTAATGGATGTGTATATGAAGTTATATGTTTAAAAAATTGATTGCATGTGTATATTGTGATTGACAAATTGGAGTTAAGGTTTTAACCTAACTACTAGAGACTTTGTGTAATTGCTAGAATTTGAATGTGTTGAGATGAATTGATGATGTTAGAAGTGCCATGAATGTCAATTTGTAGTTTGGGAGTTGGAGGAAATGAAAATTGGAAGTGTATATTTTTCATGCAGGTTGAGACTTTGAAAATCCAGTGTATATTTTGAGCCATAACTGAAATTGTGTTGCTCCAATTGGTGTGAGGCCAATTGGAATGAAACTAGACCTAAAATGCTTCATTTTTCATGAAGAGACCATGCTCAAATTCTGTCCATAACTTGACCAAATTGTTGTCCCAAACCGGATGACCAAATGATGAACCCAGAAAAATGACCAAATAAACAATACACATTCATTTGGCCATAACTCTCTCTAGACAGGTCTAAATGACCTTAATTTTATACCATTGGAAAGCTTAGATATAGAACTACAACTTTTATGAAGATCATAGAGCCCAAAAATGCCTTAAACCAAACCAAATTGTTGGCCCAATTTAGGTCACAAAACTGTCCAGAACCATATTGCCTAAAAATTGCTAGAAATAGGCTTACTTGACCAGTTTTGGCAAAGAGGCCATAACTTGGTCTACAAAAATCCAAATGCAATGAAATCAGTGGCAAAATTTCCATAAGACATCAATACACAATATTGGTATTTTGACCAAAACCCAGAAAGCAAGGAAACCAAGTCAATTGGCTAGATCAAATTAGTATGCAAATTCTGGAAATTGCTTAAGTGACCATTTGACTCCAGAATAGTCTTTTTGTCATATCTCCCATTAGGAAACTCCAATTGGGATGAGCCATATTGTTTTGGAAACCTAAGGACTCCAACCTTGTTTTAGACACTATTCTTAAATTAAGAATGTATGAATCCTAAAAGTTGAGTTAAAGCCACTAACCTGAACTGGAATCCTGTTGGCACAAGATACATGAGTCCAGGCCAGTGATTTAGCTATAAGTAATTCTGCAAGACTTAAAAAATTACAATCCAGAATTCTGAGTTACCATATGACATAGGGTAACAAATTATATGAAGAACACTAAGCCTAAAAGTGTAACGTCCTCACTGTAGGTAGTCCGTACATTCTACTGTTCAGATGACTAATGTCTATTCGAACAGTTAGAATGTCTGGAACTACACTTAAACTATAGTGAGGAGGCATAAATTGATGGAATAAATGTTAAGAAAATATAAGAAAAATTTAGAGAAAATAAAATAAAATTTAGAGAATTTATTAATTGGTACAAAAATATAATAGTAACCCGATGAGCACCACGAAGGGCATTTTGGTCATTTCACCCTCAGAGGTGAATTTTGACCTAAATGTCAAATTAAAAATTTAAAGAATAAAATAATTAACATAAATTAAAACTTTATAAATTGAATTAGGAAAATGAGAAGAGAAAGAAGAAGAAAAGAAAAGAAAAAAAGGATTTATGACATTTTAAAATTTAAAGTACAAATTATATATATATATATATATATATATACACAAGATGACAAAAGCCACCAACCACAAGTCTTCTTCTTCCTCCTCTTCTCTCTCCATTGGCCGGCTCCATTGTTGCTCTCTCCACCATTTTTGTTCAAGCCTCAAGCTTGAATCTTCCCTCATTTACTCATCAAAACCCTTAGCGCTCTTCATTAAAAATTTAACCCACATCATAAGGAAGCCATTGATAGTAAAAAGAAGGGATAAGAAGTGAAGTTGTCAAGTCATCAAGTGAGGTTAGTGCACTAAACTCCTAATCTCTTTTCTTTAAGCATGAAAATCATGCTAAACTAAGTGTAAATTTCATGAAATTAAAAAGAAATTTTGAGAAAAAGGGGCACTTGAATTTCGGTAGCCCTAAGAGGAGTATGAAATTGATGGTTTTGTTGGTTTTAAATGGGTTAGGGAAGTGGATTAACAAGGTTAAAAGTGTTAGAATTTATTTACGTAAGTGTATGTGGGATTTGGAAAAATTGAAACTAGGGATTATGTACATGATTTGGGAATTTTGTCTTTGCTTGGGATTGAACTAATTGAGATGAGATTGTTTCTTATAGAAGTGCTATGTATGCGAATTGAAGTAAGGAAGTTGGAGAAGAATGAATATTTGGGAGTACCATTTTCTGCAGGTTTGGGACTTAATGAGTCCAGTGTGTTTGATGAACCATAACTGAAATTATATGACTCCAATTGGTATGAAGCCAATTGGAGGTGAAACTAGACCCAAAATAGCCCATTTTTCATTAAGACACCATGCCAAAATTTCATCAAAATCCTGACCAATTTTCTACCCAAATCCGGATGACCCTGCACAAAACCCAAAAAATGACCAAATGAACAGTACGTATTCATTTAGTCATAACTCCCTCTACACTAGTCCAAATGACTTGAATTTTATACCTTTGGAAAGATTAGACATAGGGCTACAATTTTCATGCAGACCACAGAACCCAAAAATGCTTAAAACCAAACCAAATTGCTGGCCCTATTTGGGTTATAAAACTGTCCAGAATTAAGTTGTCTAGAAACTGCTGGACATAAACTTACCTGACCAGTTTTGGAAAAATGGCCATAAGTTGGTCTACAAGAACGAAAATGTAATGAAACCAGTGGCAAAATTTCCACAAGACATAGATCTACAAATTTGGTATTTTGACCAGAACCTAGATATCAAGAGAACTAGGTTAAATAGTTACAACAAGTCACTACTTCAAAACCTAGAATCTGACCAAATTTCATTTGACCCTAGAATAGTCTTTTAGTCATATCTCCCACTAGAAAAAACCAATTGGGATGATCCATACGTTTACAGAAACCTAAGAAATAGGGCTAAAACTTTGTTTTAGGAACCTTCCTCAAATTATGAATTTAAGAACCTCAAAAAGGGACCTGTAGTCACTGACCTAAACTGAACACCTGTTGGCCCAGGGTACATGAGTCCAAGTCAGTTAATTAGCCCAAAATAATTCTAAAAAATTTGAAAAATTGTGAATAAAAATTGTAAGTGACCAAAAGACATAGGGCAACAATTTCTATGAAAATCATTATGCCTAAAAGTGACTACAACATGTTCCATTAATTAGGTAAACTTTAAGTCCAAATGTTCCCTGGTTAAGGAACCAGAATCTAAAAATGAATAAGTTATGGTTATCTGACCATAACTTGAGTTCTAAAAATCAAACTGACATGATTTAAAATAGAAAATAAAGATAAGACATAGAGGAACAACTTCCATGAAGGAAGTGTGGACAAATAGTGGCTATAAGCTGATCAAATGGATAGGTAAAAATAAAACACAAAAACTGAACCTAAAGAAAGGTTCATGAGATGAATTATCTTATAGTAGGAAGTTAACCCTAACAAGCCATTAAACACTAAACCATATGAAAGGGGTATGTGGGACCTATTTTCCCACTATAAAGTGACATGAACATTGCTAATAAATAAGTAATAATGTTTAATAGCCCATAGTATACCTAGACTTATTTATTTAATTTGGATCAATTGGTATACCAATTAGGGACTACAGCTAGCAGTACTGCCCATAAGAATAATCATTAACAGCTGTCTGACATGATTATTCTACAGGCTTTATGCCTGCCCGTTGGCCAATATGCGTAATATTATATCTGGCTTAAATGCCAGCCGGCAAGCTTCATGCCTGACATGACTGACGTATACTGGATAGATATATGGCTATCTAACTAGTATACTCCCGTGTATCCAGCTTTTATAATTTTTTATAGCTTTCTTAGGCACTGATAATGATTAATTAAGACTTAATATACAATAGGTAAACAGAAAAGATCCCAATAATTTAAATTGTTTTCAAAGTGCAATAAAAATGTAAATTTCCTAGAAATTATGAATTGCCATATAGAATCATTATTTCAATTGTTTAATTATTGCTATTATAAATTATATACCACTAAGTGTTATGCTTAGTGTGTTGGTTTTCCATCACGTAGGTATTGGAGACCAGTCCCCGCAACTGCAGCAGCAGCAATAGTAGTGCTCATACAGAGACCGATCAGATTTACCAGTGTCCACTAGTCACCTCGATAGTTGTAATTTTATTGGTAGGGCCCATGCATGTCTAGATTTTGTTCTTTTGTTCATTGTACATAAACACATGATGTATTTCATTTTGGATTGTAATTTAACTTTGAGATTGTAAGTAAACTTATAATTTATTATCTATGAATTTCTATATGAATACAATAGACAATATCTTTTGAGATCTCATAAATAATTGTGAAATATATGATACAATAGAAAATGATATGGAAATGTGTGAAATGGATATGATCATGTTAGGAGGTGATTAGTGGAACCCGCCAGATGCCAACAAAACAGAGGAGGCTCTGCTCGGGTTTCTAAAAAAGAGAAAAATTTCTACACATAGATTACCATTTTTAAATGATATTAAAAGTTTACAATAGACATGATAAAACAAGATAGGGTGCTCCGGCACTGAATGTGGCACGTCTTGCTCAGCTATACAGTAGACGGGTAAGGGGCGTCACGTTTAGTGGTATTATAGTAGAGGTTTAGGCGGTCCTAGACCTAGGTAGTTAGAAATAGATAGAGTGCATCACATGCATGGGCCTTTAAATAGAGTCGAGGTGACACTAATGCAGATCTATTCTTTGTCTGTTTTATAGGATCAATGGCATCTGATCATTCAGAGCACGGACCTCCAGGACTGATATAGGAGGAGGTAGAGAGTCATGCACCCACACCTGCTCCTAGTAGGGAGCAAAGCAATAGAGCCGAGTCATCCCGTGGTACTGCAGGGAGAGCACAGTAGGCCTTCCTAGAACAGATGACTCAACTGCTCCATTAGGTCATCGGAGCTATACCTCAGCCACAGCCACTTCCACTTCCACAACCACAGCCACAACCATCACCACCTGTACAACCACCATCGCCCCCACAGCCACAACCTGTACACAGATCCCCACTGGAGAGGCTGAGGAAGTATGGGGCAGTTGACTTCAGGGGTAAGAAAGAGAATGATCCAACCACAGCAGAGTATTGGCTGGAGAGGACAGAAAGCGTATTGCAGCAGTTGCACTGCACCCCAGAGAAGCAATTGGAGTGTGCTTTGTCACAGCTACAAGAGGATGCTTATAGATGGAGGGTGATAATATCGAGAGTGGTCCAGGCTGCACAGATCACCTGGGAATTCTTTCTGGCTGAATTCAAAAAGAAATACATCAGCCATGTGTACTTGAAGGCCAGAAGGAGAGAATTCCTGGCACTGAGATAGAGGCAGCTTATAATATCTGAATATGAGCGAGAATTTGTGAGACTTAGTGGATATGCATTGGAGTTGATGCCCATAAAAACTGAAAAATGCAGAAGGTTTGAGGACGGACTGAATGACAAAATTAGGTTGATAGTCACATCTCATCACTTCACAGACTTCTCCCAGTTGGTAGCATCAGCCCTTGATGTAGAGAGAGTCAGAAATGAAGAGCAGTCCAGAAAGGACAGGCAACGTAAGAGGGCTTCTAGATCTGGTCAGTCTAGTTCAACAGACACGGGTAGTAAGAGGCCCAAGGAGTCTCAGGGTCAGACTCAAGGTCGAGGTAAGAAGCAGAAATCCCGATTTGCCCTAAGGAGAGGAGGAGGACAATTTGGTGCATCAGTGGGTAATTCTCCGGGTACAATTACACGGGGATCAGCCCCACCACCAATTGCACACATTGTTGCAGGCCCCACAGAGGAAAGTGCAGATTATTGACTGGTGGGTGTTTCAGATGTGGGTCTACGGATCACTTCTTGAAGGATTGTCCACAGAGGAATGCTAGTGTTCCCACTGCTCCACCCCAGATGGTGAGGTCTGCCCTAGCAGCACAGAGGGGTGGAAGACCTGCGAGGCCTGATACAGCTGGTACATCATAGAGGACTACTGCAGAGATAGTTCAGAGGCAAGAGATTAGAGTAGCACCCTGTGCCTATGCTATGAGTGCTCGAGATGAGCCAGAGCCAGCTGATGTCATAAGGGGTACTTTCTCACTTTATGATCTATCTGTATGTGCATTAATTGATCCTGGCTCCACACATTCTTATGTCTGCATTACACCACATGTTGGTAGAGGGGTACAAGTAGAGGAGTTAGAGGAGGACATACAAGTTACAAACCCTTTAGGCCATAGTGTCATGGTGAAAAAGGTCTACAAGGGTTGTCCTGTGAGGATACAGGGTTATGAGTTTCTAGCTGACTTGATTGAGCTACCATTCCATGAGTTTGATGTGATATTGTGAATGGATTGGTTATCACGTTATCGGCCAATGGTAGATTGTCGGCTGAAGAGGATGTCACTACAAATAGCAGAAGAGGATGAGATTTCAGTTGTGGGTGAAGGAACGGGTTGTCTTTCTACTATCATATCAGCCACAGCAGCCAGAAGAATAATAAGAAAGGGCTGTGAGGCTTTCTTAGCACATGTGGTTGACACCAAGAAGACTAGCTCAAGCATACAGGAGATTCCCATAGTATGTGAATTTTCGGATGTGTTTCTAGAATAGTTGCCAGGTTTTCCACCTAATAGAGAAGTGGAGTTTGCTATAGAGGTTATGCCGGGTACCGCACCAATCTCCATTGCTCCATATAGATGGCACTTATTAAACTAAGAGAGTTGAAAGTTTAGTTACAGAAGCTACTAGAAAAGGGTTTCATACACCCTAGTGTGTCACTGTAACACCCCCGTTTGCATAGCCTGGTAGATTTCACTGTTCCGGTGACCGGTGTCAGTCCAGATAATTAAGGGGATTAGAACCACACTTAAGACAACTAGAGAAGTCATAAATACAAATAATTAGTATTTGCCAATTAGTTAAGTATAAATAAGAAAAACGGAATATAAAAAGTTAAACGAGCCGAGAGTCACAGCGATGGGTGACCTTCTCGGGAATGACTGCGAAGTCATTTTAAACTCAAATTTCGAACTGTAAAATGTGACGCTGCGGTCCTTAGGACCCTTTATGAACACAGTGGAAAAGAGAAAATTACGAAAAAGAACTATTAAGTCAGTCAAATAATTAGGTCAGGGAGCCGGAAGAAATATTGAATTATTTGCAAATCGGGATGAACCAGCGAGGGGCAATTTGGTCAATTGACCCCGAGAGCTGACTCCTGACCTAACTGTCAAATAAAATTGGAGAAAAGAAAATTTCGGAATCGAGAATTAAATTAAAGAACTAATAAAAAAAAAGAAAGAAAATGAAAAAGGTGTAGGGAGATGACATCATGCATGATGCCATAAATGTTATAATTAAAATTTAATTAATTAGATTTTTTTTTGGGTCTTCCATAAGCTAAAATAGATAAAAGAAAAGAAAAGAAACAAAAAAAATTAAATCCATCTTCCTTACCCAAACTTGCCGCCTCACTCTCTTCCTTATTCTCCATGGAAATTCTTCCATCAAAGCTTGTCTTCAAGCTTTGAAACCCTTACAAAATCCCAACTTTTTCCATAATCACTTCATAAAACCTTATTCCCTTCCCTTGAGAAAGAAATTTAACAAGAAAGAAAGAAGAAAGGAGGAGAAAAATTGAAGATTTGGTATTAAAGTTGAGGTAAGTATATCAATTTGAAAGTTTGAGATTTGATTGTTGTGTTTTTAGTTTGAATTAGCTTGTAATATGCTTAAAATGAAAAGAAAAAAAATTGTGAGGGACCATTACTAAAATTTCATCCAGCTTGAAGGGGAGTATGATTTGCATAGTTTGATGGATTTGAATGAGTATATAAACCCCAATTAACTTAGTGATTATAGTTAAAAGCATTAAATGTAGTTAAATACAACAATTTAGTAAGTTAGGGTTTTGGGACTTAGGATTTATGAACCAAAAATGTAAGAAATGAGTAAATGGTGTCTTTGACCTATTGTGAAGTGAAAAATGGTCATTTATGACCAAATGAGTAGTGTTGGGATGGTTGGAACTAAAATCAAATTCGGAGGGAGTGTGGTCATGCTGCTGGCAACATGCCCAAGTCAACTTTGAAGGACCAAAAATGAAATTTTACAAGTCCAATTGATATGGCACCAATTGCGGATGAAAATAGACATAAAATGACACAATTTTCATTTGGGAACCATGCCCAAAAAGTGACCAGAACCTAGTGAACAAATTGACCAAAGTTGGATAAGCGCAGGCTGCCCTGTACAAACTGACCAAATGAACAGTGTTTGTTCATTTGGTCATAACTCGATCTAGGCAGGTACAAATGACCTGAAATTTTACCAATGGTTAGATGCGATATAGACCTAAAACTTTCATGAAGAATACAAACCCAAATTCTGCCAGCAACCAAGTCGTTTGGCCACCCCAAATTGGTGACCCAAAACTGCCAGCACCAAAATTGCCCAGAAAATCTGGGTTGTTTCCAATCCGGCAGCCATGGTTCAAATGGTCATAACTTGAGCTAAAAAACTCCAATTAGGGTGATTAAAAAATGAGAATAAACTTAAGACAATAAGGAACATTTTCTATGAATGAAGTTTTTCCAAATTCCAACAGTAAAATTACCAATGGAACAGTGAAACTAAGGACACTAAAACTGAAAAATTTGACAATTTTGCCTAAAGGACTTAAGCTTTGAGAAAATGACCAAAACCAACAAATTTATTGACCAAAATGTGGTATGTGCGTGAAGTTGGAGTTCCCATACCTATTAAGCCATAGAAAGTCAACAATTTGACTTGAATAGTATAGTGAATAGTAACCCGAAACACAAAAACTTCGAGAACGTCGAATTTAGCACGTTGGAGCTAGGTAAAAGTGAAGTTAAATTTATTTTTGGATTTATGCTAAGATATGGTACTGAAACACTATGAAACTGTGTGTTTCAGCTAGAAAAGACTTGGAAGCTCGGAGAGACTGAGTCAAGGCGTAGAGGCGACTCACGTCATGTCTGTGCACAGTAATTTTTGTTTAAATATGTGATTCTTGAAAATTTAATTTTTTTTTTGAGTTATTTATGAATTGCGTTGCCATTTATGATTGTCAGTATGACTTTGAAAATTGACCAGATTTCTCATAAATTATTTGAATAAATTGTTTTGAATTGATTTTGTGTTCACACTTAGCATGACAGTATCACATTATTCCTCCTCCATTTATGGGGTTGAGATCGCCTATTTTTGTCACACCCTACCCCTCTGTAAGGCATAACATGATCCCGTAGTATACCTAATGAATTACCAACTCCGTCTACTGATAATCCATTAAATACACTACAAGGGATTTTAAAAACTTTTCTTACTTCTTTTACAGTGGTGAGCACTATTTACAGGTGTTAAAAACCTTTTTGAACTGAAGTGATAGAACTAACACATTTGAATTATTTGGAATTTCTGTAAAAATTTTGGTAGAGTGCCATTTGTATTTTGGATAAAACAGTTCTTCAGAAAACCTGTAAAAAGCACTTCAATATTTTTCCAAATCTCAACTCCAACATATTTCTCAACACAACATGTTTCTCAATTCAAATTCACAGTAATTTTTCAGAGACTGAGATACAAGAAATATAATACAATTTTTGCAAGTCAAAATATCTCATAATTTACGTTACAACTTCAATGTACAATTTTAATTTACAACTACTCAAAACCAAAAACAATATGTACATACAGTGGTCATACATTACAGTACAAAATGCAAAATGTGGTATACTCATTATACTCGGAAATCTCTCACTTGAGGTACTAGCAGCCTAGTCTGCTGCCCTGTTTGTCTGTCTACCTGCGACAGCAATAAAAGGCTATCGCTGAGACAATGTCTCAGTGGTGCACAATATTAACCAAATGCAACTTTAAATCACAAATCACAAGTTATATAAATAGTGGATACTTAAAACCATAGTTAAATTCAAGACAGTAAATGTCAACAAGAATTTAAACTCCATTTCTCAATATCGCAATAATTTCAATAAATCAAATCATGATTAAATTCAAAAGACAGTGAATGTCAATAAGAATTTAACTCCATTTCACAATCTCATACTACATATCAATAAATCACACACAGCTTAATCATGTTCCAAAGTTCAATTCGTCCCAAAAGCCGATGGCTAATGAGGTATTCAATTCATCCCAAAAGTCGATGACTAATGAGGAATAACATAGCTAGCTAGCAAAAATATGATTACTCATCCAATTCGTCCTCAACAGGCACACACCTCAACACTTCAGCCAGAGAGGGAATTCAATTCGTCCCACTAGACAAGCTAGCGAGGAATATAATCAATATACATGATAGCTGTGGTTTCAAACCATTTCCAATCCTTTTCAATCAATAAGTATCCATCAATATCATTCAAACAATTTCTCACAATTTCAAACCATTTATAGTGCTTTTCAAGCGATAAATATCCATTCAAACACATTTCCACAATTTAAAATAATAATGTACAAATAGTCATAATTCATTTCAATTGAAAAATTCAAAGAAATAGTTGTTGTGCACAAACCTCTGATAACTGTCTCCTGGTCTGGACTCAGCATTTCCTTCCCTTTCCCTGAGTCTTTACTAACTGAGAAACACAATTTGAAGTGTTTCAGTACTAAATTAAACTGTCTCTATCGATAATGTTTGATAAGTAATTCACTGAAAGCTATTATTTGCTTAATCACCTAATATATCGACCCTCGATGCGTTCTAGGTAAATTAGGTTTTAGTGTTAGTAATATGTCACATTCGATAGTCTTTTAGGGTTGGTACATGTTACCAATTTCATTTCCTTGTTTAGTACATTTTATTGCAACTTGCTGGATTCCAGGATACTAGTTTGACCTAGCCGGACGACCTAGTTCCCTCGGATTTCGGGTTTCGATCAAAACTACAAACTTGTAGATCTATGTCTTATGGAACGCGGGGAAAAATTTCAGGTCATTCTGAGTTATGTAGACCAAGTTATGGTCATTTTACTATTGCTGGTCAAATGGCTTCAAATTTGGTCATTTTAGGTCAATTTTGGTCAACTTTGGTTCGGCCAGTTTTTAGACCCGAACTTGTGCAAGCTGTTTGACTTGCTTATGGTCATTTCTGGGCTTTGGTGTCTTCATAAGACTTGTAGATATTGGTCTTAACTATTCATGGTTCAAATTTCAGGTCAATTTGACCTGTTTTGAGTGAGTTATGGCCTAAACACTAACTGCTGCCCAAATGGTCAGTTTTCAGGCCTCACTTGCACTTAATCCGGATTTGGTCATTTTTCAAGCTACCTTGCAAGCAGAATTTTGGTATGCTTCCTTCAAAGAAAGTTGGCACATTTTGTGCCTAGTTTCCCCTCCAATTGGTCTCATACCAATTGGAGTTACACATTTAGAGTTATAGGATAAAATGCATACTGTCCTTAAATACATTGCTTAACATCTATCAATTGCACATTTACTTGCTATAAATCCACTTCTCTTACCAATTCTGATTTGGTACATTACCAAAACCATTTATCACTTCATATTAAAGTCACTTTGGGCAGAATACAAATATCCTTAATACACCAAATGAAACTCTAATTCACAAAGTCCAAATAAAACAATATATATACACATAACCACTCTTAATTATTACATACAATTTCCACAATCAATTTACATACATATTCATCAATCCTCAATATCACAATTCATCCAATATCTTCATGAATTCAAACATTCATCAAGGAGTCCCAAGGCTGCCGAAATGCTCCCCATTGCCAAAGTTTCCCTTAGTTTCTTCCACTTCAATTCCAAATGCACAATCATCACATATACATGGAAATAACTTACTAGGACATTAAATCACCCTACTCAACATGAATTCCCACCAAATATATGTAAAAATAATTCATTAAATATACAACTTCATGGCTGTCCAAAATTGGATATGTCAGTAACTCCTCCAAACTTTAAAATTTCATCACAAAGCAAACACCCATAACATGCTTACAAACTTTAACAAAGCAATATTCAAAAGCTCAAACTTACCTATTGTTGGGACTTGCTAAATCTTCACTAAAACTTCTTGAAATTGTTACCAAACTCTTCCTTGTGATGTGGGGATAAATTTTAATGAAGATAGGTGTGGGAAAAGACGGCTTGATCATGGAATTGTGAAGGTTTGAAGGTGGGCGGCCATGGGAGCTTTTTAGGAGAAATTTGGTTCGGCCATGGATAGTGCTTGAGGAAGAAGATAAAGGCAAATGTTAGTGGAGAATTTCAGAGTTTTCAAGCTTTATGTAGTGCTTAGTGGTCCACTAAGTATTAGGATAATATTTGTTTAATGAAACTTTTACTTATTCAATTTCTTAACCCATAATTTGTCTTATTTACTTTTCATTCCAATCTCAATTTTTTTATGTGATTTTCAAACTTTAATATCACTTTATTTTCATGGACATTTAGGTCAAAAGCCAACTCGGGGTGTCAAATGACCACAATGCCCTCTGCTCGGTTGCATTCGATTTTTCAGAATACCGGTTTTGTCCGCTTTTTCAATTACTCACTTGTCTTTGTACTAAATATTTAATTTTTCTTAGAAATTACTAATGATATTAATACAACAATATGTGTCTCTTTAAGTCATAAAAATATTTTCCAGTGGTTCCCATGATCTGGGCTAGTCAACGGTCCACGCCGTGACATCTCGGTGCGGTCACCCATCGCTAGGGTTCTCGGCTCGCTTAACTTGGTTACCTTTCTTTGCTATTATTTTTCCTTTGTTTTTCTTGTATTTTCTTTTCTTGTATTTCATTATTTTATGTCTCCTCCCTCATATCAAAGTGTAGTTCTAGGCATCCTAGCTGTCTGGACAACACTGGTCACCGGAACAATAGAACGTACTACCGAACATAGGGGTGTTACAATTCTCCCCCCCTTAAATAAATTTCGTCTCAAAATTTTACCTGGTATTAGTCTCTGAACAGCTGTGGGTGCTGTCTCCTCATATCCTCTTCACATTCCCATATAGCTTCCTGGCCTAAATGATGGTTCCACAGCACTTTAACCAGGTGTATCTGTTTGTTCCTCAACTGCTTCACCTCATAAGCCAGAATTTTTATGGGTTCTTCCTCATATGAGAGGTCTGGATTTACCTCTATCTCTTCAACTGATAGTACATGAGATGGGTCAGATCTGTACCTCCTTAACATGGACACATGGAAGACACTATGTATCCTTGCTAGCTCTGGAGGTAATGCCAACCGATATGCCAAAGGACCCACTCTTTCCAGAACCTCATATGGTCCGATGAAACGAGGACTCAGTTTGCCCTTTCTGCCAAATCTCATAATCCTCTTCTAAGGAGAAACTTTGAGGAATACCTTATCACCCACTGCATATTCAACATCTCTTCTTTTCAAATCAACATAGGACTTTTGACGGTCTGATGCAGCTTTTAGTCTATCTCTAATCAATCTGATCTTTTCCTCTGTCTGCTGAACAATTTCTAGCCCAATCATCTTCCTTTCACCTACTTCATCCCAACATAAGGGAGTTCTGCACTTTCTACCATACAAAGCTTCATATGGAGGCATCCCAATGCTTGATTGGTAGCTGTTGTTATAAGCAAACTCAATCAAAGGCAAGTGTGTATCCCAACTACCTTCAAACTCAATCACCAAGCCCGTAGCATATCCTCCAATATCTGAATAACCCTCTCAGACTGGCCATCTGTCTGTGGGTGGAATGCTGTGCTGAAGTTCAATCTAGTTCCTAAGGCTCTCTGAAGACTACCCCAGAATCTAGAAGTGAACCTAGGATCTCTGTCAGATACAATTGATACTGGCACTCCATGCAATTTTACAATCTCATATATGTACAATCTGGCCAATCTTTCCAGGCTATAGTCCATCCGAACTGGCAAAAAGTGAGCAGACTTAGTCAATCTATCAACTATGACCCATACTGCATCATGACTACTCTGTGTCCTTGGAAGTCCTGTAACAAAATCCATAATTATTCGTTCCCATTTCCACTCTGGTACTGATAAAGGATGTAACAAACCAGCTGGAACTTGATGTTCTGCCTTTACTTGCTGACAAGTTAGGCATTTGGAAACAAATTCAGCTATATCTCTCTTCATACCCATCCACCAGTAATGCTCTTTCAGCCCTCTGTACATTTTAGTTCCACCAGGGTGCATAGCAAAAGGAGACTCATGTGCTTCCTTCATAATGATCTGTCTCAATTCCACATCACTAGGAACGCACATTCTGCCCTGATGTAGCAATAAACCATCCTCTCTCACAGAAAATTCAGGTTTCTTGCCCTGCTGGACTTCTTTCAGTAGCTTCTGATATTTTTCATCACTCTGAGCAGCCATTCTGATATGATCAATCAACACTGGCTGTACATGCCATGCAACTACTGTCTATCCCTCATTATCAATCTCTAAACTGGCATGCTGTGCTTTCAATTCATATACCATGGACAAAGGAGAAACTCTGAGACTTGCCATAGTCTTGCGACTTAAGGCGTCAGCCACTACATTTGCTTTCCCTGGCTGATAGTCTATTAAGCAATCATAATCTTTGAAGAGTTCTAACCATCTCCTCTGCCTCAAATTTAATTCCTTCTGGGTGCCTAAGTCCTTCAAGCTCTTGTGATCTGTGTAAATGTAGCATTTCTCCCCATACAAATAGTGTCTCCAGATCTTCAAAGCAAAAACAATAGCTGCTAGCTCCAGATCATGTGTTGGGTAGTTCCTCTCATGCGGTTTCAGCTGGCGTGATGCATAAGCAATGACATTCCGATCTTGCAAAGAAGATACACCTAACCCATTGTGAGAAGCATCACTATAAACTGTGTATTCTTTACCCAGAGTAGGTAAAGTGAGGACTGGAGCTTCAGTCAAACACCTCTTCAACTCATCAAAACTTTACTGGCATTTATCAGTCCACTGAAATTTTACATCTTTTTGAAGCAGTTTGGTCAGTGGAGAAGATAACATAGAAAACCCCTTCACAAACTGACGGTAATATCCAGCTAGACCCACAAAACTGCGAATTTCTGTGATGTTCCTGGGTGGCTTCCAATTAAGGATAACTTCTACCTTGCTGGAATCTACCTTGATCCCTTCAGCTGACACAACATGTCCCAAAAAGGAGATTTCTTTCAGCCAAAATTCACACTTCGACAATTTGGCGTATAGTTGTTTCTCCCTTAAAGTCTGCAGTATAATCCGCAGATGTCTGTCATGCTCCTCTGCATTCCTTGAATATATCAAAATGTCATCAATAAACACCACCACAAATTGATCAAGATATGGTCTGAAGATAGTGTTCATCAGATCCATAAAAGTAGCTGGAGCATTTGTTAACCCGAATGGCATTACTAGAAACTCATAGTGGCCATACCGAGTTCTGAAAGCAGTTTTTGGAATACTCTGCTCTTGCACCTTCAACTGATAATAACCAGATCGCAAATCAATTTTGGAGAATACAGCTGCACCCTTCAACTGATCAAACAAATCATCAATGCAAGGCAATGGATATCTGTTCTTTATTGTCACCTTATTCAACTGCCAATAATCTATACATAAGCGGAGAGTACCATCCTTCTTCTTAACAAACAACACTGGTGCTCCCCAAGGTGACACACTAGGGCGGATGAAGCCCTTTTCAAGTAATTCTTGCAATTGTATCTTCAACTCCTTCAACTCTGCTGGTGCCATTATGTATGGCGTTATGGAGATTGGATCCACACTAGGCATAACATTAATTTCAAACTGCACTTCTCTTTCCGGAGATAGTCCTGGCAATTCATCAGGAAACACATCTGGAAAGTCATATACTGTAGGGATATCCTTCAATGCTGGACTCCCCACTTGGGTGTCTACCACATGTGCCAAGTATGCTTCACACCCCTTTTTGATCATTTTTCTGGCTAGTGCAGCCGAAATGATGTTTGATGGCAATAACTGCCTCTCCCCATGTATTACCACATCGTTGTACTGAGAGAGACCAAAAGTGACTGTCTTCAGCCTACAGTCAATCATGGCATGATGCCTAGCTAACCAATCCATGCCCAAGATGATATCATAATCTCTGAAGGGCATTTCAATGAAATCAGACAGAAAAGTGTGTCCTTGGATCACCAAAGGACAATCTCTATACATTCTATTAACCCTAACCTCCTGTCCTAGCGGACTTGTTACTAGCACCTCAAAGTCCATTTTTGTACATGGAACAGCAATGCAATCAATGATGCTAGCACTCACATAAGAATGGGTAGAACCCGGGTCAAATAACACAAACACATTCTGATTAAAATTTGAGAAGGTACCAGCCACAACATCAGATGTCTCGGCCTCTTCCCTCAGTCTCATTGCATACATTCTGACTGGAGCACTGTCTTGCTCTGATTGTTTCACTGTGCCTTGGTCACTGGCTACCTCTACCCCTGCCTCTACCTCTGCTGGGTGGTTGTGAACTTCTAGTGACAGGGCTCTAAACTGACCCTTCTGCAGTAGTAGGAGGTGGTCCAACCCTACGACTACTGGTGCAGTCCTTGACAAAGTGTCCTGTGCCTCCACAGTTATAACAGGCTCCAATAGCCTTGTAGCATATCCCACCATGATTTCTTCCACATGTTTCACATTGGCAGGGAGGGTAAGAAGCTCTGGTACTCTGCTGTCTAAATAGAGGAGGCTTCATCACGAATATCTTCCCTACTGACTTCTTGCCACCTCCGCCATGTCCCCATAGTTCTTCCTCTTTCCAAGAGGACCACCGAACCCTGTTTCACCGATTTTCCTCTTTCTCTGTCTTCTCTGATTTCTTTTTCTCAGGAGCAGCTTCAAACTCAATTCTTTCCAACTCTAGGGATTGAGAAACAAGTTCAGAGAAGTTAGTGTGTTTGAACTCGACTACTTGTAATATGATACTGGGCTTCAAGCCAGTTTTAAACCTCTTGCATCTCTCCCTGCTGGTAGCAAGTAAACTTACTGCATAATGGCTCAAAGTGGAAAATTCTCTTTCATACTCACCACCGACCGCTTCCCTGCTTTTAGACTTAGGAACTCTTGTAGCTTCTGGTCTACATAGGCATCAGGGACATATTTTTGTCAAAATTCCCTGAGAAAGTCATTCCATGTTAACACCTGCAGTTCTACTGCATCGTGGGGAATGGTTTTCCACCACCATAAGCATCCTCAGAACAAAGATACTGAGTATTCAAATCTAAGCTCCTCTGTGCAATGCAATTTCTTGAATACCCTATCCATCCTCTCTAACCATTGTTCAGCTTCTAGAGGATCTACTGTCCCCTTAAACTCTGTAGCCCCATACTTCATCAATTTGTCATACTGCCTAGTAGGAGATCGTGTGGTTGTACCATCGTGTCTCAGTATTGGGACTTGAGTAGGCACATTACCGACCATTTGTTGGAACATTGCAGCCATCTCACGAGCGAATCGAGCAGAAATCGCGACATCGCTGGCCGGTGCCTTGAACCATCGGCATTGTGTAGGGTCAGGGGCATCCCTTGCACCTCAGCCTCAATAGATTGATCGACTGAACGATCACCCTCTTCCATGGTCAATGCGAGGATCTTAGACCTCCTGAACAAATAACACAAGGAGATTTCCTCCCATTAGTGCATATTTATAATGTAATGTACTGTATGTATCAAACAATGATATTGAGCAGTTGTACTATGAAGAAAGAATATTCAAGTAATAGGTGAAAACAAAATTTAAAAACTAGCTCTGATACCACTAAAACATGTCACACCCTACCCCTCTGTAAGGCATAACATGATCCGTAGTATACCTAATGAATTACCAACTCCGCTTCATCGATAACCCATTAAATACACTACAAGGGATTTTAAAACTTTTCTTACTTCTTTTACAGATGGTGAGCACTATTTACAGTGTTAAAAACCTTTTTGAATCAAGTGATAGAACTAACACATTTGAATTATTTGGAATTTCAGAAAATTTTGGCAGAGTGCCATCTGTATTTTGGATAAAGCAGTTCTTGTAAAACTGTAAAAAGCACTTCAATATTTTTCCAAATCTCAACTCCAACATATTTCTCAACACAACATGTTTCTCAATTCAAATTCACAGTAATTTTTCAGAGACTGAGATACAAGAAATATAATACAATTTTCACAAGTCAAAATATCTCATAATTTACTTTGCAACTTCAATGTACAATTTTAATTTACAACTGCTCGAAACCAAAACCAATATGTACATACAGTGGTCATACATTACAGTACAAAATGCAAAATGTGGTATACTCATTCTACCCGGAAATCTCTTGCTGGAGGTACTAGCAGCCTAGTCTGCTGCCCTGTCTGTCTGTCTACCTGCGATAGCAATAAAAAGCTATCGCTGAGACAATGTCTCAGTGGTGAACAACATTAACCAAATACAACTTTAAATCACAAATCACAAGTTATATAAATAGTGGATACTTAAAACCATAGTTAAATTCAAGACAGTAAATGTCAACAAGAATTTAAACTCCATTTCTCAATATCACAATAATTTCAATAAATCAAATCATGATTAAATTCAAAAGACAGTGACTGTCAATAAGAATTTAACTCCATTTCACAATCTTATAATACATATCAATAAATCACACACAGCTTAATCATGTTCCAAAGTTCAATTCGTCCCAAAAGCCGATGGCTAATGAGGTATTCAATTCGTCCCAAAAGTCGATGACTAATGAGGAATAACATAGCTAGCTAGCAAAAATATGAGTACTCATCCAATTCGTCCTCAACAGGCACACACCTCAACACTTCAGCCAGAGAGGGAATTCAATTCGTCCCACTAGACAAGCTAGCGAGGAATACAATCAATATACATGATAGTTGTGGTTTCAAACCATTTCCAATGCTTTTCAATCAATAAGTATCCATCAATATCATTCAAACAATTTCTCACAATTTCAAACCATTTATAGTGCTTTTCAAGTGATAAATATCCATTCAAACACATTTCCACAATTTAAAACAATAATGTACAAATAGTCATAATTCATTTCAATTGAAAAATTCAAAGAAATAGTTGTTGTACACAAACCTCTGATAACTGTCTCCTAGTTTCGACTCAGTGTTTCCTTCCCTTTCCCTAAGTCTTTACTAACTGAGAAACACAATTTGAAGTGTTTCAGTACTAAATTAAACTGTCTCTATCGATAATGTTTGATAAGTAATTCACTGAAAGCTATTTTTTGCTTAATCACCTAATATATCGACCCTCGATGCATTCTAGGTAAATTAGGTTTTAGTGTTACTAATATGTCACATTCGATAGTCTTTTAGGGTTGGTACATGTTACCAATTTCATTTCCTTGTTTAGTGCATTTTATTGCAACTTGCTAGATTCCGGAAAACTAGTTTGACCTAGCCGGACGGCCTAGTTCCCTCGGTTTTTAGGTTTCGATCAAAACTACAAACTTTTAGATCTATGTCTTATGGAACGCGGGGCAAAATTTCAGGTCATTCTGAGATATGTAGACCAAATTATGGTCATTTTACTATTGCTGGTCAAATGGCATCAAATTTGGTCATTTTAGGTCAATTTTGGTCAACTTTGGTTCGGCCAGTTTTTGGACCCAAACTTGTGCAAGCTGTTTGACATGCTTATGATCATTTCTGGGCTTTAGTGTCTTCATAAGACTTGTAGATATGGGTCTTAACTATTCATGGTTAAAATTTCAGGTCAATTGGACCTGTTTTGAGTGAGTTATAGCCTAAACACTAACTTCTACCCAAATGGTCAGTTTTCAGGCCTCTCTTGCACTTAATCCGGATTTGGTCATTTTTCAAGCTACCTTGCAAGCAGAATTTTGGTATACTTCCTTCATGAAAGTTGGCACATTTTGTGCCTAGTTTCACCTCCAATTTGTCTCATACCAGTTGGAGTTACACATTTAGAGTTATAGGCTAAAATGCATACTATCCTTAAATACATTGCTTAACATCTATCAATTGCACATTTACTTGCTATAAATCCACTTCTCTTACCAATTCTGATTTGGTACATTACCAAAACCATTTATCACTTCATATTAAAGTCACTTTGGGCAGAATAAAAATATCCTCAATACACCAAATGAAACTCTAATTCACAAAGTCCAAATAAAACAATGTATATAAACATAACCACTCCTAATTATTACATACAATTTCCACAACCAATTTACATACATATTCATCAATCCTCAATATCACAATTCATCCAATATCTTCATGAATTCAAACATTCATCAAGGAGTCCCAAGGCTGCCGAAATGCTCCCCATTGCCAAAGTTTCCCATAGTTTCTTCCACTTCAATTCCAAATGCACAATCACCACATATACATGGAAATAACTTACTAGGACATTAAATCACCCTACTCAACATGAATTCCCACCAAATATATGTAAAAATAATTCATTAAATATACAACTTCATGGCTGTCCAAAATTGGATATGTCAATAACTCCTCAAAACTTTAAAATTTCATCACAAAGCAAACACCCATAACATGCTTACAAACTTTAACAAAGCAATATTCAAAAACTCAAACTTACCTATTGTTGGGACTTGCTAAATCTTCACTAAAACTTCTTGAAATTGTTACCAAACTCTTCCTTGTGATGTGGGGATAAATTTTAATGAAGATAGGTGTGGGAAAAGACGGCTTGATCATGGAATTGTGAAAGTTTGAAGGTGGGCGGCCATGGGAGCTTTTTAGGAGAAATTTGGTTCGGCCATGGCTAGTGCTTGAGGAAGAAGATAAAGGCAGAATGTTATTGGAGAATTTCAGAGTTTTCAAGCTTTATGTAGTGCTTAGTGGTCCACTAAGTATTAGGATAATATTTGTTTAATGAAACTTTTACTTATTCAAATTCTTAACCCATAATTTGTCTTATTTACTTTTCATTCCAATCTCAATTTTTTTATGTGATTTTCAAACTTTAATATCACTTTATTTTCATGGAAATTTAGGTCAAAAACCAACTCGGGGTGTCAAATGACCACAATGCCCCTGTTCGGGTTGCATTCCCGATTTTTCGGTAACACCGGGTTTTGTCCGTTTTTCGATTTCTCACTTTTCTTTGTACTAATTAATTAATTTTTCTTTGATATTTCTAATGATATTTATACTTCAATAGGGGTCTCTTTAAGTCCTAAAAATATTTTCCAGGGTTCCCCGCAGTCCAGGGCTAGTCAACGGTCCACGTCGTGACTTTCCGGTGCGGTCACCCATCGCTAGGGTTCTCGGCTCGCTTAACTTGGTTACCTTTCTTTGCTATTATTTTTCCTTTGTTTTTCTTGTATTTGATTTTCTTGTATTTCATTATTTTATGTCTCCTCTCTCATATCAAAGTGTAGTTCTAGGCATCCTAGCTGTCCGGACAACACTGGCCACCAGAACAGTAGAACGCACTACCGAACATAGGGGTGTTACAATTTTCCTCCCTCTCTAGCTTGCCAGTTGAGGTTGAGATCGGATGAGTACTCATTAGCTAGCTAGCCACTTCCCTCATTGATTTCGATTAATGAGGTTATAGATTGCTTTTGTCGTGGTGTACAACACGGCATTGATCGGAAATTTTGTGTTATGGCTTAAGTTGTGTATGAATTGGCAACACTGTGTTTATTAAATTATTTGAATTAATTGTGTTATTATGAGCTCTGATAGTTTGCGAAATGTGATTGAGAAATATTTAAACTGTGTTTTGATAATGAATGATTTATGTATTGCATTTTAAATTTTTATTGTGCACTACTGAGTATTTTTATACTCAACGATAGCTTATTTTGCTATCGCAGATAAGAGCAAGGAGAAAGCAGTAGAGTGAGCTGCTATTGAATTGAGAACTCCGGTCTTTTTGTACGGGTATTATTTTATACCCTTGTAGTTAATTTTGATGTAAATATAGTAATGTTGTATGTATCAATGTAAAGTTGAGCAGTTGTAATAAATTGTAATAATATTATTTTTGGATTTCCTTCTGTAAATTAATATTTGTACTTGTGAATTTCATACTTTATGTCTTATGAATGAAGTTATTAAATATTTTGTGATGATAAATTTTGATTGGATTATGGAATTATTTTGAAGTGAATTGAATTGAATTGATTTGAGGTTTATTGGAGGTTGGGAGTTGCGAAAAATTTTTGGAAGTGTTTTTCTCAGGTATTTGAAGAACTGTTTTCTCTAATTACAAACGGAACTCTGTCAAAATTTTTATAAAATTTGCGACAAAATTTAAAGTGGACAAAAATTTTTATTAGTATTTAAACTTTGAATAAATAGTTTTTAATTCCTACCAAAATGCTCACCACTTCCAAAATGTAAGAAAATTGTGTTAAAATCCCTTGTAGGGTACTTAATGAGTTATCGGTAGGTGAAGTTCGATAGTTCATTAAGTATTCTACAGGATCATGTTATGCCTTACAAAGGGGTAAGGTGTGGCATGTTTTAGTGGTATCAGAGCCTGATTTTGCAATAAATTTTGACTATGCATGTGAATATTTCTTTGATAAGTACAACTGCTCAAGTGTCTTTAATTGATACATATGACGTATTTACATCATGAATATGTACTAACGGAGGTCAACCTCCTTGTGTTTGATCTCAGGAAGTAGAAATTTTGGGAAAACGGAATGGAAGGAGGAGATCATTCCGAAGAACAATCTGTTGAGGCTGAGGTTCAAGGGGAAGCCCGGCACTCCGAGCGTGAGTGGGTCGACCACTCCGGCTCCTACTCGGCACGCGATTCCACCTTTCGGTTTATGCAGATGGCTGTGTTTTCCAGTAAATGGCGAGAAATGTGCAACCCCAAGCTCAGATGCAAGCACTTGTAGCACAACCACAGCCCTCAGCTCGACAATATGAAAAATTGATGAAATTTGGGGCCACCGAGTTTAAAGGCACTGTGGATCCACTGGAGGTAGAACAGTGGTTGAAAAGAATGAAACGGGTTTTCAGGAAGCTACAGTGTACAGAAGAGCCAAAGTTCGAGTATTCTGTTTCCTTGTTGCAAGGGGATGCATATGAATGGTGGAAGACCATCCCCCATAGCTTGGTTGAGCCACCTGTGTTAACCTGGTCAGACTTGTTGAGAGAGTTTCGACAGAAATGGGTTCCAGATGCATATGTGGATATGAAGTTGCAAGAATTTTTGAGTTTGAAACAAGGGGACAGAACCATAGCAGAATATGAGAGAGACTTCTCAAGGCTAAGCCACTATGCTGGAAGCTTAGTCTCCACCCCCAGAGATAGATGTAAGAGGTTTGAGTCCGGGTTAAGGCTGAATTTGAAGATGCAAGTTGTGGGTTTCCGACATCAGAATTTTACTAAGTTGATCTCACAGGCCCTAGAACTGGAAAGGATAGAATCAAAAGGGGCAGTAAAGAAGGGTACACAAGAGAAAGAGAAGACTAAAAAGACTACGGGACAAACATCTGAGAGTGGTTCTGGAAAAAGGAAACAGTTTGGGGGATCCAGCTCCCGTAGATCTGGCAGAGGTAGATTTTCTAGACAAAGACCACCCTGGTCTGGTCAGCAGACTCGGCAGGCACCCCGAGGAGCTCTATCAGTACTACAGTGTGAAACTTATGGTAGAACTCATGGTGGGGTTTGTTTCAAGGCTACCGGTGCATATTTTAACTGTGGAGGGAGCGGACATTTCGCTAAGGATTGCACTAGTCCGCGCTGGTCTGGACCTTCTGCTACATCTGAAGGATCAGCCCAAGTCTCTACACCTAGAGGGTCACAGTCAGCTGCTAGAGGTAGAGGCAGAGGCAGAGGTAGGGGTCCTGGTAACACTCCTGGAAGTCAAAGCACTGTTAACCAGCCAGTACCCAGTGGCGCACCAGTCAAAGTGTATACCATGCATCAAAGGGAGGAGGCTAAAACATCAGACGTTGTAGCTGGTAATTTTTCCATCCTTGACCAAGATGTACATGTGTTATTTGATCCTGGCTCCACACATTCGTATGTTAGTGCTAGTGTGATGTGTTCTACTGCAATTCAGTGTGTACCAATGGACTATGATGTGCTAGTAACTAGTCCATTAGGCCAGGAGGTCAGGGTAAATAGGCTATATAGGGATTGTCCTTTGGTGATCCAAGGACACACTTTTCTGTCTGATTTGATTGAAATGCCCTTCAGAGATTATGACATTATCTTAGGCATGGATTGGTTAGCTAGGCATCATGCGATGATTGACTGTAGACTGAAGACAGTCACTTTTGGTCTTCCTCAGTATAGTGATGTAGTAATACATGAGGAGAGGCAGTTATTGCCTTCAAACATCATTTCAGCTGCACTGGCCAAAAAAATGATTAGGAAAGGGTGTGAGGCGTACTTGGCACATGTGATAGACACCCAAGTGGGGAGTCCAACACTGAAGGACATTCCTACTGTATGTGACTTTCCAAATGTGTTTCCTGATGAATTGCCAGGATTACCTCTAGAAAGAGAAGTGCAGTTTGAAATTGATGTTATGCCTGGTGTGGACCCAATCTCCATAACGCCTTACAAAATGGCACCAGCAGAATTAAAGGAATTAAAAGTACAGTTACAAGAGTTGCTTGATAAGGGCTTCATCCGCCCTAGTGTGTCACCTTGGGGAGCGCCAGTGTTGTTTGTTAAGAAGAAAGATGGCACTCTCCGGTTATGCATTGACTATCTGCAGTTGAATAAGGTGACAATAAAGAACAGATACCCATTGCCCCACATTGATGACTTATTTGATCAGTTGAGGGGTGCAGCTGTGTTCTCCAAAATTGACCTGAGATCAGGTTATTATCAGCTGAAAGTACAAGAGCAGAGTATTCCTAAAACTGCCTTCAGAACCCGCTATGGCCATTATGAGTTCTTGGTCATGCCATTCGGGTTAACTAATGCTCTGGCTGCTTTTATGGATCTGATGAACACTATCTTCAGACCATAACTCGACCAGTTTGTTGTGGTATTTATCGATGATATATTGGTCTATTTGAAGAATGCAGAAGAGCATGATAGACATCTGCGGATTGTACTGCAGACTTTGAGGGAGAAACAGCTATACGCCAAATTGTCAAAATGTGAATTTTGGCTGAAGGAGATATCCTTTTTGGGGCACATAGTATCAGCAGAGGGTATTAAGGTAGATCCTAGCAAGATTAAAGTTGTCCTTAATTGAAAGCCACCCAGAAATGTCACAGAGATTCAAAGTTTTCTGGGGTTAGCTGGATACTGCCGTCGATTTGTGAAGGGATTTTCCATGTTGGCATCTCCATTGACCAGGCTACTTAGAAAGGATGTGAAATTTCAGTGGACGGACAAATACCAGCAAAGTTTTGATGAATTGAAGAGGTGTTTGACCGAGGCTCCAGTCCTGACTTGACCTACACCGGGTAAAGAATATACAGTTTACAATGATGCTTCTCACAATGGGTTAGGCTGTGTATTGATGCAAGATCGAAATGTCATTGCCTATGCATCATGCCAGCTAAAACAGCATGAGAGGATTTATCCGACACATGACTTGGAGCTTGCAGCTATTGTGTTTGCTCTTAAGATCTGGAGACATTATTTGTATGGGGAGAAGTGCTACATCTACACAGATCATAAGAGTTTGAAGTATTTGGGTACCCAGAAAGAGTTGAATTTGAGACAGAGGAGATGGTTAGAGTTGATAAAAGATTATGATTGTCTAATAGACTATCAACTAGGAAAAGCTAATGTTGTGGCTGATGCCTTAAGTCGCAAGACTATGGCAAGTCTACGGGTTACTCCTTTGTCTTTGGTGCATGAGTTAAGATTACTGCATGCCAGCTTAGAGATTAATGATGATGGGCAGATAGCAGTTGCATGGCATGTACAGCCAGTGTTGATTGATCAGATCATAATGGCTGCTCAGAATGATGAAAGGTATCATAAGCTGTTGGAAGAAGTCCGGCAGGGTAAAAAACCAGAATTCTCAATTAGAAATGATGGTCTATTGCTACACCAGGGCAGAATGTGTGTTCCTAATGATGTTGATTTGAGGCAAATCATTTTGAAGGAAGCACATGAGTCTCCTTTTGCAATACACCCTGGTGGTACAAAAATGTATAGAGGGCTAAAGGAGCATTACTGGTGGATAGGTATGAAGAGAGATATGGCAGAGTTCATATCCAAATGCCTAACTTGTCAGCAAGTAAAGGCAGAGCATCAAGTACCCACTGGGTTGTTAGATCCACTGCCAATACCAGAATGGAAATGGGAAAGAATAACTATGGACTTGGTGATGGGACTTCTAAAGACACAGAAAAGTCATGATGCAGTATGGGTCATTGTCGATAGACTAAGTCTGCTCATTTTCTGCCATTCCAAATGGACTACAGTCTGGACAGATTGGCTAGGTTGTACATCGATGAGATTGTGAGACTTCATGGAGTGCCAGTATCCATTGTATTAGACAGAGATCCCAAGTTCACTTCTAGATTCTGGGATAGTCTTCAGAGAGCCCTAGGAACTAGATTGAACTTCAGTACGGCATTCCACCCACAGACAGATGGCCAGTCTGAGAGGGTAATTCAGATCTTGGAGGATATTACGGGCTTGTGTGATTGAGTTTGAGGGCAGTTGGGATACACACTTGCCTTTGATTGAGTTTGCTTATAATAATAGCTACCAATCAAGCATTGGGATGCCTCCATATGAAGCTTTGTATGGCAGAAAATGTAAAACCCCACTGTGTTGGGATGGTGTGGGTGAAAGAAAGATGATTGGACCTGAAATTGTTCAGCAGACTGAAGAGAAAATCAGAGTGTTAAGAGATTGACTTAAGATTGCATCAGACCGTCAGAAGTCCTACATTGATCTAAAGAGAAGTGATATTGAGTATGCAGTGGGTGAGAAAGTTTTCCTCAAAGTTTCTCCTTGGAAGAGAATTATGAGATTTGGCAGAAAGGGGAAACTAAGTCCTCGTTTTATCGGGTCATATGAGGTTCTGGAAAGAGTGGGTCCTTTGGCATATCGTTTGGCACTACCTCCAGAGTTGGAGAAGATACATAACGTCTTCCATGTGTCTATGTTGAGGAGGTATCGATCAGACCCATCTCATGTACTATCAGTAGAAGAAATTGAAGTAAATCCAGACCTCACATATGAAGAAGAACCCATGAAGATTCTGGCTTATGAGGTGGAGTAGTTACGAAACAAGCAGATACCATTGGTAAAAGTGTTGTGGAACCATCATTCGGGCCAAGAAGCTACTTGGGAACGAGAGGAGGACATAAGGAGATAACACCCACAGCTGTTCTGAGATTGATACCAGGTAAAATTTCGAGACGAAATTTATTTTAAGGGGGGGAGAATTGTAACACCCCCGTTTGCATAGCCTGGTAGATTTCACTGTTCCGGTGACCGATGTCGGTCTGGATAATTAAGGGGATTAGAACCACACTTAAGACAACTAGAGAAGCCATAAATACAAATATTTAGTAATTGTCAATTAGTTAAGTATAAATAAGAAAAACGGAATATAAGAAGTTAAACGAGCCGAGAGTCACAGCAATGGGTGACCTTCTCGGGAACGACTACGAAGTCATTTTAAACTCAAATTTCAAACCGTAAAATGTGACGCTGCGGTCCTTAGGACCCTTATGAACACAGTGGAAAAGAGAAAATCATGATAAAGAACTGTTAAGTCAGTCAAATAATTAGGTTAGGGAGCCGAAAGAAATATTGAATTATTTACAAACCGGGATGAACCGGCGAGGGGCAATTTGGTCAATTGACCCCGAGAGCTGACTCCTGACCTAACTGTCAAATAAAATTGGAGAAAAGAAAATTTTAGAATCGAAAATTAAATTAAAGAACTAATAAAAAAAAGAAAGAAAATGAAAAAGGTGTAGTGAGATGACATCATGCATGATGCCATAAATGTTGTAATTAATATTTAATTAATTAGATTTTTTTTTGGTCTTCCATAAGCTAAAATAGATAAAAGAAAAGAAAAGAAAAAAAAATTAAATCCATCTTCCTTACCCAAACTTGCCGCCTCACTCTCTTCCTTATTCTCCATGGAAATTCTTCCATCAAAGCTTGTCTTCAAGCTTTGAAACCCTTACAAAATTCTAACTTTTTCCATAATCACTTCATAAAACCTTATTCCCTTCCCTTGAGAAAGAAATTTAACAAGAAAGAAAGAAGAAAGGAGGAGAAAAATTTAAGATTTGGTATTAAAGTTGAGGTAAGAATATCAATTTGAAAGTTTGAGATTTGATTGTTGTGTTTTTAGTTTGAATTAGTTTGTAATATGCTTAAAATGAAAAGAGAAAAATTGTGAGGGACCATTACTGAAATTTAGTCCAGCTTGAAGGGGAGTATGATTTGCATAGTTTGGTGGATTTGAATGAGTATATAAACCCCAATTAACTTAGTGATTATAGTTAAAAGCATTAAATGTAGTTAAATACAACAATTTAGTAAGTTAGGGTTTTGGGACTTAGGGTTTATGAACCAAAAATGTAAGAAATGAATAAATGGTGTCTTTGACCTATTGTGAAGTGAAAAATGGTCATTTATGACCAAATGAGTTGTGTTGGGATGGGTGGAACTAAAATCAAATTCAGAGGGAGTGTGGTCATGTTGCTGGCAGCATGAGCAAGTCAACTTTGAAGGACCAAAAATGAAATTTTAGAAGTCCAATTGATATGGCACTAATTGGGGATAAAAATAGACATAAAATGACACAATTTTCATTTAGGAACCATGCCCAAAAAGTGACCAAAACCTAGTGAACAAATTGACCAAAGTTGGATAAGTGCAGGCTGCCCTGTACAAACTGACCAAATGAACAGTATTTGTTCATTTGGTCATAACTCGAGCTAGGCAGGTCCAAATGACCTGAAATTTTACCAGTGGTTAGATGAGATATGGACCTAAAACTTTCATGAAGAATACAAACCCAAATTCTACCAGAAACCAAGTCATTTGGCCACCCCAAATTGGTGACCCAAAACTGCCAGCACCAAAATTGCCTAGAAAATCTGGGTTGTTTCCAATCCGGCAGCCATGGTTCAAATGGCCATAACTTGAGCTACAAAACTCCAATTAGGGTGATTCAAAAATGAGAATAAACTTAAGACAATAAGGAACATTTTCTGTGAAGGAAGTTTTTCCAAATTCCAACAGTAATATTACCAATAGAACAGTGCAACTAGGGACACCGAAACTGAAAATTTGACAATTTTGCCTAAAGGACTTAAGCTTTGAGAAAATGATAAAAACCAACAAATTTAATGACCAAAATGTGGTATGTGGGTGAAGTTGGAGTTCCCATACCTATTAAGCCTTAGAAAGTCAACAATTTGACTTGAATAGTATAGTGAATAGTAACTCGAAACACAAAAACTTCGAGAACGTCGAATTTAGCACGTTGGAGCTAGGTAAAAGTGAAGTTAAATTTATTTTTGGATTTATGCTAAGATATGATACTGAAACACTATGAAACTGTGTGTTTCAGCTAAAAAAGACTTGGAAGCTCGGAGAGACTGAGTCAAAGCCTAGAGGCGACTCACGTCAGGTCTGTGGACAGTAATTTTTGTTTAAATATATGATTCTTGAAAATTTGATTTTTTTTTTTTTTGAGTTATTTATGAATTGTGTTGCCATTTATGATTGTGAATATGACTTTGAAAATTGACCAGATTTCTCATAAATTATTTAAATAAATTGTTTTGAATTGATTTTGTGTTCACACTTAGCATGACAGTATCACATTATTCCTCCTCCATTTATGGGGTTGAGATCGTTTATTTTCCTCCCTCTCTGGCTTGCCAGTTGAGGTTGAGATCGGATGAGTACTCATTAGCTAGCTAGCCACCTCCCTCATTGATTTCGATTAATGGGGTTGTAGATTGCTTTGTTGTGGTGTACAACACGACATTGATCGGAAATTTTGTGTCATGGCTTAAGTTGTGCATGAATTGGCAACACTGTGTTTCTTAAATTATTTGACTAAATTGTGTTATTATGAGCTCTGATAGTTTGCGAAATGTGATTGAGAAATATTTAAACTGTGTTTTGATAATGAATGATTTATGTATTGCATTTTAAATTTTTATTGTGCACCACTGAGTATTTTTATACTCAACAATAGCTTATTTTGCTGTCGCAGATAAGAGCAAGGAGAAAGCAGCAAAGTGAGCTGCTATTGAATTGAGAACTACACCGGTCTTTTTGTACGGGTATTATTTTACACCCTTGTAGTTAATTTTGATGTAAATATAGTAATGTTGTATGTATCAATGTAAAGTTGAGCAGTTGTAATAAATTGTAATAATATTATTTTTGGATTTTCTTCTGTAAATTAATATTTGTACTTGTGAATTTCATACTTTATGTCTTATGAATGAAGTTATTAAATATTTTGTTATGATAAATTTTGATTGGATTATGGAATTATTTTGAAGTGAATTGAATTGAGTTGATTTGAGGTTTATTGGAGGTTGGGAGTTGCGAAAAATTTTTGGAAGTGTTTTTCTTAAGTATTTGAAGAACTGTTTTCTCTAATTACAAACGGAACTCTGTCAAAATTTTTATAAAATTTGCGGCAAAATTTAAAATGGACAAAAATTTTTATTAGTATTTAAACTTTGAATATAGTTTTTAATTCCTACCAAAATGCTCACCACTTCCAAAATGTAAGAAAATTGTGTTAAAATCCCTTGTAGTGTACTTAATGACTTATCGGTAGGTGAAGTTCGGTAGTTCATTAAGTATTCTATGGGATCATGTTATGCCTTACAGAGGGGTAAGGTGTGACAGTCACCCTGGGGAGCACCGGTGCTATTTGTGAAGAAGAAGGATGGTACACTTTGGCTATGTATAGACTACCGATAACTGAATAAGGTGATTGTGAAAAACAAATATCCTTTACCTCGGGTAGATGATCTATTTGATCAGCTGAGGGGAGCTGGAGTATTCTCTAAGATAAATCTCAGATCAGGCTATCACCAGTTGAAAGTGAAGGAGACAGATGTTCCTAAGACTATTTTCAGGGCTCGGTATGGGCACTATGAGTTTCTAGTGAGGCCATTTGGACTGATGAATGCACCAGCAGCTTTCATGGACCTAATGAACTGTATCTTTCATCCTTATTTGGATCGGTTCATTGTGGTCTTTATAGATGATATCTTGGTGTATTCTAAGAATCGAGAAGAGCATGATGAGTACCTGAGAGTAATACTATAGACATTGCGAGAAAAGCAGTTGTATGCCAAGTTGTCCAAGTGTGACTTCTGGTTGGATGAGATATCCTTCCTTGGACACATTGTATGAGCAAATGGGATCAGGGTAGATCCTAAGAAGATTGAAGCAATAGTTGAATGGAAACCTCCCAGAAATGTAACAGAGGTCAGAAGCTTTTTGGGGTTAGCTGGATACTGCAGGAGATTTGTGAAGGGATTCTCCCTTATAGCAGCCCTACTGACTAAGTTACTACATAAGAATGAAAAGTTTGACTGGAATAGTAAATGTCAAACCAATTTTGAAAAGCTGAAGGTTATGCTTACAGAAGTTCCAGTGTTGACCCAGCCAGAGTCAGAGAAAGACTATGTGATCTACAGTGATGCCTCTCTCCATGGGCTTGGGTGTGTTCTGATACAAGAAGGGAAAGTAGTTACCTACGCTTCCAGACAGCTAAGGCCATATGAAAAGAACTACCCAACTCATGGTCTGGAATTGGCGGCAATAATATTTGCATTGAAGATATGGAGGCATTACTTATATGGTGAGAAATGCTACATATATACGGATCACAAGAGTTTAAAGTATTTTCCAACGTAGAAGGAACTCAATCTGAGACAGAGGAGATGGATTGAATTCCTTAAAAATTATGACTGTGTGATCGACTACCATCCTGAGAAGGAAAATATAGTGGCTGACGCACTGAGTAGGAAGTCTATGATGGCTTTGGGAGCACTGAATGCTCGATTGTCTTTAGCACAGGATGGGGTACTTTTGGCTGAGTTGCTTGTAAAGCCAAGCTTGTTACATCAAATACAAGAAGCATAGCTAAGGGATGAGAAGTTGCTAACTATTATGGGCATAACTCAAGAGGGGAAGGAGACTAACTATGAGTTGAAAGGAGATGGGTGCCTGTATTATAAAGGCAGATTATGTGTACCAAAAGATGAGGAACTGAAGAAGAATATCTTGAAAGAGGCGCACAGTAGCTTCCATGCTATGCACCCAGGAAGTACCAAGATGTACCAAGACCTGAAAACACATTATTGGTGGCCTGGAATGAAGAAAGAGATTGGTGATTTTGTGACCAGATGTTTGACATGCCAGCAAGTTAAGGCTGAGCATCAGGTTCCATCAGGGTTGTTGCAACCTATATCCATACTAGAGTGGAAATGGGACCGCATCACCATGGATTTTGTCATTGGGCTACCATTGACACAGAAGAAGCATGATACTATATGGGTGATTGTGGATAGATTGACCAAGTCAGCTCATTTCTTACCAATTAGAGCCGACTACTCACTGGAGAGGTTAGCAGAGATTTACATAAATGAGATAGTCCGGCTACATGGAGTGCCAACATCGATCATATCTGACCGAGACCCGAGATTTACTTTGAGGTTTTGGAAGAGGCTACAAGAGTCTTTAGGCACTAAAATACACTTCAGTATGGCTTTTCATCCACAGATGGATGGATGGTTAGAAAGGGTGATTCAGGTAACCCTTAGAACTTAATGAATTACTATAATTGTTAAAGGAATGATAACAATGACTTGACACTAATGACATGAATGATATGATATGATAGGCATTGGAGGATATGTTAAGAAACTGCATCATTGATTTTAAAGGAAGTTGGGAGAAGTCTCTGATTGTATCAAATTATATAGACATTTAAGGTTAATATGCATTGCATTTTGTTAGCATTTAGTATCCTTTTATGTTTACTTTTATGTGTCTTCATTATTATTTTAGAAAACATGTTAATCCAACTCAATTCATTGATTTTTATATTTTATCAGGTGTTTTTACGTGGTTCTAGAATCAAAGACGAGTTTGGAAGAGATTTGGAGGTTAAAACGTGAAGAATACAGTGCCAAAAATATTACACTAGCCGTGTAACTTCCTGGACCCCGTGTAACTTCCTGGACACCGTGTAACTCTCTAGACTAAAAAAAATATGAAAAATGAAGTGGCAGAAATTTACAAGGGTCATGTATCACTACACGGGCCGTGCAAAGTCCCCTGACAGCAATTCTGATGCAACTTTTCTTCGCTCTAACTCAACCCGGATGGACTCCTAATGCTTTTAGGACTCTGAAATTAGGGTTTTTACACCAGATATAAATAGAATAAGTCAGGAATTGAGGGAAAAAGGAGAGAATTTACATCCAAGAACAGAATTTACATTTAAGGGGAGCAGATTTACATTCAAGGAGGCACATCAACCTCAAGCGAGGCAAGGGAGAAACAAGATCTGCAAGATTACTAGAAGAAATTTTCTGCTGAAGTTCTAAAAGTCCAAGGCTGCAACTTTCTTTCTGGGTTCTTTCACTCTATTTTCTTCTCATGTCTTCTCTTTATCTTTCTATAATATTGATTGTAAAACTCATTATGAGTGAGTAGGCTCTTTATTCTAGGGTTAGGGTGTAGCACTCTAAAATTTATTATGGATCTGGTTTGATTTTATTTAATACATTGGGTATTTTATTCTTTGATTCAACCTTTTGTGATCTTAATGCATGCTATGTATTGGTATCCACTTAGTATTAATTATAGATATTAATTGAAGGACTAAAAGGTGAAGATTAATATTAGAAAATCAGGATTTTGAACCTAGGAAATCTGACCTAGAGATAGGCTGATGACCTTTGTGGAGTTCCAAAATTAATCAAAGATCTTAAAGGGTTTTAATTAATTTAATCACCACGAAAGTAGGGTTTATGTTAATTAAAATAGACCTTGAGTGCCTTGAGAGAGGACTGAAGATAACTTAGGATTAATTTCCATCAAAGTAATAATCTCCCATTTATTAAATGAATCAGATTGATTCTATAATTGATTGAAGTGTGAACCCCTAGTTCTAGAATGCCTTTGTCCATTAGTATTTTATTTTAGTTAATTATTTAGATTTTATTTCTTTCAATTTAGATATAATCATTATTTCTCTACAATTCGATCGTCTAGATAATTAAAATCACTATAGTTTGGTACTCAACATGGTCCTCATGGGAACGATACTCTACTCATCACTTTATTACTTGTTAGCAATCAGTGCACTTGTAGTGGTTGTAAAACTAGCAAACAAGTTTTTGGCGCTGTTGTGGGGACCGGTGCTTGATATTGAATGATTGGTGGTTTGATTACTCTAGACATTCTTATTTCTTTTATAGTTTATTTCTTATCTAATTTTATTTTTGTTTGTTTTTCTTGTGATGTACATTGAGATGTTTCATCAACAAGTCTTCATAATTTTTATTCAACAACACAATGAATAATTTTACAATGCTTGGAGAAGATTCAATGAATTGATAGAGCATTTTGCCAATCATAGTCTTTCAAATTATGAACTCACTCTCAATTTCTACAATGGTCTGGATGAAGCGACAAGGAATTGGGTAGATTTTGGAGCTTGGGCTACCGGTGATCATGTTCCTCAAAGAAACCATGAGGATGCCATTCACTTGTTGAATGATATGGCAAATTTTGATTACCATTGGTATTAGGATCCTTCATTGCAGGGTTGGAGTCACCAATATCCCCACACATTCATCAACCTTATATTTCACACTAACCATTCGAGCTACAATTAGAGAGGAGAGTGGGACTTGAGGAGGTGATAGCTCCATTTGAAAATTTTGACAAACTAATGGTGAACAATGAGCTATCACTTTATAAAGAGGAATTATATGAACAAAGTTGGGAGAATGAAGAAGCTTCATGGGAATTTGAACCTACAGAAGAAGTTGAGCTTCAAGAACAAAATTCCTTTAAAGATGACTTACTAGTAGAATTCCCACAAGAACAGGAGTTACTTAAAGAACAAGTGGAACCTAGAGCTGAAGGAAACAACTCCTTTATAGTTGGGGGATCATTGGAAGAGTGTTTCCATGAAAACAAATCAAAGATAAAGGTGAAAGATGACAAAATTGATGAGACTATCAATTTAAGTTCATTAATAATGCTTACACATACACCACCAGAAAGACCCTTTTCTATCATGGACACCTCCTACATCATCACATGTCCTCCATGAGCTAAAGCAGTCCTCTTCCCAAGCAGATAACTCTAAACCATGTGTTGTTTGTGCTATGTGCAATCTTATTCCAAATCTTGCCAATCTTGAGGGTACCACAAATTAAGACCCATATGTAGTATTACATGACAACTACTATAGGCGAAAATCGCTTTTTGATCAGCAATTCTAAAGGGGTCAAGCTAATGACCTTAAATTAGCGCTTCTTAGGAGGCAACCCAAGTTTTAAAATTGATCTTTGCATTTGTCTATTTCATTTGTTTTATCACCCTCCAAAATTTGATTTCGATGTTTGTTCACTTTGTAGGTTCAAGAAGCACTTGAAAGGAGTAATGGAGATCAAACTCACAAATCTTCAAGGGAAGGCACGCTTCAAGGGGGAGTATTCTATATCCATTAGCTTTTTCTTGTTATTACATTTATGATGTTGCTCCTAACCTGATTGTGATATCTTGATGACATTGAGGACAATGTCAAATTTGAGTTTGGGGGTGCATTTCATGCATTGCATTCATATATTGCATTTCATCACCTTATCTCAAGATAGAAAATGGAGATATGCCTATGGAGTTGGAATTTAGTCACTTCATCACAATTAGCAATAGTAAAGGCAAATTTGGGGGAATAAGCATTTCTTAGGTCTATCCTGACAAAACAGGTTATTTGTGACTTATTATGGCCTTGCATAGAGGAATAATTAGTTGAAGCACCATAAAGGGGGCGAGGCTCTAGAGAGCAGCTACTGAAGTCCCTATGCCTTGAAAGTGGGACTTGGTATGAAGGTTGAAGAGTGTCTAATTATGTGCAAGTTAAGTTTTTGATTATGTTTCTAAGTACCCCAATGAGTTTTTATAAACTTTTTATTTTGCTTGAGGACAAGCAAAGGTTTGAGTTTGGGAGTATTTGATTGCATCAAATTATATAGACATTTACGGTTAATATGCATTGCATTTTGTTAGCATTCAGTATCCTTTTATGTTTACTTTTATGTGTTTTCATTATTACTTTAGAAAACATGTTAATCCAACTCAATTCATTGATTTTCTTATTTTATCAGGTGTTTTTATGTGGTTCTAGAATCAAAGACGAGTTTAGAATAGATTTGGAGGTCAAAACGTGAAGAATACAGTGCCAAAAACATTACACGGGCCGTTTAACTTGCCTCGTGTAACTTCCTGGACCCAGTGTAACTCTCTGGACTGAAGAAAATCTGAAAAATGAAGTAGCAGAAATTTACATAGGGCATGTATCACTACACGGCTCGTGTAAAGTCCCCTGACAGCAATTCTGATGCGACTTTTCTTCGCTCTAACTCGACCCGGATGGACTCCTAATGCTTTTAGGACTCTGAAATTAGGGTTTTTACACCAGATATAAATAGAACAAGTCAGGAATTGAGGGAAAAAGGAGAGAATTTACATCCAAGAACAGAATTTACATTCAAGGGGAGCCGATTTACATTCAAAGAGGCACATCAACCTCAAGGGAGGCAAGGGAGAAACAAGATCTGCAAGATTGCTAGAAGAAATTTTCTGCTGAAGTTCCAAAAGTCCAAGGCTGCAACTTTCTTTCTGGGTTCTTTCACTCTATTTTCTTCTTATGTCTTCTCTTTATCTTTTTATAATCTTGATTGTAAAACTCACCATGGGTGAGTAGGCTCTTTATTCTAGGGTTAGGGTGTAGCACTCTAAATTTCATTATGGATCTGGTTTGATTTTATTTAATACATTGGGTATTTTATTCTTTGATTCAATCTCTTGTGATCTTAATGCATGCTATGTGTTGGTACCCACTTAGTATTGATTATAGATATTAATTGAAGGACTGAAAGGTGAAGATTAATATTAGAAAATCAGGATTTTGAACCTAGGAAATCTGACCTAGAGATAGGCTGATGACCTTTGTGGAGTTCCAAAATTAATCAAAGATCTTAAAGGGTTTTAATTAATTTAATCACCATGAAAGTATGGTTTATGTTAATTAAAATACACCACGAGTGCCTTGAGAGATGACTTAAGATAACTTAGGATTAATTTCCATCAAAGTAATAATCTCCCATTTATTGAATGAATCAGATTGATTCTATAATTAATTGCAGTGTAAAACCCTAGCTCTAGAATGCCTTTGTCCATTAGTATTTTATTTTAGTCAATTATTTAGATTTTATTTCTTTCAATTTAGATATAATCATTATTTCTCTATAATTTGATCGTCTAGATAATTAAAATCACTATAGTTTGGTACTTAACACGGTCCTCATGGGAACGATACTCTACTTATCACTTTATTACTTGTTAGCGATCCGTGCACTTACAGTGGTTGTAAAACCAGTAAACAGTATCTTCCTTTGGTGGAGTTTACTTACAACAACAGCTACCAAGCCAACATAAAAATGGCTCCATATGAAGCATTGTATGGGAGGAGATGCAGGACTCCCTTATGTTGGACAGAAATGGGGGAAGAGAAAGTAGTGGGCCCAGACTTAGTGAGACAGACTGAGGAAAAAGTGAAACTCATCAGAGATAATTTGAAAGCTGCCTCAGACAGACAGAAGTCATATGTCGACTAAGGAGAAAGGATATAGAGTATGAGGTTGGCGATAAGGTGTTTATCAAGGTATCACCTTAGAAAAAAGTGCTAAGATTTGGTAAAAAGGGTAAGTTAAGCCCTAGGTTTATTGGTCCATACGATGTCATTGAATGTGTGGGTCCAGTAGCCGACAGGCTAGCTTTACCCCCTGAGCTGGAAAAGATTCACAATCTATTCCATGTATCGATGCTCAGGAGATACAGATCAGATCCTTCACATGTCATTTCAGCAGAGGAGATAATTATGCAACCTGATTTAACATATGAAGAAGAACCAGTCAGAATCTTGGCACGGGAAGTGAAAGAACTCAGAAACAAGAGGATCCCATTAGTGAAAGTCTTGTGGAGACACCACAACACAGAAGAAGCGATATGGAAGAGCGATGAGACAATGAGGCAGCAGTTCCCTTAGCTCTTCACATCAAGTAAATTTCAAGGATGAAATTTTTATTTAGAGGGGAAGAATTGTAACGCCCTCACTGTAGGTAGTCCGTACATTCTACTGTTCTGATGACTAATGTCTGTTCAGACAGTCAGAATATCTGGAACTACACTTAAACTATAGTGAGGAGGCATAAATTGATGGAATAAATGTTAAGAAAATATAGGAAAATTTAGAGAAAATAAAATAAAATATAGAGAATTTATTAATTGGTACAAAAATATAATAATAACCGGATGAGCACCACGAAGGGAATTTTAATCATTTCACCCCCAGAAGTGAATTTTGATTTAAATGTCAAATTAAAAATTTAGAGAATAAAATAATTAACATAAATTAAAACTTTATAAATTGAATTAGGAAAATGAGAAGATAAAGAAGAAAGAAAGAAAAGAAAAGAAAAGAAAAAAAGGATTTATGACATTTTAAAATTTAAAGTACAAATTATATATATATATATGTACACAAGATGACAAAAGCTACCAACCACAAGTCTTCTTCTTCTTCCTCTTCTCTCTCCATTGGCCAGCTCCATTGTTGCTCTCTCCACCATTTTTGTTCAAGCTTCAAGCTTTAATCTTCCCTCATTTACACATCAAAACCCTTAGCCTTCATCATTAAAAATTTAACCCACATCATAAGGAAGCCATTGATAGTAAAAGGAAGGGATAGAAGTGAAGTTTTCAAGTCACCAAGTGAGGTTAGTGCACTAAACTCCTAATCTCTTTTCTTTAAGCATGAAAATCATGCTAAACTAAGTGTAAATTTCATGACATTAAAAAGAAATTTTGAGAAAAAGGGGCACTTGAATTTCAGCAGTCCTTAAAGGAGTATGAAATTGATGGTTTTGCTGGTTTTAAATGGGTTAGGGAAGTGGATTAACAAAGTTAAAAGTGTTAGAATTTATTTACATAAGTGTATGTGGAATTTGGAAAAATTGAAACTAAGGTTTGTGTACATGATTTGGGAATTTTGTCTTTTCTTGAGATTAACCTAATTGAGATGAGATTGTTGCTTATAGAAGTGCTATGTATGCAAATTAAAGTAAAGAAGTTGGAGGAGATTGAATATTTGGGAGTGCCATTTTCTGCAGGTTTGGGACTCAATGAGTCCAGTGCGTTTGATAAACCATAACTGAAATTATGTGACTCCAATTGGTATGAGGCCAATTGGAGGTGAAACTAAACCCAAAATAGCCCATTTTTTCGTGAAGACACATGCCCAAGTTTCATCAAAATCCTGATCAATTTTCTGCCCAAATCCAGATGACCCTGCACAAAACCTAGAAAATGACCAAATGAACAGTACGTATTCATTTGGTCATAACTCCCTCTACACTGGTCCAAATGATCTGAATTTTATACCATTTAAAAGATTAGACATAGGGCTATAATTTTCATGTAGACCATAGAACCCAGAAATGCCTAAAACCAAACCAAATTGCTGGGCCAATTTGGGTCACAAAACTGTCCAGAGTTGTCCAGAAACTGCTGGACATAAACTTACCAGAGTAGTTTTGAAAAAATGATCATAACTTGGTCTACAAGAACTCAAATGTAATGAAACTAGTGGCAAAATGTCCACAAGACATAGATCTACAAAATTGGTATTTTGACCAGAACCCAGAAATCAAGAGAACTAGGTCCAATAGTTAGAACAATTCACTGTATAAAAACTTGGAATCTGACCAAATTTCATTTGACCCCAGAATAGTCTTTTAGTCATATCTCCCACTAGAAAAATCCAATTGGGATGAGCCATACCTTTCCAGAAACCTAAGAAATAGGGATAAAACTTTTTTCAGGAACCTTCCTCAAATTATGAATTTAAGAATCTCAAAAAGCAACCTGCAATCACTGACCTGAACTGAACACCTATTGGCATAGGGTACATGAGTCTAGGTCAGTTAATTGGCCCTAAATAATTCCAAAAAACTTGAAAATTTGAGAATAAAAATTCTAAGTGACCATAAGACATAGGGCAACAATTTCTATGAAGATACTATGCCTAAATGTGACCGCAACATATTCCATTAATTAGGTAAACTTTAAGTCCAAAAGCTGCCTAGTTAAGGAACCAGAATCTAGAAATGAATCAGTTATGGTTATCTGACCATAACTTGAGTTCTAAAAATCAAATTGACATGATTTAAAAGGAAAAATAAAGATAAGACATAGAGGAACAACTTCCATGGAGGAAGTGTGGCCAAACAGTGGCTACAAGCTGATCAAATGGATAGGTAAAAGTAAGACACAAAAACTAAACCTAAAGAAAGGTTCACGAGATGAATTATCTTATGGTAGGAAGTTAACCCTAATAAGCCATTAAATACTAAACCATATGAAAGGAGTATGTGGGACCTATTTTTCCACTATAAAGTGATATGAACATTTCTAATAAATAAGTAATAATGTTTAATTGCCCATAGTATACCTAGACTTATTTATTTAATTTGGATCAATTGGTATACTAATTAGGGACCACAGATAGTAGTACTACCCATAAGAATAATCATTAATAGATAAAAACTGTCTGACATGATTATTCTATAGGCTTTATGCCTGCCCGTTGGCCAATGTGCCTAAGATTATTTATGGCTTAAATGCTCGCCCGCAGGCTTCATGCCTGACATGATTGACGTATATTGGATAGACATATGGCTGTCTAACAAGTATACTCCCGTGTATCTAACTTTTATAATTTGTTATAGGTTTCTTGAGCACTTATAATGATTATTTAAGACTTAATATACAATAGGTAAACGTAAAAGATCCAGATAATTTCAATTGTTTCCAAAGTGCAATAAACATGTAAATTTCCTAGAAATTATGAATTGCCATATAGAATCATTATTTCAAATGTTTAATTATTGTTATTATAAATTATGCACCACTAAGCGTTATGCACCACTAAGCGTTATGCTTAGCGCGTTGGTTTTCCATCTCGTAGGTATTGGAGACCAGTCCCTGCAGCCGCAGCAACAGCAACAGTAGTGCTCATACAGAGACCGATCAGATTTGCCAGTGTCCACTAGTCACGTCGATAGTTGTAATTTTATTGGTAGGGCCCACGTGTGTCTAGATTTTATTCTTTTGTTCATTGTACATAAACACATGATGTATTTCATTTTGGATTGTAATGTAACTTTGAGATTGTAAGTAAACTTGTAATTTATTATCTATGAATTTCTATATAAATGCAATAGGCAATATCTTTTGAGATCTGATAAATAATTGTGAAATATACGATATAATAGAATATGGTATGGAAATGTGTGAAATGAATATGATCATATTAACAGGCGATTAGTGGAACCCGCCAGATGCTAACAAAACAGAGGAGGCTCTGTCCGGGTTACTAAAAAAAAAAAAATTTCTACACATGGATTACCATTTTTAAATGGTATTAAAAATTTACAATAGACATGATAAAACAAGATAGGGTGCTCCGGCGCTGAATGTGGCACTTCTTGCTCGGCTATACAGTAGACGGGTAAGGGACGTCACATTTAAAAAGCTCCCTCATCGGCAAAGCACGGAAATGGTCTTGGGTTCAAAAAGTAATGATATATAAAATGGAAGAACTAATCTCTAGAGAGGCCTTTTGGTGGAATGGCCTAGAGAGTTGGAAGAACTCCAGGGTTAAGCGTGCTCGCTTAAGAGAAATTCTAGGATGGGTGACCTCCTGGGAAGTTCTCCATTCCACCGATGGGACAAAACCGTGAGGCTTATGGCCAAAGTGGACAATTCCTCTAGTGGTTGGAGCTCGACCATTACAATTGGTATCAGAGCCGCTTGCATGTCCTCTTGGGCCATCGGCAAACCTCAGCGAGGACGCTAAGTCTCTAAAGGGGGGGGGGGGGAGGGGGGGCGAATGGTCCCTTAGGCAAATCCCGCATCGGCAAAGCAAGGAGATGATCTTGGGTTCAAAAAGTAATGATATATAAAATGGGGGAACTAATCACTAGAGACGCCTTTTGATAGAATGGCCTGGAGAGTTGAAAGAACTCCAGGGTTAAGCGTGCTCGCTTGAGAGAAATCCTAGGATGGGTGACCTCCTGGGAAGTTCTCCATTCCACCTATGGGACAAAACCATGAGGTGTATGGCCAGAGTAGACAATTCCTCTAGTGGTTGGAGCCCGACCATTACAAAAAGTGACTGCAACATGTCCAATTAAATTGGTAAAGTGTAACTTCAAATTTTGCCTAGTTAAGGATTCAGAATTAGGAAATGAACTAGTTATAGTTATTTGACCATAACTTGAGTTCTAGAAATCCAAATGACATGATTCAAAAAGGGAAAACAAGACAAGAAAAAGAGAAACAACTTCTATGAAGGAAGCATGGCCAAACAGCGGCCATAAATTGATCAAATTGATAGGTAAAATCAAAACATTAAAACTAAATTTAAAGAAAGGTTCATAAGACAAATAAATTTATAGTAGGGTTTTAACCCTAATATGTTACTAAATACTAAATCACATGAAATAGGTATATGAGACCCACTTTCCCACTACAAATGACATGAAATTTCTAATAAGTAGTTGATAATACTTAATTGCTCAAAGTAAACCTAGGCTTATGTATATAGTTTAGATCGGTTGGTATACCAATTAGGGACTATAGATAGTGGTACTGCCTACATGAATAATCATTGACTGACAAAATATGTCTGATATGATTGTTCTATAAGTTATATGCCTGCCTGTTGGCCATTGAGCCTAATTTTATTACTGGCTTTGAAAGCCTGTCCATTGGCCTTGTGCCTGACATGACAGTTATACACAAGTTAGACATATGGTTGTCTAACTAGTATACTCCCGTGTATCCAGTCTTTATAGTCTGTTATAGGTTACTTGAGCACTGATATGATTTTAAAAAGACTGAAAATAAAATAAATGCACAGATAAGATCCTGATAAATAAATTGATCTCAAAATTAAATAAATCTGTAAAGACTTAGAATTTATGAAATTTGTTTAGAATTATTACTTTTAATTTTTCAGTTATTTTTCTTTAAAGTTATGCACTGCTAAGCAATTCGCTTAGCGTGTTGGTTTTCCATCACGTAGGTACTGGAGACCGGAACCGACCACAGCCACAGCGGTTGTGACTGTGAGATTGACCACATCGGCGATTATGCGCTAGTCACCTCAGCAATATTTATTTTGGTAGGGCCCATGCTATTAGATTTTTTATTTTGGTTTATTGTACATAAGTAGATACAGTGTAACTCATTTTGAACATTGTAAATAATTTGTAATTATATTTTGGATTGTAAATAAAGCTGTGAACTTTTGTATATAAATTTCATATGAATGAGTTATATTATTTTCTTGAAATTACATGAAAAGTTGTGAATGATATGACATATGGAAATATGAGATAGATATGAAATTATTTTTCACAAGTGAATAGTGGAACCCGCTAGATACTAATAAAATAGAGGAGGCTCTGCTCGGGTTTCCATGGAAATAATTTGTGATAAAAAAAAATTTACCACATGTTTTCTATGAAATTTAAAATTAACAATGGATAAAACAGGATAAGCGTAGGGGTGGAAGCATGGATGTAACGCCCCTATAAGTATAGCCTGGTATATTTTACTGTTCCGGTGATCAGTGTCAGTCCGGACAATTAAGAAGATTAGAACCATGTTTAAGACAGCTAGATAAGCCCTAAATAAAAATAAATAGTGATTTCCAGATAGTTAAGTATAAGAAAGAAAAACAAGGCATAAAAAGTTAAATGAGCCGAAGGTCACAGCAATGGGTGACCTTACCAAAAAGTGACTGCGAAGTCAGTCCTAACCCTAATTTTGAACCGAAAATTGTGATGGCGCTGTCCTAATGACTATTGTGAACCTAGTGGGAAAGAGAAAACCACAGAAAAGAACTGATAAGTAAGTCAAATAATTAGGTTAGAGATCCGAAAGAAATATCGAATTACCTGCAAACCGGATCAAACAAACGAGGGGCAATTTAGTCAATTCACCCCTAGAGGTGACTCCTGACCTAACTGTCTAATAAAATTGGAGAAATGAAAATTTCAAAATGGGAAATTAAATTAAAGAACTATTAAAAAAATTTAGGAAAAAGAAAAAGAATAAAAATGGGACTTATTACACCATGTTGGTGACCTCACCATGACATCATAAATAAAATTTAAATTACCCAAGTTTTGACCAAGTCAAATGTGACTTAATAAAACATAAAAAGGCATAAAAATTAAAAGAAAAATACTCTCCTCTCCACCCTCATCTTTGGCCAAACTCCCTCACTCTCTCCCTCCATGCATTTCCTCCATTAAAGCTTGATCTCAAGCTTGATTCCTATGCACTTAGCCCTAATTTCCCCTAAAATTCTCTATAAAACATTGTGGCCGGTACATTCTCTATCTCTGATCAAGATGTATTTGTACTATTTTATCTAGGCTCTACTCATTCGTATGTCAGTGCTAGCATCGTTAGTTCCCTTACTGTTCCGTGTGTTAAAATGTGTTTTGAAGTGCTAGTAACTAGTCCATTAGGACAAGAGGTCAAGGTCAATATCATGTATAGAGATTGTCCTTTGGTGATCCAAGGACATGTTTTTCTGTCCGATTTGATTGAAATGCCCTTAAGAGATTATGATATCATCTTGGGCATGGATTGGTTAGCCGGGCATCATGCCATGATTGACTGGAAACTAAAGACAGTCACTTTTGGTCTCCCTTAGTACGGTAATGTGGTGATACATGGGGAGAGGCAGCTATTGCCATCAAACATCAGAAAAGGGTGTGAAGCATACTTAGCACATGTGATAGACACCCAAATGGGGAGTCCAACATTGAGGGACATCCCTACAGTATGTGACTTTCTAGATGTGTTCCCTAATGAGTTGCCAGGATTACCTCCAAAAAGAGAGGTGCAGTTTGAGATTGATGTAATGCCTGGTGTGGACCAAATCTCCATAACACCATATAGAATGGCACCAGCAGAATTGAAAGAGTTAAAGGTACAATTGCAAGAATTACTTGACAAGGGCTTTATTCGCCCTAGTGTGTCACCTTGGGGAGTGCCAGTGCTGTTTATTAAGAAGAAAGATGGCACTCTCCATTTATGTATTGACTATCGGCAGTTGAATAAGGTGACAATAAAGAACAGATATCCATTGCCCCGCATTGATGACCTATTTGATTAGTTAAGGGATGCAGCTGTATTCTCCAAAATTGACCTGAGATCGAGCTATTATCAGCTGAAAGTGCAAGAGCAGAGTATCCCTAAAACTGCCTTTAGAACTCGATATGGCCATTATGAGTTCCTGGTAATGCCATTCAGGTTAACTAATGCTCCAGCTGTATTTATGGATCTAATGAACACTATCTTCAGACCATACCTTGACCAGTTTGTAGTGGTATTCATTGACGATATATTGGTTTATTCGAGGAGTGCAAAAGAGCATGATAGACATCTGTGAATTGTACTACACACTTTGAGGGAGAAACAACTATATACAAAATTGTCAAAGTGTGAATTTTGGCTGAAGGAAATATCCTTTTTGGGGCACATAGTATTGGCAAAAGGCATCAAGGTAGATTCCAGTAAAATAGAAGCTATCCTTAATTAGAAGCCACCTAGGAATGTCACAAAAATTTGTAGTTTTCTGGGTTTAGCTGGATACTACCGTCGATTTGTGAAGGGTTTCTCTATGTTGGCTTCTCCAGTAACCAAGCTGCTTCAGAAAGATGTGAAATTTCAGTGGACGGATAAATGCCAGCAGAGTTTTAATGAGTTGAAGAGGTATTTGACTGAAGCTCCAATCCTGACTTTACCTACCTCAGGTAAAGAGTATACTGTTTACAGCGATGCTTCTCACAGTGGGTTTGGCTGTGTATTGATGCAAGATCGGAATGTCATTGCTTATGCATCATGCCAGCTGAAACTGCATGAGAGGAACTATCCGATACATGACTTGTAGCTTGCTGCCATTGCATTTGCTCTGAAGATCTGGCGACATTATCTAAATGGGGAGAAATGTTACATCTACACAGATCACAAAAGCTTGAAATACCTGGGCACTCAGAAAGAGTTGAATTTGAGACAGAGAAGATGGTTAGAACTGATTAAAGACTATGATTGTCTGATAGAATATCAGCCAGGGAAAGCTAATATGGTGGCTGATGCCTTAAGTCACAAGACTATGGAAAGTCTACAAGTTTCTCCTTTGTACATGGCACATGAGTTGAGAGCATTACATGCCAGCTTAGAAATTAATGATGAGGAACAGACAGTAGTTGCATGGCATGTACAGCCAGTGTTGAGTGATCAGATCAGAATGGCTGCACAGAATGATGAGAAATATCAGAAGCTATTAGAAGAAGTCCGGCAGGACAAGAAACCATAATTTTCAGTAAGGGATGACGGTCTCCTACTACACCAGGGTAGAATGTGCGTTCCTAATGATGTTGACTTGAGACAAATCATTATGAAGGAAGCACATGAGTCTCCTTTTGCTATGCACCCTGGTGGCAGTAAAATGTACAGAGGGCTAAAGGAGCATTACTGGTGGATGGGTATGAAAAGAGATGTAGCTGATTCTGTCTCCAAATGCCTAACTTGTCAGCAAGTGAAGGAAGAACATCAAGTACCAGCTGGTTTACTACATCCACTACCAGTACCTGAGTGGAAATGGGAATGGATAACTATGGATTTTGTGATGGGACTTCCGAGGACATAGAAGAGCCATGATGTAGTATGGGTCATAGTGGACAGATTAACCAAGTCTGCTCATTTTCTGCCAGTCCGGATGGACTATAGCTTAGAGAAATTGGCCAAATTGTACATAAATGAGATTGTAAGGCTACATGGATTTTCATTATCGATTGTATCTAATAGAGATCCTAGGTTCACTTCTAGATTCTGGGGTAGTCTTTAGAGAGCCCTAGGAACTAGATTGAATTTCAGCACAGCATTCCACCCACAGACAGATGACTAGTCTGAGAGGGTAATACAGATATTGGAAGATATGCTAAGGGCTTATGTGATTGAGTTTGAGGGTAGTTGGGATACACACTTGCCTTTGATTAAGTTTGCTTGCAACAACAGTTACCAATCAAGCATTGGGATGCCTCCATACGAAGCTCTGTATGGCAGAAAGTGCAGAACTCCTTTGTTTTGGGATGAAGTGGGCAAAAGAAAGATGATTTTGCCATAAATTATTCAGTAAACAGAGGAGAAAATCAGATTGATCAGAGATCAACTCAAGGCTGCATCAGATCGTCAGAAGTCCTATATTGATCTGAAGAGGTGGGACATTGAGTATGCAGTGGGTAAGAAAGTATTCCTCAAGGTTTTCCCTCGAAAGAAAATTATAAGATTTGGTAGAAAGGAGAAACTGAGTCCTCGTTTTATCATACTATATGAGGTTCTGGAAAGAGTGGGTCCTTTGGCATATCGTTTGGCACTACCTCCAGAGTTAGAGAAGATACATAATGTCTTCCATGTGTCCATGTTGAGGAGGTATAGATCAAAACCATCTTATGTATTGCCAGTGGAAGAGATTGAAGTGAATCCAGACCTCACATATGAGGCAGAACCTATTGAAATTCTGGCATATGAGGTGAAACAGCTAAGGAACAAGCAGATACCATTGGTTAAAGTGTTGTGGAACCATCACTCAGGCCAAGAAGCTACTTGGGAACGAAAAGAGGATATAAGGAGACAGCACCCACAGCTGTTCAGAGACTAATGCTAGATAAAATTTCGAGACGAAATTCATTTTAAGGGGGAGAGAATTGTAACACCCCTATAAGCATAGCCTAGTATATTTCACTGCTCCGGTGACCGGTGTCAGTCCAAACAATTAAGAAGATTAGAACCATGTTTAAAACACCTAGATAAGCCCTGAATGAAAATAAATAGTGATTGCCAGATAGTTAAGTATAAGTAAGAAAAACAAAGCATAAAAAGTTAAATGAGCCGAGGGTCACAGTAATGGGTGACCTTACCGGGAAGTGAATGTAAGGTCAGTCCTAACCTTAATTTTGAACCGAAAATTGTGACGCCGCAGTCCTAAGGACTATTGCGAACCTAGTGGGAAAGAGAGAACTACAGAAAAGAACTGATAAGTAGGTCAAATAATTAGGTCAGGAATCCAAAAGAAATATCAAATTACTTGCAAACTAGATCAAACCAGTGAGGGGCAATTTGATCAATTCACCCCTAGAGGTGACTCTTGACCTAACTGTCCAATAAAACTGGAGAAATGAAAATTTCAGAATGGGAAATTAAATTAAAGAACTATTTAAAAAATTTAGGAAAAAGAAAAAGAATGAAAATGGGACTTAATACACCATGTTGGTGACCTCACCATGACATCATAAATAAAATTTAAATTACCCAAATTTTGACTAAGTCAAATGTGACAATAAAACATAAAAAGGCATAAAAATTAAAAGAAAAATCACTCTCTTCTCCACCCTCATCTTCGGCCAAACTCCCTCACTCTCTCCCTCCATGCATTTCCTCCATTAAAGCTTAATCTCAAGCTTGATTCCTATGCACTTAACTCTAATTTCCCCCAAAATTCTCTATAAAACCTTGCTATCTCAACTTGAAAAGGGATTTGAAGAAGGAAAGAAAGGAGAAAAGTGAAGGAAATTGAGAATTGAATTCCAAAGAAGAAGTTAGTGATTTAAATTGAAATTTTTAGTTTGATTTATATGTTTATGGTTCCATACACTTAGAATTAAAGTGAAAATGCAAACAAAACTATCATGGGGGACAAATTGAAAATTTCGGCCAGCAATAGATGGGGGGTAGAATTGCATGACTTTGATGAAATTAAAGGGTTAATTGAGTTGAATTAGGTGTGTAAATGTTGAAAATACACTTTAATTTCATTAGTTAAATGAAATTTAGAAATTAGGGTTCTTAAGTATTGAAATTGGGGGAAAATTATAGGAAATGGTCAATTGATGCAATTGACCCAAATTGAGGTTAAAAATGGTCAATTAGGACCAATTGTGATGTGTTGGAATGAGTGGAAACAAAATAAAATTCGGATTGGTTAGGGGTCCCAATCTAGCAGTTTGACCTAGGTCCCTTTTAGGGACCAAAACTAAAATTTTACCAACCCAATTGGGAATGAAAACAGACACATAATGACACAATTTTCATTTAGAAACCAAGCCCAGCAATTGACATTTAGATAGTGAACAATTAGGTCAAATCCGGGTAATGTGCACTTCCACTGTACAAAAATGACCAAATGAACAGTGTTTGTTCATTTGGTCATAACTTGGCCTAGGTAGATCCAAATGACCTGATTTTTGTGGCATTGGAAAGGTATGACATAGAACTACAACTTTTATGAAGAACACCAATCCAAATTGTAACACCCCTATGATCGGTAGTGCGTTCTACTGTTCCGGTGATCAGTGTCTGTCCGGACAACTAGAATGCCTAGAACTGCATTTAAATGTTAGTGAGGAGACATAAAATAATGAAATACAAGAAAAATAAAGGAAAAATAATAGCAATGAAATGTAACCAAGTTAAACAAGCCAGCACTGCAGCGATGGGTGATCGCACGGGGAAGTTATGACGCAGGCAATAGCCGACCCCAGGACTGCAGGGAACCCTCAGAATTTAGTTTTGAGACATAATTAAAGACTTATTGAAGTATAAATGTCATTAGAAATATCAAAGAAAAATTAATTAATTAGCACAAAGAAAAACGAGAAATTGAGAAACCGATAAAAATCGGTGTTACCGAAAAATCGGGAATACAACCCGAATAGGGGCATTGGGGTCAATTGACACCTCAAGTTGACTTTTGACCTCAATGTCCATTAAAAATAAATGATATTAAACCTTGAAAATATCATGAAAATTAAAATGGTGGTACATAATTTAAATAGAAAAAGAAATGAGGTAAAAAGTGAGAATTGTGAAACTTTAGATTAATTAATCTTAACCACACTTAGTGCTCCACTAAGTGAAGTTAGTGGACATTAAAATATCACAAATGGGACAGCATAAGTCATCTTTAACCTCCAGAATTTGCACAAACCAAAGCTCTCCCATGAAAGCTCCCATGGCCAAAGTGAAAACACCTCTATGCACCATGATTTAGCCATAAAAAACCTTAAGTTCCTTCATTAATCTTTACCTACACACCTTGGGCAGCAATAAGGGAGCAAGAAGGATAAGTTTTGGTGGAGTTTTGAAGAAGTCCAAAAGAGGTAAGTGGTTATTTTCAATTCTTATTTCATTAAAAGTGTAACTAAGGTTGTGGTTGTTTGATTTATGGAAGAATTTTTGAGGTTTGATGAATTGTTGGCGATGGAGCATTTCAGCAGCCATGAAACTTCATCATGAACAGCTTGTCTTTGCATGTAAATGGTAGTTTGAGATGTCGATTTAAATGTTTAATTTTATTGAAGTTGAATTCCATGTGTGAAGTTTGAATGTTAAGCTTGAAAAGTGAAAAGGGAAGTGGATGTGTATGTGTAAATTTGTGGCAGCCTAATGATGAAGATTGAAGTATTTAAGTTCATGAGATATTGTTGAAATATTGTACAAAAAAATGGTAGCATATATGTGTCACACCTTACCCCTCTGTAAGGCATAACATGATCCCGTAGAATACTTAATGAAATACCAAACTTCACCTATCGATAACTCACTAAGTACCTTACAAGGGATTTTAAAACAATTTTCTTACATTTTGAAAGTGGTGAGCATTTTGGTAGGAATTAAAAACCATTTATTCAAAGTTTAAATACTAGTAAAAATTTTTGTCCATTTTAATTTTACCGCAAATTTTATAAAAATTTTGACAGAGTTCCGTTTGTATTTGGAGAAAACAGTTCTTCAAATACCTAAAAAAACACTTCCAATAATTTTCTCAACTCCCAACCTCCAATAAATCTTAAATCAATTCAATTCAATTCACTTCAAAATAATTCCACAATCCAAATCGAAATTTATCATCTCAAAATATTTAATAACTTCATTCACAAGGCATAAAGTATGAAATTCACATGTACAAATATTAATTTACAGAAGGAAATCCAAAAATAATATTATTACAATTTATTTTACAACTGCTCAACTTTACATTGATACATACAACATTTCTATATTTACATCAAAATTAACTATGAGGGTATAAAATAATACCCGTACAAAAAGACCGGTGTAGTCTTCAATTCAATAGCAGCTCACTCTGCTGCTTTCTCCTTACTCTTATCTGCGACATCAAAATAAGCTATCGCTGAGTATAAAAATACTCAGTGGTGCATAATAAAAATTTAAAATATAATACATAAATCATTCATTGCCAAAACACAATTTAAATATTTCTCAGTCACATTTCACAATTATCAAAACTCAGAATAACACAATTTAGTCAAATAATTTAATAAATACAGTATTGCCAAAATCATACACAACTTAAGCCATGACACAAAATTTTCGATCAATGCCGTGTTGCACACCACGACAAAGCAATCAACAACCCCATTAATCGAAATTAATGAGGGAGGTGGCTAGCTAGCTAATGAGTACTCATTCGATCTCAACCTCAACTGGCAAGCCAGAGAGTGAGGAAAAGAAATGATCTCAACCCCATAAATGGAGGAGGAATAATGTGATACTGTAAGGCTAAGTGTGAACACAAAATCAATTCAAAACAATTTATTTAAATAATTTATGAGAAATCTGATCAATTTCCAAAGTCATATTTGTGATTATAAAATGGCAACACAGTACATATTTAATCACAGAAGTCAAATTTTTTGAGAATAAAATATTTAAACAAGAATTATTGTGCACAGACCTGACGTGAGTCGCCTCTAGGCCTTGACTCAGTCTCTCCGAGTTTCCAAGTCTTTTTCAGCTGAAACACACAGTTTCATAGTGTTTCAGTATCATAACTTAGCATAAATCTAAAAATAAATTTAACTTTACTTTTACCTAGCTCTAACGTGCTAAATTCGACGTTCTCGAAGTTTTTATGTTTCGGGTTACTATTCACTACACTATTCCAGTCAAATTGTTGACTTTTTAAGGCTTAATAGGTATGGAAACTCCAACTTCACCCACATACCACATTTTGGTCATTAAATTTGTTAGTTTTGGTCATTTTCTCAAAGCTTAAGTCTTTTAGGCAAAATTGTCAAATTTTCAGTTTTGGTGTCCCTAATTGCACTGTTCCATTGGTCATTCTACTGTTGGAATTTGGCAAAACTTCCTTCATATAAAATGTTCCTTATTGTCTTAAGTTTATTCTCATTTTTTAATCACCCCAATTGGAGTTTTGTAGCTCAAGTTATGGCCATTTGAACCATGGCAGGCGGATTAAAAACAACCCAGATTTTCAGGGCAATTTTGGTGCTGGCAGTTTTGGGTCACCAACTTGGGGTGGCCAAATGACTTGGTTTCTAGCAGAATTTGGGTTTGTGTTCTTCATAAAAGTTTTAGGTCTATATCTCACCTAACCACTGGTAAAATTTCAGGTCATTTGGACCTGCCTAGATCGAGTTATGACCAAATGAGCAAACACTATTCATTTCGTCAGTTTGTACAGGGCAGCCTGCACTTATCCAACTTTGGTCAATTTGTTCACAAGGTTTTGGTCACTTTTTGGGCATGGTTCCAAAATGAAAATTGTGTCATTTTATGTCTATTTTCATCCCCAATTGGTTCCATACCAATTGGGCTTGTAAAATTTCATTTTTGGTCCTTCAAAGTTGACTTGGTCATGCTGCCAGCAGCATGACCACATTCCCTCCGAATTTAGCTTTAATTCCAACCATTCCAACACAATTCATTTGGTCATAAATGACCATTTTTCACTTCACAATAGGTCAAAGACATCATTTACTCATTTCTCACATTTTTGGTTCACAAACCCTAATGTTCAAAACCCTAATTCACCAACCTCATGCATTTTATCACATTTAGTGCTTTTAATCCTAACCATTCAACTAAATAAAGTTTCTAAACTCGTTTAAATAACTAAATATGCATTTAAAGTAGAAAATTGAAAGTTAGCATACTAACCTTTCTTAGAACTTCAAATCTCTATCTTTTGTTCTTCTTTCTTCTTTAAATCTTCTTCTTAAGTTGAGATAACAAGCTCTAGTAAGGTTTTTATGGGAGTTATTAAGGTTAAGTGAAGAAATTAAAGCTTGAGTGCAAGCTTTAATGCAAGCTTTAATGGAGGATTAGCAATGGAGAAATGAAGGAGAGAGTGAGGCGGCACTTAGGGAAGAAAGAGAGCTTTTTGTTTTTTTTTGTTCTTTTCTTTTCTTTTATCTATTTTAGCTTATGGAAGACCCCCAAAAAAAAATCAATTTAATTAATTTATTAATTATAACATTTATGGCATCATGCATGATGTCATGCATGATGTCATCTCCTTACACTTTTTCTTTCTTCTCTTTTTATTTATTTATTTTTTTCTATTAGTTTTTTAATTTAATTCTCGATTTCGAAATTTTCTTTTCTCCTATTTTATTTGACAGTTAGGTCAGGGGTCAACTCTCGGGGTCAATTGACCAAATTGCCTCTCACCGGTTCAACTCGGTTTGTAAATAATTCCATATTTCTTCCAGCTCCCTGACCTAATTATTTGACTGGCTTAACAGTTCTTTTTCGTGATTTTCTCTTTTCCACTATGTTCATAAATGTCCTAAGGACCGCAGCGTCACATTTTACTGTTCAAAATTTGAGTTTAAAATGACTTCGCAGTCATTTCCGAGAAGGTCACCCATCGTTGTGACTCTCGGCTCGTTTAACCTCTTATGTTCTGTTTTTCTTATTTATACTTAACTAATTGAACATTACTAATTATTTGTATTTATGGCTTCTCTAGTTGTCTTAAGTATGGTTCTAATCCCCTTAATTGTCCGGACCGACTCTGGTCACCGAAATAGTGAAATATACCAGGCTATACAAATAGGGGTGTTACAATTCTCCCCCCCTTAAATAAATTTTGTCTCGAAATTTTACGTGGTATCAATCTTTGAACAGCTGTGGGTGTTGTCTCCTCATGTCCTCCTCTCGTTTTCAAGTAGCCTCCTGTCCCGAATGATGATTCCACAGCACTTTTACCAATGGTATCTGCTTGTTCCGTAGCTGCTTCACTTCATAAGCCAGAATCTTTATGGGTTCTTCCTCATATGTGAGGTCTAGATTTACTTCAATTTCTTCTACTGGTAGTACATGAGATGGGTCCGATCGATACCTCCTCAACATAGACACATGGAAGACATTATGTAACTTCTCCAACTTTGGAGGTAGTGCCAAACAATATGCCAAAGGACCCACTTTTTCCAGAACCTCATATGGCCCAATGAAACGAGGACTTAGTTTCCCCTTTCTGCCGAATCTCATAATTCTCTTCCAAGGAGAAACCTTGAGGAATACTCTATCACCCACTGCGTACTCAATATCTCTTCTCTTCAAATCAATGTAGGACTTCTGACGGTCTGATGCTGTTTTAAGTTGATCTCTGATCACCCTGATTTTCTCTTCAGTCTATTGAACAATTTAAGGTCCAATCATTTTTCTTTCACCCATGTCATCCCAACACAATGGGATTCTACATTTTCTGCCATACAAAGCTTCATATGGAGGCATCCCAATGCTTGATTGGTAGCTGTTGTTGTAAGCAAACTCAATCAAAGGCAAGTGTGTATCCCAACTACCCTCAAATTCAATCACACAAGCTCGTAGCATGTCCTCCAAGATCTGAATTACCCTCTCAGACTGGCCATCTATCTGTGGGTGGAATGCAGTACTGAAGTTCAATCTAGTTCCTAGGGCTCTTTAAAAACTACCCCAGAATCTAGAAGTGGACCTAGGATCTCTGTCTGATACGATAGATACTGGCACTCTATGAAGTCTCACAATCTCATCGATGTACAACTTGGCCAATCTGTCTAAACTGTAGTCCATTCGGACTGGCAGAAAATGAGCAGACTTAGTCAATCTGTCAACAATGATCCATACTACATCATGACTCTTCTGTGTCTTTGGAAGTCCCATCACAAAATCCATTGTTATTCTCTCCCATTTACATTCTAGCACTTGTAGTGGATGTAACAACCTAGTGGGTACTTGATGCTCTGCCTTTACTTGCTGACAAGTTAGGCATTTGGAAACAAACTCTGCCACATCTCTCTTCATACCCATCCACGAGTAATGCTCCTTTAACCCTCTATACATTTTTGTACCACCAGGGTGCATGGCAAAAGGAGACTCATGTGCTTCCTTCAAAATGATCTGCCTCAAATCAACATCATTAGGAACACATATTCTGCCCTGATATAGCAACAGACAGTCATCTCTAATTGAGAATTCTGGTTTCTTGCCCTGCTAGACTTCTTCCAATAGCTTCTGATACCTTTCATCATTCTGAGCAGCCATTCTGATCTGATCAATCAGCACTTGCTGTACATGCCATGCAACTACTGTTTGCCCATCATCATTAATCTCTAAACTGGCATCTAATGATCTCAACTCATGTACCAAAGACAAAGGAGTAACCCGTAGACTTGCCATAGTCTTGCGACTTAAGGCATCAGCCATAACATTAGCTTTCCCTGGCTGATAGTCTATCAGACAATCATAGTCTTTTATCAACTCTAACCATCTCCTCTGTCTCAAATTCAACTCTTTCTGGGTGCCCAAATACTTCAAACTCTTATGATCTATGTAAATGTAGCACTTCTCCCCATACAAGTAATGTCTCCAGATCTTAAGAGCAAACACAATAGCTGTAAGCTCTAAGTCATGTGTCGGATAATTCCTCTCATGTGGTTTTAGCTGGCGTGATGCATAGGCAATGACATTTCAATCTTGCATCAATACACAGCCTAACCCATTGTGAGAAGCATCACTATAAACTGTATATTCTTTACCTGATGTAGGTAAAGTCAGGGCTGGAGCCTCAGTCAAACATCTCTTCAATTCATCAAAACTCCATTGGCATTTGTCCGTCCACTAAAATTTCACATCTTTTCTAAGAAGCTTGGTCAATGGAGATGCTAACATGGAAAATCCCTTCACAAATCTACGGTAGTATCCAGCTAACCCCAGAAAACTACGAATCTCTATGACATTTCTGGGTGGCTTCCAATTAAGGACAGCTTCAATCTTGCTAGGATCTACCTTAATACCCTCTGCTGATACTATGTGCCCCAAAAAGGATATCTCCTTTAGCCAAAATTCACATTTCGACAATTTGGCGTATAGTTGTTTCTCCCTTAAAGTCTGCAGCACAATCCGCAGATGTCTGTCATGCTCTTTTGCATTCCTCGAATAGACCAATATATCATCAATAAATACCACAACAAACTGACAAGGTATGGTTTAAAGATAGTGTTCATCAGATCCATAAAAGCAGCCGGAGCATTAGTTAACTCGAATGGCATGACCAAGAACTCATAATGGCCATAGCGGGTTCTGAAGGCAGTTTTAGGAATACTCTGCTCTTGTACTCTCAGCTGATAATAACCTGATCTCAGGTTAATTTTGGAGAACACAGCTGCACCCCTCAACTGATCAAACAAGTCATCAATACGGGGTAATGGATATCTGTTCTTTATTGTTACCTTATTTAGCTATCGATAGTCAATGCATAACCAGAGAGTGTTATCCTTCTTCTTTACAAATAACATCGGCGCTTCCCAAGGTGACACACTAGGGCGGATAAAGCCCTTGTCAAGCAACTCTTGTAACTGTACTTTCAATTCCTTTAGTTCTGCTGGTGCCATTCTGTATGGCGTTATGGAGATTGGGTCCACACCAGGCATAACATCAATTTGAAACTGCACTTCTCTTTCTGGAGGTAATCTGGCAATTCATCAGGAAATACATTCGGAAAGTCACATACAGTAGGAATGTCCCTCAGTGCTGGACTCCCCACTTGGGTGTCTATCACATGTGCCAAGTACGCCTCACACCCTTTCCTAATCATTTTTCGGGCCAGTGCAGCTGAAATGATGTTTGAAGGCAATAACTGCCTCTCCCCATGTATTACTACATCACTATACTGAGGAAGACCAAAAGTGACTGTCTTTAGTCTATAGTCAATCATCGCATGATACCTGGCTAACCAATCCATGCCCAAGATGATGTCATAATCTCTGAAGGGCATTTCAATTAAATCAGACAGAGAAGTGTGTCCTTGGATCACCAAAGGACAATCCCTATATAATTTATTTACCCTGACCTCCTGGCCTAATGGACTTGTTACCAGCACATCATAATCCATTGGTACACACTGAATAGCAGTAGAACACATCACACTAGCACTAACATACAAATGTGTGGAGCCAGGATCAAATAACACATGTACATCTTGGTCAAGGATGGAAAAATTACTAGCTACAACGTCTGATGTTTTAGCCTCCTCCCTCTGATGCATGGTACACACTCTGACTGGTGCGCCAATGGGTACTGGCTAGTTAACAGTGCTTTGACTTCCAGGAGTGTTACCAGGGCCCCAACCTCTGCCTCTACCTCTAGCAGCTGACAGTGACCCTCTAGGTGCAGAGACTTGGGCTGATCCCTCAGATGTAGCAGAAGGTCCAGACCGGAGCGTACTAGTGCAATCTTTAGCGAAATGTCCGCTCCCTCCACAGTTAAAACATGCACCGGTAGCTTTGAAACAAACCCCACGATGAGTTCTACCACAAGTTTCATACTGTCGTACTGATAGAGCTCCACGGGGTGCCTGCTAGGTCTGCTGACCAGACTGGGGTGGTCTTTGGCCAGAAAATCTGTGACACCCCTTACCCGTGTACAGAATATCCGAGTAAGCAATGTCACACGGTGTATCAGCACACTCTATTTTACCTTAATGAATTTTTGTCATAGTTTTGAATATATTTTATGAAATATAATTTATTTAAGCCATTTATCGAAACTATTATTTATTTGAGGTTCCGAAAATTTTATAGAAAATCTGGCAGAGTACCGGCTAAAAATGGAGAAAACAGTTCTTCGGAACCTGTGAAAAACACTTCCAATATTCATATCTCATCACTCTCAAACTCCAATATCAAAATCTCAACATTTTCCAATTTCATTTCTCAATCATTCATCTAATGTGATAATCAAGTACAATTCACAGATAAATATTCACATTTTCCATTCACCAACACAATTTTCATTATTTACATGAACATCAAAATACATTACATAAATCCAAATACATATGAGAAAAAAAAATAGTTACAAAATACCAAAATGAAACCTAGTGTCCTACCAATGCACTGTGGAGGGTGAGGTGACACGGACACTATGAAGAACTGCAGGATGGACTCACCCAGTCTGCGGTCTACTGGGCTCACAATCAGTATCTCCAGAACCTACGTGTGGCAAAAGCAACGCGCTAAGCAATGATGCTTAGTGGTGCAATAATAAAATAAAAGAAAATAGCAGAAAATAAATATGTATTGAATGTATATGTCTTATTTGTTTTGTATTTGTTATATTCATTTATTTCTTTAACTTTGTCCATTTTCATTCATTTGGTTGCCCAAGTAACCTATACTGGACGACTGGACTGGATAAACGGGTAAACTGGCACTGGGTATCAAGTACCTCGGGCCCTCACACCATCGATCACATATGTATCTCCCGGTGTGCAACAGAACAGCTAACAAGCTGTAAATAATATTAGGCACGAGGCCAAGTCTCAACACAATATCAAAATGGCTAAAAGCCATAAAATCATAGAATGGCATAATGCCATGTGCAGTACTGCTAACTGAATCCTATTCGCATGCCAAACTATCCAAACCAATCTTGTTAGGTATACTAGGGCATTTGAAACTTTAAAATTCTTCAATTTGTGAATTTCAAGTTTCGGTGTCACTATTCACTTCATTAGTCAACAAAAATGTTGACTTTTGGATAGAAAATAGGTGTATTGGTTTTAACACTCCCAATGTACCACATTTTGCATTTAAAACTTGTTGGAATTAATCACAAAATCCATTTCGAAACTTAGCACTAAGGGGCAGAATTTTTAGTTTTTGTACCATAAATTTACTGTTCCATTAGGGACTGTTACAGTAGAAATTTGAGGAAATGGTAAACATAAAAGTTGTTCCTTATTTTGTCTAGTTGAATTTCTTTTTTTGAATCACTCCATTTGGAGTTTTGTAGCTCCAGATATGGTCCAAAAACCACAGCTGGCCGGATTGGAAAACTGCAGAATTTACCAAATCTACAGTACAATGAACAGTGACTGTGAGTGCCTTGTTGGATGGGTTCTGGTCATAATTTAGGGTAGGTTTCTTCATGAAAGTTGTTTGTCTATATCTTATCTTGTTTCTGTAACAATTTCAGGTCAAATGGACCATTTTACAGTGACTTATGGCCTTACTGTTCATTTGGTCATTCTACAGAATATGCTTGCAGGGTATCCAGATTGGGGCCAACTTTTGGTCCACTTGCTTTGGTCTTTTGGGCATGGTTTCTTCAGCAAAATTGTGCTATTATATGTCTAGTTTCATGTCCAATTGGCCAAATACCAATTAAACCTACACAGCCAAAGATATGGCTGTCCAAACAGGCTGGACTCACAGCCTCCCTGCTGCTGTCACTAGGCAGCCTACCAAATCAGTGTGTAACACTCTAATGCACTTCAAATTATGGTCAACTTACCTCAAATGGTCACTAATTGACCATTAGAATGTTCACTCATCATTTCATAAGCCAAGTCCAAATTTCACTCCCAAAACCCTAACCCTAATTGAACAAGCCTCCAATTCATACATCCCACTCCTAATTTGCTATACTAATCATATAATTTATAAGAGGGGCAGCAATATGTCACTTTAAACCAAGATTTCTCCTAACCCTAACTCATGTCAAGGCTGCCAAAACTTCATGGAATATAACCATGCTTCATTAATTCAATTTTTGTCAAATTTTTAACTTAACTTAGCTCAAATTCATGATTAGAAAGATGTAAAAGCAAAGGTTATGGCACTAACCTCTTTGGTGATTTTCTAAGCTTGTTCACACCTCACTTTCTTCCACTTTCTTTTTTTTTCTTGGCTGCCACACACTTCTCCTTGATGTGGGTATAATTTTTTGTGAAGGGAGCATAAGGTTTTGAGGTGAATTGAAGTGGGAAATGAAGCTTAAGGGAGCTTTAATGGTGGTTTGGGTGGAAGGGAAAATGGGTTACGGGAAATGGAAGAGAATTGCAGAAATTGTGTTTATTTTTTTACTTCATTTTAGTGATATTTATCTCATTTTAATTGGCTTGTCAATTTCTAATTGGTGGGAAGCTTTTTTAATGATGTCATCCAATGCCATAAATCTAATTTAATTCCATTTTCTTTTTCTTTTCTTTTCTACTAACTTTAAATTAATTTTTCATCAACATTAATTCATATTTTATGTCATAATAATTATTTACTCAACTAGACAAGTTGGCCAAAAATCGTCTCTGAAGGCGAAATGACCAAAATGCCCTCCGTTTGGCTTAACGGGTCAAAATTATCTGTACCTATTGAAAAAATTTTCTAAATATTTTCTTGGCATTCTAATACCATAGGAACCTCAATGACCCTTCTCTGGAGTCCCAAAAATTATTTTATAATTTTTTCCCCGGGTCTAGGGCTCCTAGTTGCGAGAACCGCAACTTCCCTCTGGGTTACCCATCGCTTGGGCACCGGCTCATTTGACTTAGTTGTATTTTATTTCTAAAATTTTTACTAAATTTTTCTTATTAATATTTAAGTTAATTATGGTTCCTAACTTTAGTTTAAATATTTTTTTGGACGTTCTAGCTGTCCGGACCGACACCGGTCATCGGAACAGTAGAATGTACGGAGTTGCTACCGGGAGGGTGTTACAACTCTTCCCCTCTAATTTAAATTTCGTCCTCGAAATTTTACTTGATGCAAACAGTTGAGGGAACTGTTGCCTCATCGTTTCTTCACTTTCCCAAGTTGCCTCTTTGGTGTTATGGTGCCTCCAAAGCACTTTCACCAGTGGAATCTGCTTATTTCTCAACTCTTTCACTTCCCGAGCCAGGATCCGTAGAGGTTCTTCTTCATATGTCAAATCCGGATGTATTTCAATTTCTTCCCTGGAGAGGACATGTGAAGGATCTGAGTGGTATCTTCTGAGCATGGACACATGGAACACATTGTGGATCTTGTCCAGCTCTGGTGGTAAAGCTAGCCTATAGGGCACTAGACCCACACGTTCAATGACTTCATATGGGCCAATGAACCTAGGGCTTAACTTACCTTTTCTTCCAAATCTCAGTACTTTCTTCCACGGTGACACTTTGAGGAACACTTTGTCGCCAACCGCATATTCTATTTCTTTTCTCTTCAGGTTGGCATAAGATTTACATGCATGCGAGGCAACTTTCGATTAGCTTTGATTAGTTTCACTTTCTCCTCGATCTGTTTCACAGTGCAGCCCCACCAGTTTGTCTTCGCCCAATTCAGTCCAGCACACTGGAGTTCTACATTTCCTCCCATACAGTGCTTCATACGGGGCCATTTGGATACTAGCTTGGTAGCTATTATTGTATGCAAATTCTACCAGTGGGAGGTATCTATCCCAACTTCCCTCTAACTCAATGACACAACTCCTCAACATATCCTCAAGGACCTGACATATATTTCATGTTATTATTATCATTTTAATTCAATAGTTGTGTTAATTCAATTGGTTCAATTGTTTACCTGGATTACTCTTTCGGATTGCCCATCCGTCTGAGGATGGAATCTTTGTCTTTGAAGTGGAGTTGTGTACCCAAGGACTCATGCAACTTCTTCCAAAATCTCGATGTAAACCTTGGGTCTCGATCAGATATGATGGAAAGTGGAATTCCATGCAGTCTAACTATCTCACTGATATACAATTCTGCTAACTTCTCCAGTGAGTAGTCAGTCCTAACTGGCAGAAAGTGTGCTGATTTTGTCAATCTATCAACTATCACCCATACTGCATCATGTTTCTTCTGGGTGAGAGGTAGACCACTTACAAAATCCATGGTGACCCGATCCCATTTCCATTCGGGTATGCGTATAGGCTGTAGCAAACCTGATGGAACTTGATGTTCTGCCTTGACTTGCTGACATGTCAAGCATTTAGTCACATAGTCAACTATGTCCTTCTTCATACCAGGCCACCAATACTGAAGTTTCAGATCATGATACATTTTTGTACTTCCTGGGTGTATAGCATAAACACTGGTATGTGCCTCTTTCAGAATACTGGCCTTCAATTCCACATCATCTGGTACACATACTCTTCCTTTGTAGTACAGACACCCATCTACTTTCACCTTATAGTCAGTTGCTTTTCCTTCTGAGATTTTGCTCATAATAGCCATTAGCTTCTCATCTACCTTCTGCCCATTTTAAATCTGTTGTAGCAGGTTTGGCCTTACTTGCAACTCAGCCAAAATAGCTCCATCTCGAACCAAAGATAAATGGGCATTCAATGATTTCAAGGCTGTCATGGATTTTCTGCTCAAAGCATCAGTAACAACATTTGCCTTCCCAGGATGATAGTCAATCACACAATCATAGTCCTTCAGGAACTCAATCCATCGCCTCTGTCTAAGGTTGAGCTCCTTCTGAGTTGGCAAGTATTTCAGACTCTTGTGGTCTGTGTAAATGTAGCACTTTTCACCATACAAGTAATGCCTCCATATCTTCAGTGCAAAGATAATTGCTGCAAGCTCTAGATCATGGGTAGGGTAATTCTGTTCATGTGGCCTTAACTGCCTAGAAGCATAAGCGACCACCTTCCCCTCTTGCATCAATACACACCCTAATCCATTATGAGAGGCATCACTGTAGACCACAAAGTCCTTTCCTGACACTTGTTTGTGTTAACTGCGGTGCCTCTGTCAACATAGCCTTCAACTTCTCAAACTGGTCCGACACTTATCATTCGTCAAATCTAACATTCTTGTGTAACAACTTGGTCATTGGAGCGGCTATTAAGGAAAATCCTTCACAAATCTCTGTAATACCCAGCTAGCCCCAAGAAGCTTCGACCTCGATTGTATTTACGGGAGGCTTCCATTCCATCACTGCTTTTATTTTCTTGGGATCCACCCTAATCCCATTAGCTGACACTATGTGTCCAAGGAATGCAATCTCATTCAACCAAAAGTCACACTTGGACAACTTAGCATACAGCTTCTTTTCTCTCAGGGTTTGCAGAGCAATCCTCAAATGCTCATCATGTTCTTCCCTGGTCTTGGAATACACCAAAATATCATCAATAAAGACCACTACGAACCGATCTAAGTGTGGACGGAAGATACGGTTCATAAGGTCCATGAATGCCGCTGGTGCATTTGTTAGGCCAAAGGGCATCACTAGAAACTCATAATGCCCATATCGGGTCCTGAATGCAGTCTTTGGCACATCTGCATCCTTCACCCTTAACTGATGATACCCTGATCTGAGATCAATCTTAGAAAATACTCCTGCTCCCTTCAACTGATCAAACAGATCATCAATTCTAGGCAACGGATATTTGTTCTTCACAGTCACTTTATTCAATTGCCGTTAATCAATGTATAGCCTCAAAGTCCCATCCTTTTTCTTTACAAACAGCACTGGAGCTCCCCATGGTGACACACTGGGGCGTATGAACCCCTTATCAAGCAACTCTTGCAACTGAGTTTTCAACTCCCTCAATTCAGTGGGTGCCATCTTATAAGGAGCAATAGAAATGGGTGCTGTACCCGGTAGTGTCTCAATAGCAAATTTGACTTCCCTTTCTAGTGGCAAACCATGAAATTCTTCAGGAAATACCTCTGGGAAGTCTCTTACTGTGGGTATATCACTCAGGTTTGGCTTAGCCTGCCTAGTATCCACCACATGTGCTAGGTAGGCTTCACAGCCTTTTCTCATCATTCTTCTTGCAACTGTGGCTGAGATGACACTGGACAAGAAATCTGTCCTTTCCCCCACAACAGTGATCTCATTACCTTCAGAAGTTTTCAAAGAAATTCTCTTCAATTTGCAATCAACTATTGCCTGATGATGTGACAACCAGTCCATTCCCAAAATCATGTCAAACTCATGGAAGGGCAACTCAATCAGGTCTGCTAAGAATTCATACCCCTGAATCCTTAACGGGCAACCCTTGTACACTTTGTTCACTACCACACTGTGGCTAAATGGATTAGTGACCAGAATGTCTTGGTCACTCTCCCCTACTAGTATCACCCTTTCTACGGGTAAGTTGATGCAGATGTATGAATGAGTGGATCCTGGATCCACAAATGCATGCACAGATGTATTGTAGAGGGAGAACGTACCCCCGATGACGTCCGGGGCATCTTGCTCCTCCTGCGCTCTAATGGCATAGGCTCGCGGTGGTGCATTATCCGCCTCTCTGGCTCGGATGCGAGCCTCTGTGATGGTCCCACCGTGTCAGTTGCGATTTCCTACCCCTTTGTGGTGCGGGAGGCGGTGCATGCGCTTGTGTTGGAGCATTGTAGTAGTTCTGCGTGGGCGGTTCCTCAAGCGATGCTCTGTTGACCCACACCTTAGCGAGCACCAGTCACTCTCCAACACTCCCCTTATGCCATTTCAAACAATGTGGACATGCGAGAAGATCTGGGGCTGGTCCTGAACCCCATCCTCGGAGAGCGCCCACCGATGGTGTGGGTGACCTCTCCTAGGGGTAAGCGTGGCACAGGCCCCGAGGTGACCACGACCTTGTGGCTGACCTAAACTCTGTGCAGGTGGACCCTTGAACTTCTTCCCAAATGCAGGAGATGAGCTAGATTGACCTGGGCCCCTCTTCTGCTGTCTTTCCCTTCTAGTCTGCTCACTAATTCTAACCTTTTCAACATTTATTGCAGCTTCCACTAGCTTGGTAAAGTCTGTGATTCCCAAGGAAGTGATCATGATCTTTATGTTGTCATTTAGTCCCTCTTCAAATCTCTTGCACCTTTCAACTTCATTAGGGACTATCTCCCTTCCATAGCTGCTCAATCTAACGAATTCCTTCTCATACTCGGCCACTGACAGCTGCCTCTGCCTCAGGTTAATGAACTTTCTTCTTCTCTCTTCTAGGTATACACTACCCACATATTTCTTCTTAAATTCGGAGAGGAAGAAGTCCCAAGTTACTATTTACATTTGTACTTCTTTGGACACGATATCCCACCATTCATATGCGTCGTCATGCGTGAGAGATACAACGACTTCTAGATTTTGCTCTAGAGTGCAGTGGAGTTGTTTTAGAACTCTGCTGTTACATTCAACCAATTTTAATTGCAATGAATCATCTTCTCTCTTGCCAAAGAAGTCCACTGCTCCAAACTTTCTCAATCTTTCCAGTGTGATTTCGGTTGTGGAGGTGGTGGTGGTGGTGGCATTACCCCAGCCATTTGTCTGAAGAATTCGGCCATTTGCTGGAACATGGCCTGTGGAGGCTGAGCAGGCTCTGCTTGAGCTGGCGGAGCAGGTTCTCCCATACCCCCAGTCTCAGCTGCTGCAGGTGGAGCATGACTCTCCACTTCCTCCTCAACTGCTCTCTGTGATGTAGGGTCCATATCCTATTCAAAATAAGAAAGACAAACAGATCTGCATTAGTGTCACCTCGATCTTACAAATGCAATGCATGGTATAGACTCAATCTAGGCCCAGAAACGCCTAAACCGTGCTCTGATACCACTAAATGTGACACCCCTTACCCGTGTACAGAATATCCAAGTAAGCAATGTCACACGGTGTATCGGCACACTCTATTTTACCTTAATCAATTTTTGTCATAGTTTTGAATATAGTTTATGAAATATAATTTATTTAAGCCATTTATCGAAATTATTATTTATTTGAGGTTCCGAAAATTTTATAGAAAATCCAGTGATCAAATTGCTAAAAATGGAGAAAACAGTTCTTCGGAACCTGTGAAAAACACTTCCAATATTCATATCTCATCACTCTCAAACTCCAATATCAAAATCTCAACATTTTCCAATTTCATTTCTCAATCATTCATCTAATGTGATAATCAAGTACAATTCACAGATAAATATTCACATTTTCCATTCACCAACACAATTTTCATTATTTACATGAACATCAAAATACATTATATAAATCCAAATACATATGAGAAAAAAAAAATTAGTTACAAAATACCAAAATGAAACCTAGTGTCCTACCAATGCACTGTGGAGAGTGAGGTGACACGGACACTATGCAGAACTGCAGGATGGACTCACCCAGTCTGCGGTCTACTGGGCTCATGATTAGTATCTCCAGAACCTACGCGTGGAAAAAGCAACGCGCTAAGCAATGATGCTTAATGGTTCAATAATAAAATAAAAGAAAATAGCAGAAAATAAATATGTATTGAATGTATATGTCTTATTTGTTTTGTATTTGTTATATTCATTTATTTCTTTAACTTTGTCCATTTTCATTCATTTGGTTGCTCAAGTAACCTATACTGGACGACTGGACTGGATAAACGGGTAAACTGGCACTAGGTATCAAGTACCTCAGGCCGTCACACCATCGGTCACATATGTATCTCCCGGTGTGCAATGAGCGACTAACAATGTAGAATAATATTAGGCACGAGGCCAAGTCTCAACACAATATCAAAATGGCTAAAAGCCATAAAATCCTGAGAATGGCATAATGCCATGTGCGATCGCTAACTGAACCCTATTGGCATGCCAAACTATCCAAACCAATCTTGTTAGGTATACTAGGGCATTTGATACTTTAAAATTCTTCAATTTGTGAATTTCAAGTTTTGGTGTCACTATTCACTTCATTAGTCAACAAAAATGTTGAATTTTGGATAGAAAATAGGTGTATTGGTTTTAACACTCCCAATGTACCACATTTTGCATTTAAAACTTGTTGGAATTAATCACCAAATCCATTTCCAAACTTAGCACTAAGGGGCAGAATTTTCAGTTTTTGTACCATAAATTTACTGTTTCATTAGGGACTATTACAGTGGAAATTTGAGGAAATGGTAAACATAAAAGTTGTTCCTTATTTTGTCTAGTTGAATTTCTTTTTTTGAATCACTCCATTTGGAGTTTTGTAGCTCCAGATATGGTCCAAAAACCACAGCTGGCCGGATTGGAAAACTGCAGAATTTACCAAATCTACAGTACAATGAACAGTGACTGTGGGTGCCTTGTTGGATAAGTTCTGGTCATAATTTGGGGTAGTTTCTTCATGAAAGTTGTTTGTCTATATCGTATCTTGTTGCTGTAAAAATTTCAGGTCAAATGGACCATTTTACAGTGAGTTATGGCCAAATGAACAGTTACTGTTCATTTGGTCATTCTGCAGAATCTGCTTGCAGGGTATCTGGATTGGGGGAAACTTTTGGTCCACTTGATTTGGTCTTTTGGGCATGGTTTCTTCAGGAAAATTGTGCCATTATATGTCTAGTTTCATGTCCAATTTGCCAAACACCAATTGAACCTACACAGCCAAAGATATGGCAGTCCAAACAGGCTGGGCTCACAGCCTCCCTGCTACTGTCACTAGGCAGCCTACCAAATCAGTGTGTAACACTCTAATGCACTTCAAATTATGGTCAACTTACCTCAAATGGTCACTAATTGACCATTAGAATGTTCACTCATCATTTCATAAGCCAAGTCCAAATTTCACTCCCAAAACCCTAACCCTAATTGACCAAGCCTCCAATTCATGCATCCCACTCCTAATTTGCTATACTAATCATATAATTTATAAGAGGGGCAGCAATATGTCACTTTAAACCAAGATTTCTCCTAACCCTAACTCATGTCAAGGCTGCAAAACTTCATGGAATATAACCATGCTTCATTAATTCAATTTTTGTCAAATTTTTAACTTAACTTAGCTCAAATTCATGATTAGAAAGATGTAAAAGCAAAGGTTATGGCACTAACCTCTTTGGTGATTTTCTAAGCTTGTTCACTCCTCACTTTCTTCCACTTTCTTTTGTTTTCTTGGCTGCCACACACTTCTCCTTGATGTGGGTATAATTTTTTGTGAAGGGAGGATAAGGTTTTGAGGTGAATTGAAGTGGGAAATGAAGCTTAAGGGAGCTTTAATGGTGGTTTGGGTGGAAGGGAAAATGGGTTACGGGAAATGGAAGAGAATTGCAGAAATTGTGTTTATCTTTTTACTTCATTTTAGTTATATTTATCTCATTTTAATTGGCTTGTCAATTTCTAATTGGTGGGAAGCTTTTTTAATGATGTCATCCTATGTCATAAATCTAATTTAATTCCATTTTCTTTTTCTTTTCTATTCTACTAACTTTAAATTAATTTTTCATCAATATTAATTCATATTTTATGTCATAATAATTATTTACTCAACTGGACAAGTCGGCCAAAAATCGTCTCTGAAGGCGAAATGACCAAAATGCCCTCCGTTTGGCTTAACGGGTCAAAATTATGCATCTGATTGAAAAAATTTTCTAAATATTTTCTTGGCATTCTAATGCCATAGGAACCTCAATGACCCTTCTCTGGAGTCCCAAAAATTATTTTATAATTTTTCCCCTGGGTCTAGGGCTCCTAGTTGCGAGAACCGCAACTTCCCTCTGGGTTACCCATCGCTTGGACACCGGCTCATTTGACTTAGTTGTATTTTATTTCTAAAATTTTTACTAAATTTTTCTTATTAATATTTAAGTTAATTATGGTTCCTAACTTTAGTTTAAATATTTTTTTGGACGTTCTAGCTGTCCGGACTGACACCGGTCACCGGAACAGTAGAATGTACAGAGTTGCTGCCGAGAGGGTGTTACAAAATCTGCCTCTGCCAGATTTATGGGAGCTGGATCCCCCAAACTGTTTCCTCTTTCCAGAACCACTCTCAGATGTTTGTCCCATAGTTTTTTCAGTCTTCTCTTTTCCTTGTATACCCTTCTTTACTGCCCCTTCTGATTCTATCCTTTCCAGTTCCAGGGCCTGTGAGATCAACTCAGCGAAATTCTGATGTCGGAAACCCACAACTTGCATCCTCAAATTTGGCATTAATCCGGACTCAAACCTCTTACATCTATCTCTGGGGGTGGAGACTAAGCTTCCAGCATAGTGGCTTAGCCTTGAAAAGTCTCTCTCATACTCTACTATGGTTCTGTCTCCTTGTTTCAAACTCAAAAATTCTTGTAATCTCATATCTACATACGCATCAGGAACCCATTTCTGCTTGAATTCCCTCAGGAAGTCTGTCCATGTCAGCATAGGTGGCTCAACCAGGCTGTGGGGGATGGTCTTCCACCATTCATACGCATCCCCTTGGAGAAAAGATACTGAATACTCAAATTTTAATTCTTCAGTACACTGCAGCTTTTTGAAAACCCGTTTCATTTTTTCCAACCACTATTCTGCCTCCAATGGATCCATAGTGCCTTTAAACTCGGTGGCCCCAAATTTCATCAATTTTTCATACTGCCGAGCTGAGGGCTGTTGTTGTGCTACAGGTGCTTGCATCTGAGCTTGGGGTGGCACATTACCCGCCATTTGCTGGAAAAATGCAGCCATCTGCTGTACAAACTGAGCAGGGAACTGCGGTGCTGGAGTAGGAGTTGGAGTAGTTGACCCACTCACGTTCTAGAGTGCTGGGGCTTCCCCTTGAACCTCAGCCTCAACAGATTATTCTTCAGAATGATCTCCTCCTTCCATTCCGTTTTTCCAAATTTTCTATTTCCTGAGATCAAACACAAAGAGGTTGACCTCCGTTAGTGCATATTCATGATGTAAATACGTCATATGTATTAATTAAAGACACCTGAGCAGTTATAATTATCAAAGAAATATTCATACACATAGTTAAAATTTATTGAAAAAAACCATGCTTTGATACCACTAAAACATGTCACACCTTACCCCTCTGTAAGGCATAACATGATCCCGTAGAATACTTAATGAACTACAGGACTTCACCTACCGATAACTCATTAAGTACCCTACAAGGGATTTTAAAATAATTTTCTTATATTTTGGAAGTGGTGAGCATTTTGGTAGGAATTAAAAACCATTTATTCAAAGTTTAAATACTAGTAAAAATTTTTTTCCATTTTAATTTTGTCACAAATTTTATAAAAATTTTGACAAAGTTCCGTTTGTATTTGGAGAAAACAGTTCTTCAAATACCTAAAAAAACACTTCCAATAATTTTCTCAACTCCCAACCTCCAATAAATCTTAAATCAATTCAATTCAATTCACTTCAAAATAATTCCACAATCCAAATCGAAATTTATCATCTCAAAATATTTAATAACTTCATGCACAAGGCATAAAGTATGAAATTCACATGTACAAATATTAATTTACAGAAGGAAATCCAAAAATAATATTATTACAATTTATTTTATAACTGCTCAACTTTACATTGATACATACAAAATTTCTATATTTACATCAAAATTAACTATGAGGGTATAAAATAATACCCGTACAAAAAGACCGGTGTAGTCTTCAATTCAATAGCAGCTCACTCTGCTGCTTTCTCCTTACTCTTATCTGCGACAGCAAAATAAGCTATCGTTGAGTATAAAAATACTCAGTGGTGTACAATAAAAATTAAAAATATAATACATAAATCATTCATTGCCAAAACACAATTTCCAGTCACATTTCACAATTATCAAAACTTAGAATAACACAATTTAGTCAAATAATTTAATAAACACAATGTTGCCAAAATCATACACAACTTAAGCCATGACACAAAATTTTCAATCAATGCCGTGTTGTACACCACGACAAAGCAATCAACAACCCCATTAATCGAAATCAATGAGGGAGGTGGCTAGCTAGCTAATGAGTACTCATTCGATCTCAACCTCAGCTGGTAAGCCAGAGAGGGAGGAAAATAAACGATCTCAACCCCATAAATGGAGGAGGAATAATGTGATACTGTAAGGCTAAGTGTGAACACAAAATCAATTCAAAACAATTTATTTAAATAATTTATGAGAAATCTGATCAATTTCCAAAGTCATATTTGCGATTATAAAATGGCAACACAGTACATATTTAATCACAAAAGTCAAATTTTTTAGAATAAAATATTTAAACAAGAATTATTGTGCACAGACCTGACGTGAGTCACCTCTAGGCCTTGATTCAGTCTCTCCGAGTTTCCAAGTCTTTTTCAGATGAAACAGACAGTTTCATGGTGTTTCAGTATCATAACTTAGCATAAATCCAAAAATAAATTTAACTTCACTTTTACCTAGCTCTAACGTGCTAAATTCGACGTTCTCGAAGTTTGTGTTTCGGGTTACTATTCACTACACTATTTCAGTCAAATTGTTGACTTTTTAAGGCTTAATAGGCATGGGAACTCCAACTTCACCCACATACCACATTTTGGTCATTAAATTTTTTGGTTTTGGTCATTTTCTCAAAGCTTAAGTCTTTTAGGCAAAATTGTCAAATTTTCAGTTTTGGTGTCCCTAATTGCACTATTCCATTAGTCATTCTACTGTTGGAATTTGGCAAAACTTCCTTCATATAAAATGTTCCTTATTGTCTTAAGTTTATTATCATTTTTGAATCACCCCAATTGGAGTTTTGTAGCTCAAGTTATGGCCATTTGAACCATGGCTAGCGGATTGAAAGCAACCCAGATTTTCTGGGCAATTTTGGTGCTGGCAGTTTTGGGTCACCAACTTGGGGTGGCCAAATGACTTGGTTGCTAGTAGAATTTGGGTTTGTGTTCTTCATAAAAGTTTTAGGTCTATATCTCATCTAACCACTGGTAAAATGTCAGGTCATTTGGACTTGCCTAGCTCGAGTAATGACTAAATGAGCAAACACTGTTCATTTGGTCAGTTTGTACAGGGCAGCCTGCACTTGTCCAACTTTGGTCAATTTGTTCACTAGGTTTTGGTCACTTTTTGGGCATGGTTCCTAAATGAAAATTGTGTCATTTTATGTCTATTTTCATCCCCAATTGGTTCCATACCAATTGGACTTGTAAAATTTCATTTTTGGTCCTTCAAAGTTGACTTGGTCATGCTGCCAGCAGCATGACCACACTCCCTCCGAATTTAGCTTTAATTCCAACCATTCCAACGCAATAAATTTGGTCATAAATGACCTTTTTTCACTTCACAATAGGTCAAAGACATCATTTACTCATTTCTCACATTTTTGGTTCACAAACCCTAATGTTCAAAACCCTAATTCACCAACCTCATGCATTTTATCACATTTAGTGCTTTTAATCCTAACCATTCAACTAAATAAAGTTTCTAAACTCGTTTAAATAACTAAATATGCATTTAAAGTAGAAAATTGAAAGTTAGCATACTAACCTTTCTTAGAACTTCAAATCTCTATCTTTTGTTCTTCTTTCTTCTTTAAATCTTCTTCTTAAGTTGAGATAACAAGCTCTAGTAAGGTTTTTATGGGAGTTATTAAGGTTAAGTGAAGAAATTAAAGCTTGAGTGCAAGCTTTAATGGAGGATTAGCAATGGAGAAATGAAGGAGAGAGTGAGGCGGCACTTAGGGAAGAAAGAGAGCTTTTTGTTTTTTTTTTTTTCTTTTCTTTTCTTTTATCTATTTTAGCTTATGGAAGACCCCAAAAAAAAAATCAATTTAATTAATTTATTAATTATAACATTTATGGCATAATGCATGATGTCATCTCCCTACACTTTTTCTTTTTTCTCTTTTATTTATTTATTTTTTTCTATTAGTTCTTTAATTTAATTCTCGATTTTGAAATTTTCTTTTCTCCTATTTTATTTGACAGTTAGGTCAGGAGTCAACTCTCGGGGTCAACTGACCAAATTGCCTCTCGCCGGTTCAACTCGGTTTGCAAATAATTCCATATTTCTTCCAGCTCCCTGACCTAATTATTTGACTGGCTTAACAGTTCTTTTTCGTGATTTTCTCTTTTTCACTATGTTCATAAGGGTCCTAAGGACCGCAGCATTACATTTTACGGTTCGAAATTTGAGTTTAAAACGACTTCGTAGTCATTCCCGAGAAGGTCACCCATCGTTGTGACTCTCGGCTCGTTTAACCTCTTATGTTCTGTTTTTCTTGTTTATACTTAACTAATTGAACATTACTAATTATTTGTATTTATGGCTTCTCTAGTTGTCTTAAGTATGGTTCTAATCCCCTTAATTGTCCGGATCGACTCTGGTCACCGGAACAGTGAAATATACCAGGCTATACAAATAGGGGTGTTACAATATGTGTGTGGATAATAATGATAAGGTAGGCAAATTGTTAATGGAAGTATGTGTGATAATTAGAAGTATTTATGTGTATATATTGTTGGGATTGAACTTTGTGAATTGTGACTGCATTTGGTGTATTTTAAAGTGGTTATGTGCTGTCCAAGTTGACCTATAATATAGAGAATTGAATGGTTTTGGTTAGTGCCAAATGCAGAATGGTATGGGAAGTGAAAATGTAATTGGTAAACTTGTGTTTGGTTTAATGTTTGAAAAAGATGTAGAGGGCAGTGTGCAAATAGACCTATAACCCTAAGTGTGTGGCTCCAATTGATATGAGGCCAATTGGAGGTGACACTAGGCACAAAATGTGCCTACTTTCATGAAGAAATCCTACCTAAATTCTGTCCAAAAAGTGACTTGAAAAATAACCAAGTCCGGATTAGTGACTTGAAAGCCTGAAAATTGATCATTTGGGCGGCAGTTAGTTTTTTGGCCATAACTCACTCAAAACAGGTCCAAATGACCTAAAATTTTTACCATGAATAGATTAGACATAGATCTACAACCCTTATGAAGAGACCAAAACCCAGAAATAACCATAAGCAAGTCAAAAGGCTTGCATAAATTCGGGTATAAAAACTGCCAGAATCAGAAATGACCTAAAGTTGCCATTTTAGTGCAATTTGTCCAGCTTTAGTAAATTGACCATATCTTGGTCCATACAACTCAGAATGACCTGAAATTTTGGCCCGCGTGCAATAAGACATAGAGCTACAATTTTTCTTCTTTGACCAGAAGCTAAAAACTAAGAGAAATAGGACTTTAAGCTAGACCAATCTAGCACACAAAAATTGAGAACTTGACATTTACATACGATGATGCTTGAAATAATTTGGCAATGAATGCCAACTTGTAAAAATGGTAAGTTGCACTATATTGGTAGCATATTGAAATGCAAAATGTGATATATTGGTAACATTAAACCTAATTCACCTAGAGTGGATCGAGGGTTAACATTATAGGTTGACTAAGGAAAATAATAGAATTAAATAAATTAATTATTGAACTTATTGTTAGAGACAGTTTAAATGAGTACTGGAACACTTCAAATTGTGTGTTTCAGTTAGCAAAGACTCAGGGAAGGGGAATGAAACACTAAGTCAGGGCCAAGAGGTTACACTTTAGAGGTTTGTGCACAACAGTTATTTCTTTTAAATTTTCAATTGAAATAAATTATGATAATTTGTTTATTATTGTTTAAATTGTAAAAATTTGTTTGAATGATATTTGATGGATACTTATTGCTTGAAAAACATTGAAAATGGTTTGAAACCACAGCTATCATGTATATTGATTAAATTCCTCGCTAGCTTGTCTAGTGGGATGAATTGGCTTTGAATTCCCTCTCTGACTGAAGTGTTGAGGTGTGTGTCAGTTGAGGACAAATAGGATGAGTGCTCATATTATTGCTAGCTAGCTATGTTATTCCTCACTAGCCATTGGCTTTTGGGACGAATTGGTCTGTGGAACCATGATTAAGCTGCGTGTGTGATTTATTGATATTTATTGTGATATTATGAAATGGAGTTTAAATTCTTTATGACATTCTCTGCCTTTTGAATTTAACTATGATTTTAAGTATCCACAGTTCATATGATTTATGGTTTTTGATTTTAAATTGTATTTTCTTAATGTTATGCACCACTGAGATATTGGCTCAACGATAGCTTTTTAATTGCTATCGCAGGTAGACAGACGGACAGAGCAGCAGAGTAGGCTGCTTGTGCTACATTTTGAGATTTCACGGGGTATATTGAGTATACCATATTTTTTAGTTTTTGTTATAATGTATATGCACTGCATGTATATATTGTACTTGGTCTTGAGCAATTGTAAACTAAAATTGTAAATTATTTTGGCTTGTAAAAATATTATGATATATTTATCTTATCTCAACTTTTAGAAACACTAAAAAATTAATTGTTGAACTGAGTTGATAATGTTGGGAAATTTATTGTGTTGAACAAATTTATTAGAGTTTGGGATTGTAGAAATATATTGGAAGTGCTTTTTTCAGGTTTTTGAAGAACTGTTTTATTCAAAATACAGATAGCACTCCGCCAAAATTTTTACAAAAATTATTGATACTCAAATTTGTTATTTGGTTTCACTTCAGTAAAAGAAAATTTTTAACACCTGTCAATAGTGCTCACCACTATAAAAAGAAGTAAGAAAAGTTTTAAAATCCCTTGTAGCGTATTTAATGGTTTATCAGTAGGCAAAGTTTGGTAATTCATTAGATATACTATGGGATCATGTTATACCTTACAGAAGGGTAGGGTGTGACATGTTTTAGTGGTATCAGAGCTAGTTTTTAAATTCTGTTTTAACCTGTAATTTGAATATTCTTTCTTCATAGTACAACTGCTCAATGTCATTATTTGATACATACAGTACATTACATTTTTGTTCAAGAGGTCTAAGATCCTCAAATTGACTATGGAAGAAGGGCATCGTTCAGTCGATCAATCTATAGAGGCTGAGGTGCAAGGGGATGCCCCAGCCCTACACAATGTGAGTGGATTAGCTGTGTAATGGCCCGGCCCACTAGTGATATTGTCCGCTCTGGGCCAAAGCCCTCACGGTTTTAAAACGCGTCACTAGGGGTTACAAACCATCAATTTATAAACCCAGCATCTCTACCGTATTTTGCCGATGTGGGATTTGCCTAGGGTGTTACAAGCCGCACCAGCCCCCTTAGTACCGTAGTTCCCTACTCAGTTTGCATAGCAGATGGCTACAATGTTTCAACAGATGGCTGGTAATATGCCTACTCAAGTCCCACTACAAACACCAATGGTACAACCATAATCTTCAGCTAGGCAGTATGATAAGCTGATTAAATATGGGGCTACTGAGTTCAAGGGGACAGTAGATCCTCTAGAGGCAGAACAATGGTTAGAGAGAATGGATAGGGTGTTCAAGAAACTACACTATATAGAGGAGCTCAGATTTGAGTATTCAGTATCACTACTACAGGGAGACGCATATGACTGGTGGAAAATCATTCCTCATAGTTTGGTGGAACCTCCAGTACTAACTTGTGATGACTTTATCAGGGAGTTCAGACAAAAATATGTCCCAGATGCATATGTGGACCAGAAGCTATGTCACACCCTACCCCTCTGTAAGGCATAACATGATCCCGTAGTATACCTAATGAATTACCAACTCTGTCTACTGATAACCCATTAAATACACTACAAGGGATTTTAAAAACTTTTCTTACTTCTTTTACAGTGGTGAGGTGTTAAAAACCTTTTTGAACTGAAGTGATAGAACTAACACATTTGAATTATTTGGAATTTCTATAAAAATTTTGGCAGAGTGCCATCTGTATTTTGGATAAAACAGTTCTTTAGAAAACCTGTAAAAAGCACTTCAATATATTTCCAAATCTCAATTCCAACATATTTCTCAACACAACATATTTCTCAACTCAAATCCACAGTGATTTTTCAAAGACTGAGATACAAGAAATATAATACAATTTTTACAAACCAAAATAACTCATAATTATTTTACAACTTCAATGTACAATTTGAATTTACAACTGCTCAAAATCAAGAACAATATATACATACAGTGAACATACATTACAGTACAAAATGCAAAATGTGGTATACTCAATATACCCGATGATTTCTCGCTGAATGTACTAGCAGCCTAGTCTGCTGCCCTGTTAATCTGTCTACCTACGACAACAATGAAAAGCTATCGCTGAGACAATGTCTCAGTGGTGCACAACATTTACCAAATACAACTTTAAATCACAATTCATAAATCATATAAATAATGGATACATAAAACCATAGTTAAATTCAAGACAATGAATGTCATAAGGAATTTAACACAATATCACATTAAATCTCAGTAATCAAAACATAGTTAAATTCAAAAGACAGTGAATGTCAATAAGAATTTAAACTCCAGTTCACAATATCACAATAAATCTCAATAGTCAAAACATGGTTAAATTCAAAAGACAGTGAATGTCAATAAGAATTTAAACTCCATTTCACAAATTATCAAATCGCATAAAAACACAATTTAGTCAAATCATTTAAGAATACAGTGTTGCCAATTCATTCACAACTTAAGCCATGGCACAAAATTTCTGATCAATGCCGCGTTATACACCACGACAAAGCAATCACAACCCCACTAATCAAAATCAATGAGGAAGGGAGCTAGCTATATAATGAGTACTCATCCAATCACCTCAACTGGTAAACCAGAGAGGGAGAAAAATAAACGATCACGACTCCATAAATGGAGAAGGAAAATAAACGATCACAACCCCATAAATGGAGAAGGAATGATACGATACTGTCATGCTAAGTGTGAACACAAAATCAATTCCAAACATTTTATTCAAATGATTCGTGAGAATCCAATAAATTTCCAAAGTCATAATTTCATTCACAAAATGGCAACACAATTCATAATTAACTTCAATTTTTATAAATCACACTAAATAATTTTTTCCACAGTTTCAAACCATTTACAATGCTTTTCAAGCAATAAGTATCCATTCAAACACATTTCCATAATTAAAAACAATAATATACAAATTGTCATAATTTATTTTAATTGAAAAATTCAAAAGAAATAACTGTTGTGCATAAACCTCTGATATCTGTCTTCTGGTCTTGACTTAGTGTTTCCTTCCCTTTGCTTGAGTATTTGCTAACTGAGAAACACAATTTGAAGTATTTCAGCACTTAATTAAACTGTCTCTAACGATAATGCTTGATAATTAATTTACTGAATTCTATTATTTTCTTAGTCAACCTAATATGTCGACCCTCGATGCATTCTAAGTAAATTAGGTTTTAATGTTACTAATATGTCACATTCGATAGTCTTTTAGGGTTGGTACATACTACCAAGTTCATTTCCATGTATCTTGCATTTTCTTGCAATTTGCTAGATTCCGGGATACTAGTTTGACCTAGCTGGACGACCTAGTTCCCTCGGTTTTTGGGTTTCGGTCAAAACTACAAACTTGTAGATCTATGTCTTATGGAACGCGGGACAAAATTTTAGGTCATTCTGAGTTAGGTAGACCAAGTTATGGTCATTTTACTATTGCTGATCAAAATGCATAAAATTGATCACTTTAGGTCACTTTAGGTCATTTTAGGTTCGGCCAGTTTTTGGACCCGAATTTGTGAAAGCTGTTTGACTTACTTATGGTCATTTCTGGGCTTTGATGTCTTCATAAGACTTGTAGATATGGGTCTTAAATATTCATGGTTAAAATTTCAGGTCAATTAGACCTGTTTTGAGTGAGTTATGGCCTAAACACCAACTGCTGCCCAAATGGTCAATTTTCAGGCCTCAATTGCACTTAATCCGGATTTGGTCATTTTTCAAGCTCCCTTGCAAGCAGAATTTTGGCAAGCTTCCTTCATGAAAGTTGGCACATTTTGTGCCTAGTTTCACCTCCAATTGGTCTCATACCAATTGGAGCCACACACTTAAAGTTATAGGCCTAAAACACAAACTGCCTTATTGCATTTTTTTGCATACACATCAAGGATCACTTTTAACACTTACCAAACTCAACATTCAAACCAATTCTGGTTGTACCACAACCTAAACATAATTTACAACATATTATAGGTCATTTGGGCAGCTTACAATTACATTCAATGTGCACCAACAAGTGCAGAATTTGTCCAACTCAATTTACAACAATTCAATCACTAATTCATGCTCATTTACATGTCCAACTTCACACCATCATACATGCACTCAAACTGCCATAACCCCTATCACAAATTAACATCATTATTCCATAAACCAAGCATGAATTCCAGCATTCTTCAAGAGCTAAAAAACTGCCACAATGGTGCATTTACATTCCATTAATTTCCAAGCTTTAAATTTCATTTCACATTTACATATACTAAGTATACATCACCCAAACAATTTCCTACACAATATACATTTAATCAATCATTTAATTCACCATTTACAAGAAAAAATAAACTGCCTTCAAGGTTTTTCCATGGCTCCCAAAAGTACACATTCCCATTAAACATCAAACCTCAAAAATTTCTCCATAAATCAAGTACCCATAACTTCCTTACAAACTTTAATAAAACAATAATAAAAAACTCAAACTTACCACTTTGGAAATTCTTCAAAACTCCACAAAAACTTTCATTTCTTGCTGCTTATCTACTGTCCATGGTGTGAGGATCATTTTTCATGAAGACACTTGCGAGAAATCAAGGCTTGATCATGGAGAACTTGAGCTTCATGCATGGTGCGGCCATGGGAGAGGTTTGAGAGCTTTCATTCTTCCAAATGAATATTTCAAGTGGAGAAGATGAATTGCAGAATGTTAGTGGACATTTCTGTCCACTTAGGGTATTATATGGTATATAATAATTTACTTAGTGCTCCACTAACATAGGTTAATAATAAATAATGTTAAACTTTCTATATTCCCACATTAAGTCCCTAATTTTTGCTAATTGAATTAGGTACCACTAATTTAATTTTTTATGAAATTTTACAAATATAATATCATGTATTTTTAATGGACATTTAGGTCAAAAGACAACTCGGGGTGTCAAATGACCACAATGCCCCTGTTCGGGTTGCATTCTCGATTTTTCGATAATACCGGGTTTTGTCGTTTTTCGATTTCTCACTTTTCTTTGTACTAATTATTTAATTTTTCTTTGATATTTCTAATGATATTTATACTTCAAAAAATATTTATTTGAGTCCTAAAAATATTTTCCAGGGTTCCCCGCGGTCCAGGGCTAGTCAACGGTCCACGCCGTGACTTCCCGATGCGGTCACCCATCGCTAGGGTTCTCAGCTCGCTTAACTTGGTTACATTTCTTTGCTATTATTTTTCTTTGTTTTTCTTGTATTTTCTTTTCTTGTATTTCATTATTTTATGTCTCCTCACTCATATCGAAGTATAGTTCTAGGCATCCTAGCTGTCTGGACAACACTGACCACTGGAACAGTATAACGCACTACCGAACTTAGGGGTGTTACAATTCTCCCCCCCTTAAAATAAATTTCATCCACGAAATTTTACCCAATAGCCATCTTACAATAGTCATACGTTTATTTTCTCCTTTCTATATGATCGTATAATCTTCTTTTCCTCAAATTTGTATAAGACTTTTAACAATCTAATACAACGTTTAATTTGTTTGGATAACACCAATCTCCTCTTACTATTGTGCTGTCTAATATTTCAGTTCATGTTCCTTTTTGAATGACCCTTGAGGTCATGTTAGAATCATTTATCTAGTCATTGGTCCTCTGACCATTCTAGTCCATAGTCTTCCTCGCATTCGTAATATTTCTTTGTTATATATGAATCAACTGTTCAAATCTCTACTTCCATAACTCTTTTTATCTGTCAATATTCTATAACTTACTTCCTTTTGTACTGAATTATAACCTTTCGATATTCTAACTTTTGAGTTTTAGATCCCTAAGTAGGATTTTCAAACTTATTCCTAATAATTAAATTCTGTCCTGGCATAACTATACCAAAACAGCTGTCGTTGGCAACTATTCTCATCTAGGTGTGCTATCGGGTAGTACGTAGCTCTACACAACAATATAAAGTTAGTACTGCAATCTGCAGCTTACAGTATAAACATCAAGAACATTGCATAGTTACTACAATACATCCCAATAGATCAAACTTTCCTATCCTTTATCCTTTTCGAATTCACTAATATCCGAATTTATTCTGATTACAATATCCATTAGCAATTACTAACATTAACATCCTTGCCCTCATCTAGAGCAATTCCATTACTGCATCTTACTTTTACATCCTCTTGCCTTACATTAAGTAGGCTCGCCAATTAGCTTTATAATTTATGGTGTGTCAGAAAATACTTTTCGCCGATAAACTCTTCCAAAACTAATTTCACTTATTATTACAATCCTTATCCTAAAGGACTAATCACTAATGCATCAAAATTTATTCCCCTGTAAAGGAATAACAACAGAACATATAATTCTAACACTAACATAAAAGTATTCAGACTCCTTCAACTCTGCTGGTGTCATTCTGTATGGTGTTATGGAGATTGGATCCACACCAGGCATAACATTAATTTCAAACTGCACTTCTCTTTCCAGAGGTAATCCTGGAAATTCATCAAGAAATACATCTGGAAAGTCGTATACTGTAGGGATGTCCCTCAATGCTGGACTCCCCACTTGGGTGTCTACCACATATGCCAAGTATGCTTCACACCCCTTTCTGATCATTTTTCTAGCTAGTGCAGCCGGAATGACGTTTGATGGCAATAGCTGCCTCTCCCCATGTATTACCACATCAGCATCGAGGAGACCAAAAATAATCATCTTGACCTCTGATCCAATCATGGCATGATGCCTAGCTAACCAATCCATGCCCAAGATGATATCATAATCTCTGAAGGGCATTTCAATGAAATCAGATAGAAAAGTGTGTCCTTTGATCACCAAAGGACAATCCCTATACATTCTATTAACCCTAACCTCCTGTCCTAACGGACTTGTTACTAGCACCTCACGGTCCATTTTTGTACATGGAACAGCAATGCAATCAATGATGCTAGCACACATATAAGAATGGGTAAAACCCGGATCAAATAACACAAACACATCTTGATTAAAAGTTGAGAAGGTACCAGCCACAACATCAGATGTCTCGGCCTCTTCTCTCTGTCTCAATGCATAGATTCTGACTGGAGCACTATCTTGCTCTGAATGTTTCACTGTGCCTTGGCTGCCTACTGGGCTACCTCTACCCCTGCCTCTACCTCTGCTGGGTGGTTGTGAACTTCTGGTGACAGGGCTCAATCGACCCTTCTCTGATAGTAGGAGGTGGTCCAACTCTGCGATTACTGGTGCAGTCCTTGGCAAAGTGTCCTGTGCCTCCACAGTTATAACAGGCTCCAATAGCCTTATAGCATATCCCACCATGATTTCTTCCACAAGTTTCACATTGGAGGGGAGGGTAGGAACCTCTAGTACTCTGCTGACCAGATAGAGGAGGCTTCCCCTACTAGACTTCTTGCCACCTCTGCCATATCCCCCATGATTCTTCCTCTTTCCAGTAGGACCACTGGAACTCTGTTCTACTGATTTTCCCTCTTTTTCTATCTTCTTTGATTTCTTTTTCTCAGGAGCAGCTTCAGACTCAATTCTTTCCAACTCTAGGGCTTGAGAAACAAGTTCAGAGAAGTTAGTGTGTTTAAATCCGACCACTTGTAATCTGATACTATGCTTCAAGCCAGTTTCAAACCTCTTGCATCTCTCCCTGCTAGTAGAAAGTAAACTCACTGCATAATGGCTTAGGCGGGAAAATTCCCTTTCATACTCAACCACTGATCTGCTCCCCTGTTTAAGACTTAGGAATTCTTGTAACTTTTGGTCTACATAAGCATCAGGGACATATTTTTGTCTGAATTCCCTAAGAAAGTCATTCCATGTTAGCACTGCAGGTTCTACTGCATCGTGGGGAATGGTTTTCCACGATCATAAGCATCCCCACAGCAAAGATACTGAGTATTCAAATCTAAGCTCCTGCATGCGGTCACGGTTTCTTGAATACCCTATCCATCCTCTCTAACCACTGTTCAGCCTCTAGAGGATCTACTGTCCCCTTGAACTCTGTAGCCCCATATTTCATCAATTTGTCATACTACCTAGTAGGAGACTGTGGTTGTACCACTGGTGTCTGTATTGGGACTTCAGTAGGCACATTACTAGCCATTTGTTGGAACATTGCGACCATCTGTGGCGTGAGCGAGGAAAGCGTGGTGCTGCGGTGGTCTTCTTGAACCACTGACATTGTGTAGGCCTAGGGCATCCCCTTGTACCTCAGCCTCAATAGATTGATCGACTGAACGATCACCCTCTTCCATAGTCAATGCGAGGATTTTAGATCTCCCGAGTAAACAACACAAGGAGATTTCCTCCCGTTAGTGCATATTTATAATGTAATGTACTGTATGTATCAAACAATGATATTGAGCAGTTGTACCATGAAGAAAGAATATTCAAGTAACAGGTGAAAACAGAATTTAAAAACTTTGCTCTGATACCACTAAAATATGTCACACCCAACCCCTCTGTAAGGTATGACATGATCCCGTAGTATACCTAATGAATTACCAACTCCGTCTACTGATAACCCATTAAATACACTACAAGGGATTTTAAAAACTTTTCTTACTTCTTTTACAGTGGTGAGCACTATTTACAGGTGTTAAAAAACTTTTTGAACTGAAGTGATAGAACTAACACATTTGAATTGTTTGGAATTTCTGTAAAAATTTTGGCAGAGTGCCATCTGTATTTTGGATAAAACAGTTCTTCAGAAAACCTGTAAAAAGCACTTCAATATATTTCCAAATCTCAACTCCAACATATTTCTCAACACAACATATTTCTCAACTCAAATCCACAGAGATTTTTCAAAGACTGAGATACAAGAAATATAATACAATTTTTACAAACCAAAATAACTCATAATTATTTTACAACTTCAATGTACAATTTGAATTTACAACTACTCAAAACCAAGAACAATATATACATACAGTGAACATACATTACAGTACAAAATGCAAAATGTTGTATACTCAATATACCCGATGATTTCTCGCTGAATGTACTAGCAGCCTAGTCTGCTGCCCTGTCAATCTGTCTACCTGCGACAACAATGAAAAGCTATCGCTGAGACAATGTCTCAGTGGTGCACAACATTTACCAAATACAACTTTAAATCACAATTCATAAATCATATAAATGATAGATACATAAAACCATTGTTAAATTCAAGATAATGAATGTCATAAGGAATTTAACACAATATCACATTAAATCTCGGTAATCAAAACATAGTTAAATTCAAAAGACAGTGAATGTCAATAAGAATTTAAACTCTAATTCACAATATCACAATAAATCTCAATAGTCAAAACATGGTTAAATTCAAAAGACAGTGAATGTCAATAAGAATTTAAACTCCATTTCACAAATTATCAAATAGCATAATAACACAATTTAGTTGAATCATTTAAGAATACAGTGTTGCCAATTCATTCACAACTTAAGCCATGACAAAAAATTTTCGATCAATGCCGCGTTGTACACCACGACAAAGCAATCACAACCCCACTAATAAAAATCAATGAGGAAGGGAGCTAGCTATATAATGAGTACTCATCCGATCACCTCAACTGGTAAGCCAGAGAGGGAGAAAAATAAACGATCACGACTCCATAAATGGAGAAGGAAAATAAACGATCACAACCCCATAAATAGAGAAGGAATGATACGATACTGTCATGCTAAGTGTGAACACAAAATCAATTCCAAACATTTTATTCAAATGATTCGTGAGAATCCAAAAAATTTCCAAAGTCATAATTTCATTCACAAAATGGCAATACAATTCATAAGTAACTTCAATTTTCATAAATCACACTAAATAATTTTTTCCACAGTTTCAAACCATTTACAATGCTTTTCAAACAATAAGTATCCATTCAAATACATTTCCATAATTAAAAACAATAATATACAAATAATCATAATTTATTTCAATTGAAAAATTCAAAAGAAATAACTGTTGTGCACAAACCTCTGATATCTGTCTCCTGGTCTTGACTTAGTGTTTCCTTCCCTTTCCCTGAGTATTTGCTAACTGAGAAACACAATTTGAAGTGTTTCAGCACTTAATTAAACTGTCTCTAACGATAATGCTTGATAATTAATTTACTGAATTCTATTATTTGCTTAGTAAACCTAATATGTCGACCCTCAATGCATTCTAGGTAAATTAGGTTTTAATGTTACTAATATGTCACATTCGATAGTCTTTTAGGGTTGGTACATACTACCAAGTTCATTTCCATGTATCTTGCATTTTCTTGCAATTTGCTGGATTCTAGGATACTAGTTTGACCTAGCCGGACGACCAAGTTCCCTCAGTTTTCAGGCTTCGTTCAAAACTACAAACTTGTAGATCTATGTCTTATGGAATGCGGGACAAAATTTTAGGTCATTCTGAGTTAGGTAGACCAAGTTATGGTTATTTTACTATTGCTGATCAAAATGCATAAAATTGATCACTTTAGGTCACTTTAGGTCATTTTAGGTTCGGCCAGTTTTTGGACCCGAACTTGTGCAAGCTGTTTGACTTGCTTATGGTCATTTTTGGGCTTTGATGTCTTCATAAGACTTGTAGATATGGGTCTTAAAGATTCATGGTTAAAATTTCAGGTCAATTAGACCTGTTTTGAGTGAGTTATGGCCTAAACACTAACTGCTGCCCAAATGGTCAATTTTCAGGCCTCAATTGCACTTAATCTGGATTTGGTCATTTTTCAAGCTACCTTGCAAGCAGAATTTTGGCAAGCTTCCTTCATGAAAGTTGGCACATTTTGTGCCTAGTTTCACTTCCAATTGGTCTCATACCAATTGGAGCCACACACTTAAAGTTATAGGCCTAAAACACAAACTGCCTTATTGCATTTTTTTGCATACATATCAAGGATCACTTTTAACACTTACCAAAATCAACAATCAAACCAATTCTGGTTGTACCACAACCTAAACATAATTTACCACATATTATAGGTCATTTTGGCAGCTTACAATTACATTCAATGTGCACCAACAAGTGCAGAATTTGTCCAACTCAATTTACAACAATTTAATCACCAATTCATGCTCATTTACATGTCCAACTTCACACCATCATACATGCACTCAAACTGCCATAACCCCTATCACAAATTAACATCATTATTCCATAAACCAAGCATGAATTCCAGCATTCTTCAAGAGCTAACAAACTGCCACAATGGTGCATTTACATTCCATTAATTTCCAAGCTTTAAATTTCATTTCACATTTACATATACTAAGTATACATCACCCAAACAATTTCCTACACAATATACATTTAATCAATCATTTAATTCACCATTTACAAGCAAAAATAAACTGCCTTCAAGGTGTTTCCATGGCTGCCAAAAGTACATATTCCCATTAAACATCAAACCTCAAAAATTTCTCCATAAATCAAGTACCCATAACATCCTTACAAACTTTAATAAAACAATAATCAAAAACTCAAACTTACCACTTTGGAAATTCTTCAAAACTCCACAAAAACCTTCATTTCTTGTTGCCTATCTACTGTCCATGGTGTGAGGATCATTTTTAATGAAGACACTTGCAAGAAATCAAGGCTTGATCATGGAGATCTTGAGCTCCATGCATGGTGCGGCCATGGGAGAGGTTTGAGAGCTTTCATTCTTCCAAATGAATATTTCAAGTGGAGAAGATGAATTGCAGAATGTTAGTGGACATTTCTGTCCACTTAGGGTATTATATGGTATATAATAATTTACTTAGTGCTCCACTAAGATAGGTTAATAATAAATAATGTTAAACTTTCCATATTCCCATATTAAGTCCCTAATTTTTGCTAATTGAATTAGGCACCACTAATTTAATTTTTCATGACATTTTATAAATATAATATCATGTATTTTTAATGAACATTTAGGTCAAAAGACAACTCGGGGTGTCAAATGACCACAATGCCCCTGTTCGGGTTGCATTCCCGATTTTTCGATAATACAGGGTTTTATCCGTTTTTCGATTTCTCACTTTTCTTTGTACTAATTATTTAATTTTTCTTTGATATTTCTAATGATATTTATACTTCAAAAAATATTTATTTGAGTCCTAAAAATATTTTCCAGGGTTCCCCGCGGTCCAGGGCTAGTCAACGGTCCACGCCGTGACTTCCCAGTGCGGTCACCCATCGCTAGGGTTCGCGGCTCGCTTAACTTGGTTACATTTCTTTGCTATTATTTTTTCTTTGTTTTTCTTGTATTTTATTTTCTTGTATTTCATTATTTTATGTCTCCTCACTCATATCGAAGTATAGTTCTAGACATCCTAGCTGTCCGGACAACACTGACCACTGGAATAGTAGAACGCACTACCGAACTTAGAGGTGTTACAAGCTATAGGAGTTCTTAAGTCTGAAACAGGGAAATAGATCAGTGGCAGAATATGAAAGGGAATTTTCTTGCCTGAGCCACTATGCAGGAAGTCTCCTTGCTACCAGCAGGGAAAGGTGTAAAAGGTTTGAAACCGGCTTGAAGCCTAGTATCAGACTACAAGTGGTCGAATTCAAACATACTAACTTCTCTGAGCTTATTTCTTAAGTACTGAAATTAGAAAGAATTGAGTCAGAAGTGGCCCCAGAGAAAAAGAAATCAGAGAAGACGGAAAAAGAGAAAGAGGGGACGTCAGTAGGTCAGAGATCCAATGGTCCTACTGGGAAGAGGAAGAACTTTGGGGGACATAACAGAGGTGGTAAAAAGTCTGATAGGGAAAGATATTTGGGACAGAAACCTCCTCCATCTGGTCAGCAGAGTACCATAAGTTCCTACCCTCTATGCTAATGTGAAACTTGTGGAAGAAGTCATAGTGGGGTATGCTATAAGGCCATAGGAGCCTGTTATAACTGTGGAGGCATAGGACATTTTGCCAAGGACTGCACCAGTGCCCGTAGAGTTAGGCCACCTCCTACTACTACTGAAGGGTCAGTTCAGAATCCTGTCACCAGAGGTTCACAACCACTTAGCAGAGGTAGAGGTAGGGGTAGAGGTAGTCCAGCAGGCAGCCAAGGCATAGTGAATCAATCAGAGCAAGGTAGTGCGCCAGTCAGAGTCTATGCAATGAGACAGACAGAAGAGGCAGAGACATTTGATATTGTGGCTGGTACCTTCTCAACTTTTAATCAAGATGTGTTTGTATTATTTGATCTGGGTTCTATCCATTCTTATGTGAGTACTAGCATCATTGATTGCATTGCTGTTCCGTGTGTGAAAATGTCTGCTAGGACAAGAGGTCAGGGTTAATAGAATGTATAAGGATTGTCCTTTGGTGATCCAAGGACATACTTTTCTGTCTGATCTCATTGAAATGCCCTTCAGAGTTTATGATATCATCTTGGGCATGGATTGGTTAGCCAGGCATCACACCATGATTGACTGTAGACTGAAGATAGTCACTTTTGGTCTCCCTCAGTACAGTGATGTGGTAATACATGGGGAGAGGCAGCTATTGCCATCAAACATCGTTTCGGCTGCACTAGCCAGAAAAATGATTAGAAAGGGGTGCGAAGCATACTTGGCACATATGGTAGACACCCAAGTGGGGAGTCCAGCATTGAGGGACATCCCTATAGTATATGACTTTCTAGATGTGTTTCCTGATTAATTGCCAGGATTACCTCCAGAAAGAGAGGTGCAGTTTGAAATTAATGTTATGCCTGGTGTGGATCCAATCTCCATAACACCATACAGAATGGCACCAGCAAAGTTAAAGGAGTTGAAGGTACAGTTGCAAGAACTACTTAAAGGGGCTTCATCCGCCCTCGTGTGTCACCTTGGGGAGCGCTAGTATTGCTTGTTAAGAAGATAGATGGCACTTTCTGCTTATGCATTGACTACCGGCAGTTGAATAAGGTGACAATAAAGAATAGATATCCATTGCCTCGCATTGATGATCTGTTTGATCAGTTGAAGGGTGCAGTTGTATTTTCCAAAATTGATTTGCGATCTGGTTATTATTAGTTGAAAGTGCAAAAGCAGAGTATTCCAAAAACTGCTTTCAGAACTCGATATGGCCACTATGAGTTTCTAGTAATGCCATTCGAGTTAACTAATGCTCCAGCTGTAACACTCCGAACCTCCGAGTTATGAATAGTACCATTTTTGGTCTATGACTAGTACTATTTACAGACACCTTGAGGACCAAAAATAAATAGAAAATTAATTGAGATAGACACAATAAAAATTCAAGTGACCTAAAAATATAAGGATTCACCGGGTATATTGAAAAAGAGGGATTGTGAACCGATGAGGGGCATTTTGGTCAATTCACCTCAAGAGTTGACTTTTGACCAAAATGTTAATTAATTTAAGTGAAATTAATGAATTGAATTATGGATTAATTTTTTTAGGAAAAGAATTCAAGTATAAAGTGAAAGGAAAATAAAAGAAATAAAAATCTAGAATTTTAGGTCCATTTTGACCCAATTAAAATTTTAGGACCAATGGGCTTTGGACAACTCAATAATAAATAAATAAATAAATAAATAATTGGGATAAGTATAAAAGGAAGCCATCTTCCTCCCTCCCTCATTTAGTTGCCCCCCACACACCTCCTCTCCCTCTCTTTTCTTTATTCTCTCTTCATTCTTCCACTTATAACCTCTCTCAACCATTGATTTTCCCCACTTTTTCTCCATGGGTTTTCTATCTAATTAGTAGAAAACATCAAATTTATCTTTCATTGAAAGATTAGAAGCTAAGAGAATAAAAGAGTTAGAAGAAATTGAAGATTAGAAGTGGTCATTTGAGGTAAGTTTCTTTTCATGTTAGATTAGTTGTATAAGCCTTGAATGAAGTTAACTTATGATGAAATTTCATGAGAAATTGAAAGGAAACATGCATGGAACCTAAACTAGGGTTTTGGCCAACTTAGGGAAAATTAGGGTTTTGATATATTTTAGTTAAATTGATGATAAATATAAGTTAAATTGAGATAGTATGCATAGTTGGGAGCAGTAAGATTTCATGGGATTGCATAAATTAAATTATGGAAGATTAAGGTTCATGGGAAAGTTGGGTTTTGGTGCTAAAGAGTGAAATTGGTGTGTGTAGTGTTAAATTATGGTCATTTGAGGTTTATTTAGTTTGAATTGACATTGGGTTGATGAATGGAGATAATGAAATTGTAGGATTAGGGAAATTGCAAACTTTGGTGTTTGAAAATTTTAGGTTTTGTGCTAGGAAGTGCCATTGATGTGTCAATACTAAATTATAGTCATTTTGGGTGAATTAAATGTGAATTGAGGTTGGTTAGTGGAAGTAATTGAAGAAATGAAAATTTTAACTTAGGGCAGAATTTTGCACCCTGAATTCAGTGTGTTTGGAAGCCCATAACTTGAGCTACACAACTCCAATTGGTGTGAAATCAATTGAAAATGAAACTTAATACATAGGGCTAGAATTTTCGTGAAGATACCCTACCCCGAAAATGACCTTAAGCTATCCGAAATGAGCCTTGAACTTAGAGACAAAATTCTGGAACCTGCAGAATTTGACCATATGAATAGTAAAATTTGCATGGCCATAACTCTCTCTAGAAAACTTTGATTTAGGCGATTCTTGAACCTATGGAAACCTAAGACATAGTAGAATATTTCATATGAAGAACTTGAGGCCAAATTATGGACTTAACCCAATCAAATTGCTGAGCAAATTTGAATCACTGAATCTGCAGAATTGCAGATTTACCATATGAACAGTAAACTTTGCATGGCCATAACTCTCTCTAGAAAACTCCGATTTAGGCGATTCTTGAATCGATGGAAACCTAAGACATAGTAGAACATTTCATATGAAGAACATTAGACCAAATTATGGATTTAACTTGACCAAATTGCTGAACGAAATTGGATCGATAAATCTGCCAGAACTAAATCTGTAGCATGAACAGTGACGTGAACAGTAATCATGTTTTGAGCATAACTTGAGCTACACAGCTCCGAATTAGGCAATTCAAAAAGGAAAATAAAGTTAAGACCTAGATGAACAATTTTCATGAAGAACACCTCACCAAATTATGATTGAAACTAGGTAAAAATTGGGTTCAAAGATTGGGCACCAAGTTTTCAAAAATCAAAATTTTCTAAAATTTGCCAAGCTAACTTGGAATGCATTAGACATGCATGTAATGAGTATTTGGCAGCAATTGAGATTGGTATTGAGGTATTTTATTTGTGTATTTTTAGTAGAAAAAAAAAGTTGGAATGGACAAGGAGAAGTAGGTAACAAGGGAGGAGAATTATTGAAGGTTTGTGCACAACTAACATTTTCTTTGTTTTTAAACTTGTAAATTGCTTGGAATGTGTTAAATTGAATGAGTTTACTTTGAACAAGTTTACTTTGACTAAAATATGGTTTTTCTCTTGCATTTAAGAAATTTGGGTGTTTCCACCTTTATATAGATATTATAATGAATTTAAATGTGTTTATTAGTTTATAAATGTGATTGTTGAGTGAGAAATTTTTGGAAACTATTTTGAAACCACAGTTAGCATAACAGTCCCTTTCGGAACTCCCCAGTAGTAACGGCTACTTGGGGTTGATAATTGATATTGATTATGTCTCCCATTAATAACGGTTAGTGGGGTAAGACTATATGAGTACTCATTAGCTAGCTAGCCCCTTCCCTCATTAATAACGGTTAGTGAGGTTGAGATTGCTTTGTCATGGTGTCCAATACCGCACTGATCGTGAAATTTTGTGTCATGGCCTGAACTATGTATTGATGTTGGCAACACTAATGATTTGTGAATTGTGATTTATGAAGTGTGATTTCTCACTTGAAATGTTATTCCAATAAATGGCCTTTATGGACTTAGAACTATTGTGAAGTTTTCATGCTTAAGAAAAATGTAATTTATTATGCTTTGACAAATTGTGTTTTACCTTAAGTTTTAAAGTTATTAGTTGTGCACTACTGAGTAAATATACTCAGCGATAGCTTCTTTATGCTATTGTAGGTAAGGGAAAGGAGAAGGCTGCCGAGTGAGAGACTTGAAAGCAGTATTTTGGTATTGTTTGTGGGTATTTACATTAGGTATACCCTTGTGACTCCTTTGGATGTATTTTGTACCTATATGTATGGATGTATGGACATTGAGCAGTTTGTATTTAAAAGCATTGCATTGCTATCACATTTTGAGTTTGTAACTATTTTGTATTTTACTTTGAGACTTATGAAAATGTAACTTTTGCTGTATTTAGTTTATCATTATTTCCAATGAATGTTTACATGGAATTTTAACTATTCTCATGCAGTTTTCCGCAAAAGAATTGATAAGATAAAAAGTTATGGTTTCTATTAAAATCCTTTGTAGCATAACTAATGGGTTATCGGTAGGTGGAGTTCGGTGATTCATTAGGTATGCTACGGGAATATGTCGTGCCTTACAAGGGATAAGGTGTGACACCAGCTACTTTTATGGATTTGATGAACACTATCTTCAGACCATATCTCGACCAGTTTGTGGTCGTGTTTATTGATGATATTTTGATATATTCGAGGAATGCAGAGGAGCATGACAGACATCTGAGGATTGTACTGCAGACTTTATGGGAGAAACAGCTATACGCCAAACTGTCAAAATATGAATTTTAGTTGAAAGAAATCTCTTTCTTGGGACATGTTATGTTAGCTGAAGGGATCAAGGTAGATTCCAGTAAGGTAGAAGTTATCCTTAATTGAAAGCCACCCAGGAATATCACAGAAATTTACAGTTTTCTGGGTTTAGCTGGATATTACCACCAGTTTGTGAAAGGATTTTCTATGTTAGCTTCTCCACTGACCAAGCTGCTTCGGAAAGATGTAAAATTTCAGTGGACAGATAAATGTCAGTAGAGTTTTGATGAGTTGAAGAGGTATTTGACTGAAGCTACAGTTCTTACTTTACCTACACCGGGTAAAGAATACATAGTTTATAGTGATGCTTCTCGCAATGGGTTAGGCTGTGTACTAATGAAAGATCAGAATGTCATTACTTATGCATCACGCCAGCTGAAACCGCATGAGAGGAACTACCCAACACATGATTTGGAGCTTGCAGCTATTGTTTTTGCTCTAAAGATCTGGAGACACTATTTGTATGGGGAGAAATGCTACATTTACACAGATCACAAGAGCTTGAAGTACTTGGGCACCCAAAAGGAATTGAACTTGAGGCAGAGGAGATGGCTAGAATTGATTAAAGACTATGATTGCTTAATAGACTATCAGCCAGGGAAAGCAAATGTGGTGGCTGACGCCTTAAGTCGCAAGACTATGGCAAGTCTCAGAGTTTCTCTTTTGTCCATGGTACATGAATTGAAAACACAACATGCCAGTTTAGAGATTGATGATGAGGGACAGACAGTAGTTGCATGGCATGTACAGCCAGTGTTGATTGATTAGATCAGAATAGCTGCTCAAAATGATGAAAAATATCAAAAGCTACTGAATGAAGTCCAGCAGGGCAAGAAACCTGAATTCTCTGTGAGAGATTATGGTTTATTGCTACATCAGGGCAGAATGTTCATACCTAATGATGTGGAATTGAGACAGATCTAGATCATTATGAAGGAAGCACATGAGTCTCCTTTTGCTATGCATCCTGGTGGAACTAAAATGTACAGAGGGCTGAAAGAGCATTACTGGTGGATGGGTATGAACAAGGATGTAGCTGATTTTGTTTCCAAATGCCTAACTTGTCAGCAAGTGAAGGCAGAACATCAAGTACCAAAGAGTTTGTTACATCCTTTGCCCGATGCAGTGGAAATGGGAACGGATAACTATGGATTTTGTGATGGGACTTCCGAGGACACAGAATAGTAATGATTTAGTATGGGCTATAGTTGATAGACTAACCAAGTCTGGTCACTTTTTGCCAATCCTCATGGACTATAGTTTGGAGAGATTGGCCATATTGTACATAAATGAGATTGTAAGACTGCATGGAGTGCCAGTATCGATTGTATCTAATAGAGATCCTAGATTAACTTCTAGATTCTTGGGTAGTCTTCAGAGAGCCCTAGGAACTAGATTGAACTTCAGCATGGCATTCCACCCACAGATAGATGGCCAGTCTGAGAGGGTAATTTAGATATTGGAGGATATGCTACGGGCTTGTGTGATTGAGTTTGAAGGTAGTTGGGATATACACTTGCCTTTGATTGAGTTTGCTTATAACAACAGCTACCAATCAAGCATTGGGATGCCTCCATATGAAGCTTTGTATGGCAGGAAGTGCAGAACTCCCCTATGTTGGGATGAAGTAGGTGAAAGGAAGATGATTGGGCCAGAAATTGTTCAGCAGACAGAGAAAAAGATCAGATTGATAAGAGATCGACTCAAGACTGCATCAGACTGTCAGAAGTCCTATGTTGATTTGAAGAGAAGAGATATTGAATATGCAGTGGGTGATAAGGTATTCCTTAAAGTTTCTCCTTGGAAGAGGATTATGAGATTTGGTAGAAAGGGGAAACTAAGTCCTCGTTTCATCGGACCATATGGGGTTCTGGAAAGAGTGGGTCCTTTGGCATATTGGTTAGCATTACCGCCAGAGCTAGAAAGGATACACAGTGTCTTCCATGTGTCCATGTTAAGGAGGTACAGATCTGACCCATCTCATGTACTATCAGTTGAAGAGATTGAGGTAAATCCAGACCTCTCATATGAGGAAGAACCCATAGAAATTCTAGCATATGAGGTAAAACAGCTGAGGAATAAACAGATACACCTGGTTAAAGTGCTGTGGAACCATCATTCAGGCGAGGAAGCTACTTGTGAATGTGAAGAGGACATGAGGAGACAACACTCTCAGCTGTTGAGAAACTGATGCTAGGTAAAATTTCGAGATGAAATTTATTTTAAGGGGGGGAGAATTGTAACACCCTTATATTTGGTAGTGTGTTCTACTGTTCCGGTGACTAGTGTCTGTCCGAACAATTAGAATGCCTAGAACAGCATTTAAATGTTAGTGAGAAGACATAAAATAATGAAATATGTGACACCCCTTACCCATCTACAGTGTAGCCGAGCAAGATATGCCATGCAGTGTACCGAAACACCCTATTTTAGTTCAATCATTTTTTTATTCTTCATAATTTTTTTTTTATAGTTATGAAGTACAATTTATGAAATATAATTCATTTAAGTCATTTATTGAAATTATAATTTATTTGAGGTTTCAAAAATTTTATAGAAAATCCGGCAAAGTACCGGCTAAAAATGGAAAAAACAGTTCTTCGAAACCTGTGAAAAACACTTCCAATAATCATTTCCAATCATTCTCAAACTATCAACATGGTCTCAACATTAGCAATCATTTTAAGTTCTCAACATTAATCCACAATTTCATTGAAATTCAAAATCAAATAAAATTTCATGAAGATATTCTCAAATTATATTAATTAACAAAATTCTTCAAAATATATACATCAACATATGATTACATAAATTTACTATTTACATGAGTTCATAATTTACAAATCACAAACTACTACCTATTACAAAATGCAAAAACATAATTTCAAAAGGGACCTAAAGGTCCTACCACTGATGCACTGTAGATGAGAGGTGACTCTGACTCTAGGCAGATCTGTGACCTCACCCAGTCTGTGGTTTGCTGGGCTCTCTGTCTGTCTCTCCAGAACCTACGCACGGCAAAAAGCGACACACTAAGCAATAATGCTTAGTGGTGCCAATAATAAAATAAAAAGAACTAACAAAAAAATAAATATGCAGTGAGTGTATTGATGTCTCATGCAGATAAATTTTTGATAATTATTGGTAGTCTTATTTATTTGGTACTTGTTATATTTATTATTTTATTAAATTTATCCACTTTCATTTTTGGTTGCCCAAGTAACCTATAGTGAATGACTGGACTGGATAAATGGGTAAACTGGCACTGGGTATCAAGTACCTCGGGCCGTCACATCATCGGTCACATATGTGTCTCCCGGTGTGCAACAGAACAGCTAATAAGCTGTAATAACATTAGGCACAAGACCAAGTCTCAACACAATGTCAGAATGGCTAAAAGCCATGAAATCACAGAATAGCATAATGCCATGTGCAGTACTGTTAACTAAAACCTATGGCATGCCAACTTATCCAAACCAATCTTGCTAGGTGTACTAGGGCATTTTACTCTTTTAAACTTTACAGTTCTTGAAATTTAAGTTTAGGTGTTACTATTCATTTCATTAGTCAACTAAAATGTTGACTTTTCCATAGACAATAGGTACATTGGTTCTAATACTCTCAGCATACCACATTTTCCATTCTAAAATTGTTGGTATTGGTAGCCAATACCATTTCTAAGCTTAATGTTAATTGTTTAAAATTTTCAGATTTCAAGCGTTGTGTTTTCTGTTTTATTAGTCATTTTTACAATGGGATTTTGGCAAAGTGGTCAACATGAAAGTTGTTCCTTATTTTGTCTAGTTACATTTCGTTTTTTGAATCACTCCATTTGGAGTTTTGCAGCTCAAGTTATGGCCAAAAAACCACAACTGGCCGGATTACAAATTTTCCAAATTTTCTGGACTGACCAAATCTATAGTATTTTGAGCAGTGACTGCAGGTCACTTTTTGAATATGTTATAGTCATAATTTGGGTTAGTTTCTTCATGAAAGTTGTAGATATATATTTCAGCTTTTTGTTCAGGTCAATTAGACCTTTGTACACTGAGTTATGGCCAAATGACTAAACACTGTTCATTTAGTCATTTTGCCCAGGCAGAATGCAGGTCACCCGGATTAGGGCAATCTTTAGGTCAACTTGATTTGGTTTTATGGGTATGGTTTCTTCACCAAAGTTGTGTCATTATGTGTCTAGTTTCTTGTATAATTGGCCTTACACCAATTAAACCGACACAACCCAAGTTATAGTTGCCCAAACAGGTTGGACTCACATCCAGACCTGCAGGTCACACAAGGCAGCTCAGCCAAACTCAAATCCCAAGCTACAACTCACTTCAATTCTTCATCATACATAACCAAATGGTCACTAATTGGCCATTTAAACTTTCATTCACAAACACATGAACAAGATCCAAGTTTTTGTGTCCAAACCCTAGCTCAAATTCAAGGTTCACACAACACATGTCAATTAGGCATACTAATCCATTTCAAATTTAAGTCTACGCATCAACACCATTTCTAAGCCATTTTAAATCCATCAAAACCATCAACTACCACTCCCATGAAGATGGCCAAAATTCCATTCTCAATTTCACACACGATTTATCTGAATTTCTTAATTATTTGTTCATATTCAAACTAAATTTTAAGAAATAAACAAGATTAAGTAATTAATATGCACTAACCTCTTTGGTCTCCTTATTGGCTTGTATAAACCTTGGAATTTCTTCACTTTATGATAATCAAAACCTTGCTCTTGATGTGGGGGTTAATTTTTGTGAAGGGTGTTTAGGGTTTTGGGGCGAGATTTGGTGAGTTTTAAAGCTTGTGTAAGCTTTAATGGTGGAAGGGCTAGGAGAAGAGGAAAGGGCAAGGAGAAGAAGCTGATGACCTTTCTGATTTTTCTTTCTTTTTTTTTATCTTCTTTTATTACCTAATTTAGTGGCTTTTAATTTTGATTGGTGGAGATAGGGGTGATGACATCATGTGATGTCAAAATTGTCATTTAATCTCATTTTCTTTCCTTTTCTTGTCTACTTAATTTCAATTTAATTTTTAGCAATATTTATTTATATTTTATGTCATAATAATTATTTACTTAATTGGACAAGTCGGCCAAAAATCATCTCTGAAGAAGAAATAACCAAAATACCCTCCATTTGACTTATTGAGCCAAAATCGTCTGTACCGGTCGAAAAAATTTTCTAAGCATTTTCTTGGTATTCTAATGCCATAAAAACCTCAATGAATCTTCTCTGGAGTCCCAAAAATTATTTTATGAATTTTCTCCGGGGTTTAGGGATTCTAGCTGCCAAGACTGTAACTTCCCACGGGGTTACCCATCGCTAGGGCACCGGCTCATTTAACTTGGTTGTATTTTATTTCTAAAATTTTTCCTAAATTGTTCTTATTAATATTTGAGTTAATTATGGTTCCTCACTTTAGTTTAAATATTTTTTTGGATGTTCTAGCTGTCCAGACTAACACTGGTCACCGAAACAGTAGAATGTACGGAGTTGCTACAAGGAGAGTGTTACAACTCTTCCCCTCTAATTTAAATTTCGTGCTCGAAATTTACCTAATGCAAACAGTGGAGAGAACTATTACCTCATTGTCTCTTCATTTTCCCAAGTTGCCTCCTCGGTGTTGTGGTGCCTCCAAAGCACTTTCACCAGTGGAATCTGCTTATTCCTCAACTCTTTCACTTCTCGAGCCAAGATCCGTATGGGTTCTTCTTCATATGTCAAGTCTGGTTGTACTTCAATTTCTTTCATGGAGATGACATGTGAAGGATCTGAGCAGTATCTTCTTAGCATAGATACATGGAACACATTGTGGATCTTGTCCAGCTCTGGTGGTAAAGCTAGCCTGTAGGCCACTGGACCCATGCGTTCAATGACTTCATATGGGCCAATGAACCTAGTGCTTAACTTACCTTTTCTTCCAAACCATAGTACTTTCTTCCATGGTGAGACTTTGAGAAACACTTTGTCACCAACTGCATACTCTATCTCTTTTCTCTTCAAGTTGGCATAAGATTTCTGTCTATCTGAGGCAACCTTCAAATTTGCTTTGATTATTTTCACTTTCTCCTCAGTCTGTTTCACTAGGTCTGGTCCTACCAGCTTATCTTCACCCAATTCAGTCCAACATACGGGGGTTCTACAATTCCTCCCATACAGTGCTTCATACGAGGCCATTTGAATGCTAGCTTGGTAGCTATTATTATATGCAAATTCTGCTAGTGAGAGATATCTATCCCAAGTCTCCTCAAACTCAATGACACAACTCCTCAGCATATCCTCCAGGATTTGGATTACTCGTTCTGACTGTCCATCTGTCTGAGGATGAAAAGCCGTGCTAAAACAAAGTTGTGTGCCCAAGGCTTCTTGCAACTTTTTCCAAAATCTCGATGTAAACCTTGGGTCTCGGTCAGATATGATGGAAAGTGGGATTCCATGCAGTCTAACTATCTCACTTATATACAATTCTACTAACTTTTCCAGTGAGTAGTCAGTCCTAACTGGCAAAAAATGTGCTGACTTCGTCAATCTATCCACTATCACCCATACTGCATCATGCTTCATCTGGGTGAGAGGTAGACCACTGACAAAATCCATAGTGACCTGATCTCATTTCCATTCAGGTATGCATATAGACTGCAGCAAACCTGATGGAACTTGATGTTCTGCCTTGACTTACTGACATGTCAAGCACTTAGTCACATAGTCAGCTATGTCCTTCTTCATACCAGGCCACCAATACTGAAGCTTCAGATCATGATACATTTTTGTACTTCCTGGGTGCATAGCATAAACACTAGTGTGTGCCTCTTTTAGAATACTGGCCTTCAATTCCCCATCATCTGGTACACATACTGTAACACCCCTATGTTCGGTAGTGCGTACTACTGTTCCGGTGACCAGTGTTGTCCGGACAGCTAGAATGCCTAGAACTACACTTCGATATGAGTGAGGAGACATAAAATAATGAAATACAAGAAAATAAAATACAAGAAAAACAAAGGAAAAATAATAGTAAAGAAATGCAATCAAGTTAAACGAGCCGAGAACCCTAGCGATGGGTGACTGTACCGGGAAGTCACGGCGTGGACCGTTGACTAGCCCTGGACCGCGGGGAACCCTGAAAAATATTTTTAGGACTCCAATAAATATTTATTGAAGTATAAATATCATTAGAAATATCAAAGAAAAATTAAATAATTAGTACAAAGAAAAGTGAGAAATCGAAAAACGGACAAAACCCGGTGTTACCGAAAAATCGGGAATACAACCCGAACAGGGGCATTGTGGTTATTTGACACCCCGAGTTGTCTTTTGACCTAAATGTCCATTAAAAATAAATAATATTACACTTGGAAAATATAATGAAAAATTAATTTAGGGGTACTTAATGTAAATAGCCAAAAGTGGAGAGTAAATGGAGTAATTAACACATTTAATATATAAAATGGTTTAATTAATGTGAGTGGACCACTAAGAATTATAAAATGTATTAAGTGGGCAGATTGCTCCACTAAAACATCATCTTCAACCTTTGAAGACCATCCATGCCGAAATGAGAAGCTTGAAATCCTCCATGGCCATTTTGCTTTAAGCTTCATCAACCTCTTCATATCACCTCCAAACACCTAGGTTGCTTCATTAAAATTTGTCCCCACATCACAAGGAAGAGTTTGATAACAATTTCAAAAAGTTTTGGTGAAGATTTAAGAAGTCTCATCTATAGGTAAGCTTGAGTTTTTGAATATTGCTTTGTTAAAGTTTGTAAGCATGTTATGGGTGTTTGAATTATGAAGAAATTTTTAAGGTTTGATTTTGAATGAGAATGTGTAATTTTGGCAGCCATGGAAATACCTTGAAGGCATGTTATTTGTGCTTGTAAATGGTGAATTAAATGATTGATTAAATGTATATTGTGTAGGAAATTGTTTAGGTGATGTATACTTAGTATATGTAAATGTAAAATGAAATTTAAAGCTTGGAAAGTAATGGAATGTAAGTGTACCATTGTGGCAGTTTGCTAACCCTTGAAGAATGCTGGAATTCATGCTTGGGTTATGGAATAATGATGTTAAAATGTGTTGGTTGTTATGGCAGTTTGAATGTATGTATAGTGGTGTGAAGGTTGGACATGTGAATGAGCTTGGTTATGGAGTTAAATTGTTTTAAATTGAGTTGGGCAAATTCTGCACTTGTTGGTGCACATTGAATGTAATTGTAAGCTGCCAAAATGACCTATAATGTGTTGTGAATTATGTTTAGGTCATGGTACAACCAGAATTGGCTTGAATGTTAAGTTGGTGAGTGTTAAAAGTTGTCACTCCCTAGCCCTCTGTAAGGCATAACATGATCCCGTAGTATACCTAATGAATTACCAACTCCGTCTACTGATAACCCATCAAATACACTACAAGGGATTTTAAAAACTTTTCTTACTTCTTTTACCGTGGTGAGCACTATTTACAGGTATTAAAAACCTTTTTAATTTGTAGTGATAGAACTAACACATTTGAATTATTTGGAATTTCTGTAAAAATTTTGGCAGAGTGCCATCTGTATTTTGGATAAAACAGTTCTTCAGAAAACCTGTGAAAAACACTTCAATAAATTTCCAAATCTCAACTTCAACATTTTTCTCAACCCAACACAGTTCTCAAGTCAAATTCACAGTAATTTTTCAAGGACTGAGATAGAGAAAATATAATACAATTTTTACAAGCCAAAATAACTCATAATTATTTACAAATTCAATGTACAATTTTTATTTACAACTGCTCAAAACCAAAAACAATATGTACATACAGTGAACATACATTACATTACAAAATATAAAATACTGGTATACTCATTATACCCGGTAGTCTCTCGCTGGAGGTACTAGCAGCCTAGTCTGCTTCATACTGCATCTGTCTACCTGCGATAGCAATGAAAAGCTATCGCTGAGACAATGTCTCAGTGGTGCACAACATTAATCAAATACAATTTAAATCACAATTCATAAGTCATGTAAATAGTGGATACTTAAAACCATAGTTAATTTCAAGACAATAATTGTCAACAAGAATTTAAACTCCATTTCTCAATATCACAATAAATTTCAATAAGTCAGATCGTGGTTGAATTCAAAAGACAGTATATGTCAATAAGAGTTTAAATTCATTTCACAATCTCACAATACATATCAATAAATCACACACAGCTTTAATCATGTTCCCAAGTCAATTCATCCCAAAAGCCGATGGCTAATAAGGTATTCAATTCATCCCAAAAGTCAATGACTAATGAGGAATAACATAGCTAGCTAGCAAAAATATGAGTACTCATTCTATTCGTCCTCAACAGGCACACACCTCAACACTTCAGCCAGAGAGGGAATTCAATTCATCCCACTAGACAAGCTAGCGAGGAATACAATCAGTGTACATGATAGCTGTGGTTTCAAACCAATTACAGTGCTTTTCAATCAATAAGTATCCATGAATATCATTCAAACAATTTCTCACAATTTCAAATCATTTACAATGCTTTTCAAGAATTAAATATCCATTCAAACACATTTCCACAATTTAAAATAATAATGTACAAATAGTCATAATTCATTTCAATTGAAAATAATTCAAAGGAATTAGCTGTTGTGCACAAACCTCTGATAACTGTCTCCGGGTCTGGACTCAGTATTTCCTTCCCTTTTCCTGAGTCTTTGGTAACTGAGAACACAATTTGAAGTGTTTCAGTACTAAATTAAACTGTCTCTAACGATAATGTTCGATAAGTAATTCACTGAAGGTTATTATTTGCTCAATTACCTAATATACCGACCCTCGATGCATTTTAGGTAAATTAGGTTTTGGTGTCCTTAATATGTCACATTCGATAGGGTTTTAGGGTTGGTACGTTTTACCAAACTCATTTCCTTGTTTAGTGCATTTTCTTGCAATTTGCTGGGTTCCGAGATACTAGTTTGACCTAGCCGGACGACCTAGTTTTCTCGGTTTTCGGGTTTTGGTCAAAACTAAAAACTTGTAGATCTATGTCTTATGGAACGCGGGGCAAAATTTTAGGTCAATCCGAGTTAAGTAGACCAAGTTATGGTCATTACACTATTGCTGGTCAAATGGCATCAAATTAGGTCAATTTTAGGTCAATTTGGTCAACTTTGGTTCGGCCAGTTTTTGGGCCCGAATTTGTGCAAGCTTTTTGACTTGCTTCTGGTCATTTCTGGGCTTTGGTGTCTTCATAAGACTTGTAGGTATGGGTCTTAACTATTCATGGTTAAAATTTCAGGTCAATTGGACCTGTTTTGAGTGAGTTATGCCCTAAACACTAACTGCTGCCCAATTGGTCAAATTTCAGGCTTCAAATGTACTCAATCCGAATTGGTCATTTTTCATATCACCTTGCAAGCAGAATTTTGGTATGCTTTCTCAATGAAAGTTGGCACATTTTGTGCCTAGTTCCACCTCCAATTGGTCTCATACCAATTGAGGTTACACATTTAAAGTTATTGACTAAATTGCATACTGCCTTTAATTACTTTGCTTATACATGTATCCATTACACATTTAATTGCTATATGTCCACTCCCCTTACAATTTCTGTTTTGGTACATTACCAAAAACCATATTCCACTTCACTTAAATGTCACTTTGGGCAGATTGCAATTATCCTCAATACACCAATTAAACTCACATTTACAAGTTCTAAGTACAATCACATATACCCTAAACATTACAAATTTTTACATACACTTACACAATCAATCTATACACATATCCATCAATTCTCAAGGTCAATATTCTGCCAATACCTTCATGAACATATACATTTATCCAAGAATCTCAAGGCTGCCGAAAACTTCCTCAACACCAAAATATCCTACAATTCATCAATTTCCATCCAAGTGCAAAAATCACCATATACATATGAAGTAATTTACTAGGATATTAAATCACCATAACCAACATAATTCCTCATCAAATATATGTACAAATATTTCATCAAATACATAACTCCATGGCTGTCCAAAATGAACATCTCAATAACTCTTCAAACTTAAAAATTTTCTTCACAAAACCAAAACCCATAACATGAACACAAAGTTTAACAAAGCTATCTTCAAAAATGCTAACTTACCTTATGGTTGGAACTTGTTAAACCTTGATTAAACTTCTTAAATTTGGTATCAAGCTCTTCCTTATGATGTGTAGACAAACTTTCATGAAAAACCCTAAGTGATTGGAGTTGAAATGGAGGAGTTAGGAGAGCTCATGCAAAACGCCCATGGAGATTTTCTTCCCTTCTTCAATTCGGCTGGTTTGGTGTTTTGGAGAAGATGAACATTTCATCTTGGATAATGGAGTTACAGCTGCCCCATTATGTGTTTATTTTATTCATTAGTGGCCCACTCATAAATTTAATCATATAATAAGCTTACATGTGTTATTTACACATTTTTCACTCCAATTTGGCTATTTGTATTAGGTACCCTCAATTTAATTTTTCATTTTATTTTCTAAGTGTAATATTATTTATTTTTAGTACACATTTAGGTCAAAAGACAATTCGGGATGTCAAATGACCATAATGCCCCTGTTCGGGTTGCATTCCCGATTTTTCGGTAACACCGGGTTTTGTTTGTTTTTCGATTTCTCACTTTTCTTTGTACTAATTATTTAATTTTTCTTTGATCTTTCTAATGGTATTTATTCTTTAATAAGGGTCTATTTAAGTCCTAAAAATGTTTTCCAGGGTTCCCCGTAGTCCAAGGCTAGTCAACGGTCCACGCCGTGACTTCCCGGTGCGGTCACCCATCGCTAGGGTTCTCGGCTCGCTTAACTTGGCTACATTTCTTTGCTATTATTTTTCCTTTGTTTTTCTTGTATTTTCTTTTCTTGTATTTCATTATTTTATGTCTTCTCACTCATATCGAAGTGTAGTTCTAGGCATCCTAGCTGTCCGGACAACACTGGTCACCGGAACAGCAGAACGCACTACCAAACTTAGGGGTGTTACAAAAGTGGTGCTTGATGTGTATGCAAGAATTTCAATAAGGCAGTCTGAGTTTTAGGCCTATAACTTTAAGTGTGTGGCTCCAATTGGTATGAGACCAATTGGAGGTGAAACTAGGCACAAAATGTGCCAACTTTCATGAAGGAAGCATACCAAAATTCTGCTTGCAAGGTAGCTTGAAAAATGAGCAAATCCGGATTAAGTGCAATTGAGGCCTGAAAATTGACCATTTGGGCAGCAGTTAGTGTTTAGGCCATAACTCACTCAAAACAGGTCCAATTGACCTGAAAGTTTAACCATGAGTAGTTAAGACCCATATTTACAAGTCTTATGAAGACACCAAAGCCCAAAAATGACCATAAGAAAGTCAAACAGCTTGCACAAGTTCGGGTCCAAAAACTAGCCGAACCAAAGTTGACCAAAATTGACCTAAAATGACCAAACTTGATGCCATTTGACCAGCAATAGTAAAATGACCATAACTTGGTCTACATAACTCAGAATGACCTGAAATTTTGCCCCGCATTCCATAAGACATAGATCTACAAGTTTGTAGTTTTGACCGAAACCCGAAAACTGAGGGAACTAGGTCGTCCGGCTAGGTCAAACTAGTATCCCTGAATCCAGCAAGTTGCAATAAAATGCAGTATATAAGGAAATGAAATTGGTAACATGTACCAACCCTAAAAGACTATCGAATGTGACATATTAGTAACACTAAAACCTAATTTATCTAGAATGCATTGAGGGTGGATATATTAGGTTGATTAAGAAAATAATAGCTTTCAGTGAATTACTTATCAAGCATTATCGATAGAGACAATTTAATTTAGTACTGAAACACTTCAAATTGTGTTTCTCAGTTAGTAAAGACTTAGGGAAAGGGAAGGAAACACTGAGTCCAGACCAGGAGACAATTATCAGAGGTTTGTGCACAACCACTATTTCTTTTGAATTTTTCAATTGAAATGAATTATGACTATTTGTACATTATTGTTTTAAATTGTGCAAATGTGTTTGAATGGATATTTATCGCTTGAAAAGCACTGTAAATAGTTTGAAATTGTGAAAAATTGTTTGAATGATATTGATGGATACTTATTGATTGAAAAGCATTGGAAATGGTTTGAAACCACAGCTATCATGTATATTGATTGTATTCCTCGCTAGCTTGTCTAGTAGGACGAATTGAATTCCCTCTCTGGCTGAAGTGTTGAGGTGTGTGCCTGTTGAGGACGAATTGGATGAGTACTCATATTTTTGCTAGCTAGCTATGTTATTCCTCATTATTCATTGACTTTTGGGATGAATTGAATACCTCATTAGCCATCGGCTTTTGGGACGAATTGAACTTTGGAACATGATTAAGCTGTGTATGGTTTATTGATATGTATTGTGAAATTGTGAAATGGGGTTTAAATGCTTATTGACATTCACTGTCTTTTAAATTTAACTATGTTTTGATTACTGAGATTTAATGTGATATTGTGTTAAATTCCTTATGACATTTATTGTCTTGAATTTAACTATGGTTTTAAGTATCGACTATTTATATGATTTATGAATTGTGATTTAAAGTTGTATTTGGTAAATGTTGTGCACCACTGAGACATTGTCTCAGCGATAGCTTTATTCTTTATCGCAGTGAAATGACAGATGAGCGGCAGACTAGGCTGCTAGTACACCCAGCGAGAGATTTTTCGGGTATAACGAGTATACCACATTTTGCATTTTGTGTTGTAATGTATGACCACTGTATGTATATATTGTTTTTGGTTTTGAGCAGTTGTAAATTAAAATTGTACATTGAAGTTGTAAAGTAAATTATGAGTTATTTTGACTTGTAAAAAAAAAAAATGTATTATATTTCTTGTACTCAGTCTTTGAAAAATTACTGTGGATTTGAGTTGAGAAATACGTTGTGTTGAGAAATATGTTGGAGTTGAGATTTGGAAATATATTGAAGTGCTTTTTACAGGTTTTCTGAAGAACTGTTTTATCCAAAATACAGATGGCACTCTGCCAAAATTTTTACAGAAAATTTCTAATGGTCCAAATGAGTTAGACGTTTCACTTCAGTTCACAAAAGTTTTTAACACCTGTAAATAGTGCTCACCACTGTAAAAGAAGCAAGAAAAGTTTTTAAAATCCCTTGTAGTGTATTTAATGAGTTATCAGTAGACGGAGTTGGTAATTCATTAGGTATACTACGGGATCATGTTATGCTTTACAGAGGGGTAGGGTGTGACATGTTTTAGTGGTATTAGAGCAAAGTTTTTAAATTCTATTTTCATATGTTACTTGAATATTCTTTCTTCATAGTACAACTGCTCAATATCATTATTTGATACATACAGTACATTACATTATAAATATGCACTAACGGGAGGAAATCTCCTTGTGTTATTTGTTCAGGAGATCCAAAATCCTCGCATTGACTATGGAAGAGGGTGATCGTTCAGTCGATCAATCTATCGAGGCTGAGGTGCAAGGGGATGCCCCAGGCCTATATAATGTCAGTGGTTCAGCAGCACCAGCCCCCACGATCTGCGATTTCTGCTCGATTCGCTCGTGAGATGGTCGCAATGTTCCAACAAATGGCTGGTAATGTGCCTACTCAAGTCCCAATACAGACACCAGTGGTACAACCACAGTCTCCTACTAGGCAGTTTGACAAATTGATGAAGTATGGGGCTACAGAGTTTAAGGGGACGGTAGATCCTCTAGAAGCTAAACAATGGTTAGAGAGGATGGATAGGGTATTCAAGAAATTGTATTGCACGGAAGAGCTCAGATTTGACTCAGTATCTTTGTTACAGGGGGATGCTTATGACTGGTGGAAAACCATTCCCCACAGTCTGGTAGAACCTGCAGTGTTAACATGGAATGACTTTCTCAGGGAATTCAGGCAAAAATATGTCCCTGATGCTTATGTAGACCAGAAGCTACAAGAGTTCCTAAGTCCAAAGCAGGAGCGGATCGGTGGTGAGTATGAAAGAGAATTTTCCACTTTGAGCCATTATGCAGTAAGTTTACTTGCTACCAGCAGGGAGAGATGCAAGAGGTTTGAAACTGGCTTGAAGCCCAATATCAGATTACAAGTAGTCGGGTTCAAACACACTAACTTCTCTGAACTTGTTTCTCAAGCCCTAGAGTTGGAAAGAATTGAGTTTGAAGCTGCTCCTGAGAAAAAGAAATCAGAGAAGACAGAGAAAGGTGGAAAATCAGAGAAACGAGTTCTAGTGGTCCCTCTTGGAAAGAGGAAGAACTATGGGGGACATGGCAGAGGTGGCAAGAAGTCTGGTAAGGGAAGATATTCAGGACAGAAGCCTCCTCTATCTGGTCAGTAGAGTACCAGAGGTTCTTACCCTCCCCGCCAATGTGAAACCTGTGGAAGAAATCATGGTGGGATATGCTACAAGGCTATTGGAGCCTGTTATAACTGTGGAGGCACAGGACACTTTGCCAAGGATCGCACCGATGAGTCGTAGAGTTGGACCACCTCCTACTCTGCGGAAGGGTCGATTCGAGCCACTGTCGTGAGTTCACAACCACCCAGCAGAGGTAGAGGCGGGGGTAGAGGTAGCTCAGACGGCCAAGGCACGATGAAACATTGAGCAAGATAGTGCTCGATCGAATCTATGCAATGAGACAGAGGGAAGAGGCAGAGACATCTGATGTTGTGGCTGGTACCTTCTCAACTTTTAATCAAGATGTATTTGTGTTATTTGATCCGGGTTCTACCCATTCTTATGTGAGTGCTAGCATCATTGATTGCATTGCTGTTCCATGTACAAAAATGGACTTTGAGGTGCTAGTAACAAGTCCGCTAGGACAGGAGGTCAGGGTTAATAGAATGTATAGAGATTGTCCTTTGGTGATCCAAGGACACATTTTTCTGTCTGATTTCATTGAAATGCCCTTCAGAGATTATGATATCATCTTAGGCATGGATTGGTTAGCCAGGCATCATGCCATGATTGATCAGAGGTCAAGACAGTCACTTTTGGTCTTCCTCAGTACAGTGATGTGGTAATACATGGGGAGAGGCAGTTATTGCCATCAAACATCATTTCGGCTACACTAGCCAGAAAAATGATCAGAAAGAGGTGTGAAGCATACTTGGCACATGTGGTAGACACCCAAGTGGGGAGTCCAGCATTGAAGGACATCCCTGCAGTATATGACTTTCCAGATGTGTTTCCTGATGAATTGCCAGGATTACCTCCGGAAAGAGAAGTGCAGTTTGAAATTAATGTTATGCCTGGTGTGGATCCAATCTCCATAATGCCATACAGAATGGCACCAGCAGTGTTGAAGGAATTGAGGATACAGTTGCAAGAATTACTTGAAAAGGGCTTCATCCGCCCTAGTGTGTCACCTTGGGGAGCACCAGTGTTGTTTGTTAAGAAGAAGGATGGTACTCTTCGCTTATGTATAGATTACCGGCAGTTGAATAAGGTGACAATAAAGAATATATATCCATTGCCTCGCATTGATCATCTGTTTGATCAGTTGAAGGGTGCAATTGTATTTTCCAAAATTGATTTGCGATCTGGTTATTATCAGTTGAAGGTGCAAGAGCAGAGTATTCCAAAAACTGCTTTCAGAACTCGGTATGGCCACTATGAGTTTCTAGTAATGCCATTCGGGTTAACAAATGCTCCAGCTGCTTTTCTGGATCTGATGAACACTATCTTCAGACCATATCTTGATCAATTTGTGGTGGTGTTTATTGATGATATTTTGATATACTCGAGGAATGCAGAAGAGCATGACAGACATCTGCGGATTATACTGCAGACTTTAAGGGAGAAACAGCTATACACTAAATTGTCGAAATGTGAATTTTTGCTTAAAGAAATCTCCTTTTTGGGACATGTTGTGTCAGCTGAAGGGATCAAGGTAGATTCCAGCAAGGTAGAAGCTATCCTTAATTGGAAGCCGCCCAGGAACATCACAGAAATTTGCAGTTTTCTGGGTTTAGCTGGATATTACCGTCCGTTTGTGAAAGGGTTCTCTATGTTATCTTCTCCACTAACCAAGCTGTTTCGGAAAGATGTAAAATTTCAGTGGACTGATAAATGTCAGCAGAGTTTTGATGAGTTGAAGAGGTGTTTAACTGAAGCTCCAGTCCTCACTTTACCTACTCCGGGTAAAGAATACACAATTTATAGTGATGCTTCTCACAATGGGTTAGGCTGTGTACTGATGCAAGATCGGAATGTCATTGCTTATGCATCACGCCAGCTGAAACCGCATGAGAGGAACTACCCAGCACATGATCTGGAGCTAGCAGCTATTGTTTTTGCTCTGAAGTTCTAGAGAAACTATTTGTATGGAGAGAAATGCTACATTTACACAGATCACAAGAGCTTGAAGTATTTGGGCACCCAGAAGGAATTGAATTTGAGGCAGAGGAGATGGTTAGAACTCATTAAAGACTATGATTGCTTAATAGACTATCAGCCAGGGAAAGCAAATGTGGTGGCTGACGCCTTAAGTCGTAAGACTATGGCAAGTCTCAGAGTTTCTCCTTTGTCCATGGTATATGAATTGAAAGCACAGCATGCCAGTTTAGAGATTGATGATGAGGGACAGACAGTAGTTGCATGGCATGTACAGCCAGTGTTGATTGATCAGATCTGAATGGCTGCTTAGAGTGATGAAAAATATCAGAAGCTACTGAAAGAAGTCCAGCAGGGCAAGAAACCTGAATTTTCTATGAGAGAGGATGGTTTATTGCTACATCAAGGCAGAATGTGCGGTCCTAGTGATGTGGAATTGAGACAGATCATTATGAAGGAAGCACATGAGTCTCTATTTGCTATGCACCCTGGTGGAACTAAAATGTACAAAGGGCTGAAAGAGCATTACTGGTGGATGGGTATGAAGAGAGATATAGCTGAATTTGTTTCCAAATGCCTAACTTGTCAGCAAGTAAAGGCAGAACATCAAGTTCGAGCTGGTTTGTTACATCCTTTATCAGTACTAGAGTGGAAATGGGAACGGATAACTATGGATTTTGTTACAGGACTTCCAAGGACACAGAGTAGTCATGATGCAGTATGGGTTATAGTTGACAGATTGACCAAGTCTGCTCACTTTTTGCCAGTTCGAATGGACTATAGCCTGGAAAGATTGGCCAGATTGTACATATATGAGATTGTAAAATTGCATGGAGTGCTAGTATCAATTGTGTCTAACAGAGATCCTAGGTTCACTTCTATATTCTGGGGTAGTCTTCAGAGAGCCCTAGGAACTAGATTGAACTTTAGCACAGCATTCCACCCATAGACAGATGGCCAGTCTGAGAGGGTTATTCAGATATTGGAGGATATGCTACAGGCTTGTGTGATTGAATTTGAAGGTAGTTGGGATACACACTTGCCTTTGATTGAGTTTGCTTATAACAACAGCTACCAATCAAGCATTGGAATGCCTCCATATGAAGCTTTGTATGGCAGGAAGTGCAGAACTCCCTTATGTTGGGATGAAGTAGGTGAAAGGAAGATGATTGGGCCAGAAATTATTCAGCAGACAGAGGAAAAGATCATATTGATCAGAGATAGACTCAAGGCTGCATCAGACCGTCAGAAGTCCTATGTTGATCTGAAGAGAAGAGATATTGAATATGCAGTGGGTGATAAAGTATTCCTCAAAGTTTCTCCTTGGAAGAGAATTGTGAGATTTGGCAGAAAGGGGAAACTGAGTCCTCGTTTCATCGGACCATATGAGGTTCTTGAAAGAGTGGGTCCTTTGGCATATCGGTTGGCATTACCTCCAGAGTTAGCAAGGATACACAATGTCTTCCATGTGTCCATGTTAAAGAGGTACAGATCTGACCCATCTCATGTACTATCAGTTGAAGAGATTGAGGTAAATCCATACCTCTCATATGAGGAAGAACCCATAAAAATTCTGGCTTATGAGGTGAAGCAGCTGAGGAATAAATAGATACACCTGGTTAAAATGCTGTGGAACCATCATTCAGGTCAAGAAGCTACTTGGGAACGTGAAGAGGATATGAGGAGACAGCACCCACAGCTGTTCAGAGGCTAATGCCAGGTAAAATTTCGACACGAAATTTATTTAAGGGGGGGGGGGGAGAATTGTAACACCTCTATGTTTGGTAGTGCGTACTACTGTTCCGTTGACCAGTGTTGTCCGGACAGCTAGAATGCCTAGAACTACACTTCGATATGAGTGAGGAGACATAAAGTAATGAAATACAAGAAAAGAAAATACAAGAAAAACAAAGGAAAAATAATAGTAAAGAAATGCAATCAAGTTAAACGAGCCGAAAACCCTAGCGATGGGAGACCGCACCGGGAAGTCACGGCGTGGACTGTTGACTAGCCCTGAACTTCGGGGAACCCTGGAAAATATTTTTAGGACTCCAATAAATATTTATTGAAGTATAAATATCATTAGAAATATCAAAGAAAAATTAAATAATTAGTACAAAGAAAAGTGAGAAATCGAAAAACGGACAAAACCCGGTGTTACCGAAAAATCGAGAATACAACCCGAACAGGGGCATTGTGGTCATTTCACACCCCGAGTTGTCTTTTGACCTAAATTTCCATTAAAAATAAATAATATTACACTTGGAAAATATAATGAAAAATCAATTTAGGGGTACCTAATGTAAATAGCCAAAAGTGGAGAGTAAATGGAGTAATTAACACATTTAACATATAAAATGGTTTAATTAATGTGAGTGGACCACTAAGAATTATAAAATGTATTAAGTGGGCAGATTGCTCCACTAAAACATCATCTTCAACCTTTGAAGACCATCAATGTCGAAATGAGAAGCTTGAAATCCTCCATGGCCGTTTTGCTTTAAGCTTCATCAACCTCTTCATTTCACCTCCAAACACCTAGGTTGCTTCATTAAAATTTGTCACCACATCACAAAGAAGAGTTTGATAACAATTTCAAGAAGTTTTGGTGAAGATTTAAGATGTCTCATCCATAGGTAAGCTTGAGTTTTTGAATATTGCTTTGTTAAAGTTTGTAAGCATGTTATGGGTGTTTGAATTATGAAGAAATTTTTAAGGTTTGATGTTGAATGAGAATGTGTAATTTTGGAAGCCATGGAAATACCTTGAAGGCAGGTTATTTGTGCTTGTAAATGGTGAATTAAATGATTGATTAAATTTATATTGTGTAGGAAATTGTTTAGGTGATGTATACTTAGTATATGTAAATGTAAAATGAAATTTAAAGCTTGGAAAGTAATGGAATGTAAGTGTACCATTGTGGCAGTTTGCTAACCCTTGAAGAATGCTGGAATTCATGCTTGGGTTATGGAATAATGATGTTAAAATGTGTTGGTTGTTATGGCAGTTTGAATGTATGTATAGTGGTGTGAAGGTTGGACATGTGAATGAGCTTGGTTATGGAGTTAAATTGTTGTAAATTGAGTTGGGCAAATTCTGCACTTGTTGGTGCACATTGAATGTAATTGTAAGCTGCCAAAATGACCTATAATGTGTTGTAAATTATGTTTAGGTCATGGTAAAACCAGAATTGGCTTGAATGTTAAGTTGGTGAGTGTTAAAAGTGGTGCTTGATGTGTATGCAAGAATTTCAATAAGGCAGTCTAAGTTTTAGGCCTATAACTTTAAGTGTGTGGCTCCAATTGGTATGAGACCAATTGGAGGTGAAACTAGGCACAAAATGTGCCAACTTTCATGAAGAAAGCATACCAAAATTCTGCTTGCAAGGTAGCTTGAAAAATGACCAAATCCGGATTAAGTGCAATTGAGGCCTGAAAATTGATCATTTGGGCAGCAGTTAGTGTTTAGGCCATAACTCACTCAAAACAGGTCCAATTGACCTGAAATTTTAACCATGGGTAGTTAAGACTCATATCTACAAGTCTTATGAAGACACAAAAGCCCAGAAATTACCATAAGCAAGTCAAACAGCTTGCGCAAGTTCGGGTCCAAAAATTGGCCGAACCAAAGTTGAGCAAAATTGACCTAAAATGACCAAATTTGATGCCATTTGACCAGCAATAGTAAAATGACCATAACTTGGTCTACATAACTCAGAATGACCTGAAATTTTGCCCCGCGTTCCATAAGACATAGATCTACAAGTTTTTAGTTTTGACCGAAACCCAAAAACCAAGGGAACTAGGTCGTCCGGCTAGGTCAAACTAGTATCCCGGAATCCAGCAAGTTGCAATAAAATGCACTAAACAAGGAAATGAAATTGGTAACATGTACCAACCCTAAAAGACTATCGAATGTGACATATTAGTAACACTAAAACCTAATTTACCTAGAACGCATCGAGGGTCGATATATTAGGTTGATTAAGCAAATAATAGCTTTCAGTGAATTACTTATCAAGCATTATCGATAGAGACAGTTTAATTTAGTACTGAAACACTTCAAATTGTGTTTCTCAGTTAGTAAAGACTTAGGAAAAGGGAAGGAAACACTGAGTCCAGACTAGGAGACAATTATCAGAGGTTTGTGCACAACCACTATTTCTTTTGAATTTTTTAATTGAAATGAATTATGACTATTTGTACATTATTGTTTTAAATTATGGAAATGTGTTTGAATGGATATTTATCGCTTGAAAAGCACTGTAAATGGTTTGAAATTGTGAAAAATTGTTTGAATGATATTGATGGATACTTATTGATTGAAAAGTATTGGAAATGGTTTGAAACCACAGCTATCATGTATATTGATTGTATTCCTCGCTAGCTTGTCTAGTGGGACGAATTGAATTCCCTCTCTGGCTGAAGTGTTGAGGTGTGTGCCTGTTGAGGACGAATTGGATGAGTACTCATATTTTTGCTAGCTAGCTATGTTATTCCTCATTAGTCATTGACTTTTGGGACGAATTCAATACCTCATTAGCCATCGGCTTTTGGGACGAATTGAACTTTGGAACATGATTAAGCTGTGTGTGGTTTATTGATATGTATTATGAAAATGTGAAATGGAGTTTAAATGCTTATTGACATTCACTGTCTTTTAAATTTAACTATGTTTTGATTACTGAGATTTAATGTGATATTGTGTTAAATTCCTTATGACATTTATTGTCTTGAATTTAACTATGGTTTTAAGTATCTACTATTTATATGATTTATGAATTGTGATTTAAAGTTGTATTTGGTAAATGTTGTGCACCACTGAGACATTGTCTCAACGATAGCTTTCTATTGTTGTCGCAGGTAGACAGACAGACAGTACACCCAGCGAGAGATTTTTCGGGTATAACGAATATACCACATTTTGCATTTTGTACTGTAATGTATGACCACTGTATGTATATATTGTTTTTGGTTTTGAGCAGTTGTAAATTAAAATTGTACATTAAAGTTGTAAAGTAAATTATGAGTTATTTTGACTTGTAAAAAAAAAAAAATTGTATTATATTTCTTGTATCTCAGTCTTTGAAAAATTACTGTGGATTTGAGTTGAGAAATATGTTGTGTTGAGAAATATGTTGGAGTTGAGATTTGGAAATATATTGAAGTGCTTTTTACAGGTTTTCTGAAGAACTGTTTTATCCAAAATACAGATGGCACTCTTCCAAAATTTTTACAGAAAATTTCTAATTGTCCAAATGAGTTAGCCATTTCACTTCAATTCACAAAAGTTTTTAACACCTGTAAATATTGCTCACCGCTGTAAAAGAAGCAAGAAAAGTTTTTAAAATCCCTTGTAGTGTATTTAATGGGTTATCAGTAGACGGAGTTGGTAATTCATTAGGTATACTACGGGATCATGTTATGCCTTACAGAGGGGTAGGGTGTGACACATACTCTTCCTTTGTAGTACAGACACCCATCTGCTTTCACTTCATAGTCAGTTGTTTTTCCTTCTAAGATTTTACTCATAATAGCCTTTAGCTTCTCATTTGTCTTTTGCCCATCTAAAATCAGTTGTAGCAAGTTTGGCCTCACTTGCAACTCAACCAAAATAGCTCCATCTCGAGCCAATGATAGACGGGCATTCAATGATCTCAAAGCTGTGATGGATTTTCTGCTTAAAGCATCAGCAACTACATTTGCCTTCCTAGGATGGTAGTCAATCAGACAATTATAGTCTTTCAGGAACTCAATCCATCGCCTCTATCTGAGGTTGAGCTCCTTCTGGGTTGGCAAGTATTTCAGACTCTTGTGGTTTGTGTAAATGTAGCACTTTTCACCATACAAGTAGTGCCTCCATATCTTCAGTGTGAAGATAATTACTGCAAGTTCTAGATCATGGGTAGGGTAATTCTATTCATGTGGCCTTAGCTACCTGGAAGCATTAGTGACCACCTTCCCCTCTTGCATCAATACACACCCTAACCCATTATGCGAGGCATCACTGTAGACCATAAAGTCCTTTCCCGACACTGGCTGTGTTAACACTGGTGCCTCTGTCAACATAGCCTTCAACTTCTCAAAACTGGTCTAACACTTATCATTCCAGTCAAATCTGACATTCTTGTGTAACAACTTGGTCATTGGAGCAGCTATTAAGGAAAATCCCTTCACAAATCTTCTATAATACCCAGCTAGCCCCAAGAAACTTCTGACCTCAGTTGTATTTTTGGAAGGCTTCCATTCCATCACTGCTTCTATCTTCTTGGGATCCACTCTAATCCCATCAGCTGACACTATGTGTCCAAGGAATGCAATCTCATTCAACCAGAAGTCACACTTGGACAACTTAGCATACAGCTTCTTTTCTCTCAGGGTTTGCAGAACAATCCTCAAATGCTCATCATGTTCTTCCCTAGTCTTAAAATACACCAAAATATCATCAATAAAGACCATTACGAACCGATCTAGGTATGGATGGAAGATACGGTTCATAAAGTCCATGAATGTTGCTGGTGCATTTGTTAGGCCAAAGGGCACCACCAGAAACTCATAATGCCCATACCAGGTCCTGAATGCAGTCTTTGGCACATATGCATCCTTCACCCTCAACTGATGATACCCTTATCTGAGATCAATTTTAGAAAATACTCCTGCTCCCTTCAACTGATTAAACAGATCATCAATTCTAGGCAATGGATACTTATTCTTCATAGTCACTTTATTCAACTGCCGGTAATCAATGCATAACCTCAAAGTCCCATCCTTTTTTTTCACAAACAGCACTGGAGCTCCCCATGGTGACACACTGAGGCGTATGAAGCCCTTATCCAGTAACTCCTGTAACTGGAGTTTCAGTTCCTTGAATTCTGTGGGTGCCATCCTATAAGGAGAAATAGAGATTGGTGCTGTACCCGACAGTATCTCAATTGCAAATTCAACTTCCCTTTCTTGTCGCAAACCAGGCAATTCTTCAGGGAAAACATCTGGGAAGTCTCTTACTGTGGGTATGTCACACAGATCTGGCTTAACCTACCTAGTATCCACCACATGTGCTAGGTAGGCTTCACAGCCTTTTCTCATTAGTTTTCTTGCAACTGTGATTGAGATGACATTGGACAAGAAATCTGTCCTTTCCCCCACAACTGTGATCTCATTTCCCTCAGGAGTTTTCAAGGAAATCCTCTTCAATTTACAATCAACCATTGCCTGATGACGTGACAACCAGTCCATTCCCAAAATCACGTCAAATTCATGGAAAGGCAACTCAATCAGGTCTGCCAAGAATTCAAGCCCCTGAATCCTTAACGGGCAACCCCTGTACACTTTGTTCACCACTACACTGTGGCCCAATAGTGTTAGTAGTATGCCCTAGAGCATATCATTTAGTATGTATCTTGTACATATTTTTATTAATAAAAGGCATTTCCACTTTTCCGTTTACATAATATATTTATGTGTAATAGAAAAGATCCATTGATATTTTGTTAGAAATATTATTCTTAAGTTGTTAAGAATATGAGTGACAATATTTCTAGCACAAAGTATCATAAATAGGTTCACAATCGAGGATACTTCATAATAAGGACATGACTTATCCAGAAAGATTGTATTCATGTTTGTTCCCAAGTTATTTATATGAGATATAAATAAGATGGAATGGTGAGTCTCATGCCATATAACAAATATGATAGGCACTTATAAATGATAAGTAGGCCGAACCAGTGACACTTATGACAAGCACATGGAGTTTACTCTTGTCAATGTTTTGTCATAAATCATATCAGTGCATATAATCTTTAGACTGAGATATACGTTATCTTGTATATAGGTAGTTTGAGTTTGATACTGCTTTCATACTTGTACTATGTATGGGTATATGGGCATGTGTTGGCTCCTGCTAGTTATATATGGAGGTAGGTGTTGATCAAGAAGGAATCTGTTCCTCTAAGTAAATAGAGATAAAATCCTATGTTCATTTAATTGTTCTTGATGTTTCAAGTTCTGGCTAGACAGATAGATTTATTCAGAAAGAGTTTACGATGAGAAAAATCTTTTAATCAAGAACTGGAATTAAAAGAGAACATAATATTCATAGCAAATGGAGTTTGACATAAACCATGACTCGGCTTGAGTTGGGATTTTGTAACAGAGAGATTCTAGTGCATGGTAACATATGATTATAGGTTCATTTAAGGTAAATCTTATTACTAATTGGGTGGCCATGGCATGCTATGCTAGGTGTTAACCATGGTCTATGAGGTTCATAAAATGATTTAGAGAAATCATTTATGGTAAGAAAGAGTTCTGATGATATTAAGAGTTGATATCATGTCTCATTGCCAATTAGTGATGAGCCTAGTAAGTCACACACATACACAAGTTATCACCTATTTAAATATGATTTGATTAATTAATTAAAGAGTTTAATTGATTAATTAAATAGATTTGGTTTGCAATTAAATTGCAAAGTCCCTAGCATGACTTGAAACCAAATCTAGATTATTGGATGTGTAGTATAAATTAAATTTATATTTAAAGTGTTTAAATATGAATTTAATTGATGAGAAATTAATTAATAGAGATTAATTAATTAATTTATATTTGATATAAATTAATTACAAGAAGAAAAATAATTATTTTGGGTTAAGAACTCAAAATTAAGACACAGGGGCATTTTGGTCATTTCACAGTGTGACACGTGGCACCATGAGATGGTGACACATGGCATAACACATAAGCTTATCAAATGTTTTTTAATCATGTAAGATGATTAAAATCAAGATTAAATATAGGTTTGACACTTGGCACAATGTGATTGGGTCACTTAAACCTAGAGCTAATCAAAAGGTGACATGTGGCTAGGGTTTAATGTGTTAACCTAGCTATTTAAGTGTGGTTATGAAAAGAAAACATAACCAGCAGCCTCTCCTCTCAATTGTCACGCCACTTTGAGCCTCTCCAGCTATTTCTCTTCATCTCTCATCAATTCAAAGAGATTAGCCATCAATCTCTTGAATTAAGAACACTAGAAATTGTTTCTAGTGTCCTGTTTACATCTCTAATCTCTTAAAATGCAGAACTTGAATTTCTAATTAATAGAAAAGGCTTTAGAAGCTGTTCAAGAGCTGCCATAGGTGTTCTTGGTGTGGACAAGCTAGAGGGACAACATCTGGTGTCCTGAAGACGAATCTCAAAGGCGCAGACACGCTGCAGCACATCAAGAGGTTAGTGTAATCGTTCTTGATTTAATCTAGGGTTCTAAAATTAATCTGATTAATTTTAAAATCTTAAATGGCAAATACAGATCCAAAAACATATTAAAAGAGTTTTAATATGTTGTTTATCATTGAAATCAAATAGATAAAAATAAATCTTGCATGGTGCATGTGACCCTAGGTGAAAATTTTTGAATTCAATGGTATAATCTTGTGTTTTTCACGCTTACGTTCCTTCAATTGGTATCAGAGCCACTATATTTGCCATTTAGATTGTTGATTATATAATTTAATTGTGTGTTTGATCATGAGATCAAGAGGTTCATTGCTGGTTGGATCATGAGATGTGGCGTCACACATGGAGAAGCCACCATTGGTGGCGGCAACAATGGTTCCATGGGTGATTCAAGGTTTGGCTTTTAATTATGCAATTGTTGTATGATCTAAGGCCTATTCTTTGACTAATTAAAGTGTTTAATTAGTTGTTTTAATCACACAATTAAATTATGATTCAAATCAGAATTTTAAAAAATGTTTGAATGTGATTCAAATCTGAATTTTAAAAGTTGTTTGAATGTGATTCAAATCTGAATTTTTAAAGTTGTTTGAATCATATTTAAATCTGATTTTTTAAAATTGATTCAATAAAATTCAGATCTGATTTTTTTAAAAATATTTGAATGTGATTCAAATATGATTTTTTAAAAAATATTTGAATGTGATTCAAATCTGAATTTTTGAAGTTGTTTGAATGTGATTCAAATCTGAATTTTTAAATTTGTTTGAATGAGATTCAAATCTGAATTTTTAAATTTATTTGAATCATATTCAAATCTGGATTTTTAATTTGAATATGAGATATTCAATTTAATTTAAGAATGTATGTTTTATTTAATTGTTAAATAGTGATATGCATGATGGATGATCCTGGACTATAAAAGACCAATGTGATTGGATTTATTTCTTTTATGTTTCTTTGGGATTGTAAATTAATTAATTTATTTTAATTTATTTTGGGCATGTATTATTAAGTTTGTAATATTTTTTGGGCTGTAATTTCATTTATTTAAGTTCTTGTAAATTCGCCTTGGTATGCCAAGGATTACTATGTAAAATTGGATTGCAAGAAGTTCAAGGAGGTCAAGAGCATTGGTGGGACCAGTGGGAGGAATTCAATATCAAGTGTTGATTATGTACTCCTTCAGCAACTCTTGTAAAATGAATGAATGAAATGCACCTAGGAATGCCCTGATTCAATTCTTGGTGGCTCAGAATTGAATCCCTTAGAAAGTCCATGATCATACCATATTTACTGCTTATCCATGAATGCATGAGATGTATGGGAATGTATGCAATTATATGATATATGCATGCTAAATGGATAATGTGCAAAGTGAGACCTTAATAGTAATTAGGATGGCTATAAAATCTTCCAAACAAATGATTAAGTTGGAAATGCTATAATTAAAGTAATTATAACATAAGCCCTCCATTGGGGCAATTATTTTAAGAAATTTTAAATAGTTGCATGAGATGCAATTAATTTAAGAGATTTTCTTAAGAATAATTGTTAAGCATGAGATGTTGTAAATATGTAAATGGTTTGGTGGCCAATATTGGATGTACCTGAGGACATTAAAATTATTTGCATAATTACTGGCTCAATGGGATCAACTTAACTAATGCAAGATAAGTCAATATTGGATGTACCTGAGATTTTGAGCATTAGGGGCTAGCAAAAGGATTGAACCTCACATGAGATGTGATGGGCAAGGAGTTGCTCACTTATAGTTTATTATAATTCCAATAATGGATGTACCTAAGGATGATCAATAGAATTATAAGAATTCAATCACCCACTAGAAATCCATCCAACTAGGATTTCCGTTTTCTACTTTGGAAGTGTAGGATTCGCTAAGTTAGTGGGAGGACCAATTTGATTAAAAGACCATAATCATTTTGGTTAATTACATGATACATTTACTAATTAATCTGGTTATTTTCTGCAGTTAATTTTCTGATAAAAATGAGCACAAAACAACCACCACCATATATTCTTGCAAGAATACTTAATCGCAATAGGTTGACAGGACCTAATCTCTATGATTGGCTAAAAAATTTGAAACTTGTCCTGAAACTTGAACATATAGGATATGTTCTAGACTCAAATGTTCCTGGTCCCTTACCTCCAGAGGCCACACAAGAGGAACATGAAACTTTGGACAAGTGGAAGGAGCATAATATGAGAGCTAAGTGTCACATGCTTGCTTCCATGAGTAATGAGTTACAGAAGCAGCATGGAAACATACAGAGTGCAAGAGAGATCCTCCTTCACCTACAAGAGTTGTATGGTGAGCACAGCAGAAATGCTAGGTATGAGATATCTAGGCAGCTATTCCGCATGAGGATGTATAAGGGACAGAATGTTGGAGATCATGTCTACAAGATGATTGGTGATTGAGCGGTTGGAACATCTTGACTTCCACATGGATTTCCAACTACTAACAGTTGATCCTTGATCCCTTCCCGAGTCTTTTGGGAATTTTGTGACAAATTTTCATATGACTAAACAGAATGCACCTTAGCTGAATTACTCAACATCTGGTTATTGCCCAAAAGAATATGCAAGGCAATAAAGGAAAAGAGGTAGCTTTGGTTGCATCTTCTTACTGGAAAGTCCAACAAGAAGAAGGGCAATAAGAAAAAGAAACCTCGATTCTGGTCCTTCCAAGAAAATAGCTAAACAAAAGGGAAGACTAAAGGCGATGAAAGGCAAAGGAAAGTGTTTCCCTTTGCCAAAAGGATGGGCACTGGAAAAGGAACGCCTGAGTATCTTGCTTCTCTGAAGGACAAGAAGGATACACCTTCGGAAGGTATGTCCATATCTTGTTATTTAGATTCGATGATACTTATAGTTCATCTACAGCTTGGGTTTTAGATCTTGGTGCGGTTCTCACATTTCTAATGATATGCAGGAACTAGCAAGCGATGGCGACTTGCGTTCTCAAGATATTAGAGTCGGATTGACAATGGCTCAAGCTGTTGAAGCTTTAGCCATAGGATCTAAATCTTTTACATGTTTGGACATATTTTGTGTTTGGATAATATTTTATATGTACTGATGCTTTTAAGAACATCATTTCTATATCTAGTTTGACTAGAAATGGCTATGAATTTGATTCACAAATGATGTTTGCAATATTTATTTTGGAAATAAATATGTTGGTTAGTTATATGAATGATGGTCTTTATTATTTGGATAATAATGACAAACACAAATTGAATGCAAGTGATCTAAAAGAATACAATTCCATGGTGAAAACCAACTCAAGTTCAAAATATATTTGGCACTTAAGGTTATGTCATGTTGCAGAAGATAGGATTGCAAAATTGGAGAAAATGGGGATTCTATCCTCATTGGGCTCTGAGCCTACTCCAACTTGTGAATCTTGCCTTCAAGGCAAAATGACTAGATCACCCTTTGTTGGACAAGGGCTAAGAGTGAAAATATTTTGGAACTAATACATTGTGATGTATGTGGTCCATTTAAAGAAATGGCTAGAGGGCTTTCATTATTTTATTACCTTTCTTGATGATAAATCAAGGTTTGGGTATTTGTATTTGATGAAATACAAACATGAATCCTTTGAAAAGTTCAAAGAATTTAAATCAAGTAGAAAATCAAACAGGAAAAAATATTAAAGCTCTTGATCGGATCGTGGAGGTGAATATTTGAGTCTTGAATTTGTTGAATACTTTAGAGAGCTTGGCATTGTTTCTCGGTGACTCCTCAGAGGCATACGGTGAATGGTGTATCTAAAAGGAGAAATCGTATCCTATTGGATATGATCGTAGTATGATGAGCTATCTTGATATGCCAATCTCCTTTTGGGATTTGCATTAGAATCAACTTTATATATTCTGAATAGGATTCCATCAAAATCAGTTTCTTCCACACCTTATGAGATATGGCATGGAAGAAAACCAAGTCTTAAGCATGTTAAGATTTGGGGTTGTCCAGCTTATATCAAAAAGCTGAACACTGATAAATTGGAGACCAGATCAGAAAAAGGTAGATTTGTTGGATATCCAAAATATAGTTTTGGATATTATTTTTATTTGCCTACTTCACAAAAGGTTGTGAAAAGTAGAGATGCCACATTTCTTGAACAACAGTTTGTTCAAGAAGGAGGCAAAGGAAGGCAAATAGAGTTAGAATTGGAGAATTCTGACCAACCAACAGATCAGATGGATATAGATCCATCTAGTCAACCTATACCCATTGATGAAACATCTACAACTGTTCCTCGTAGAACAACCAGGGTATCTCACCCACCAGTGAGATATGGTTTTCTTCATGAAGAAGAACAAGAGTTGTCTACTCATGAAGAAGTAGATCATGGAGATGATCCACTTACCAATGAAGAAGCTATATCAGATATAGACTCTTCAAAATGGATTGATGCTATGAAATCCGAGATTGATTCCATGTATAAGAATCAAGTTTGGGATCTTGTTGACCCACCTGAAGGTATTGTACCTATAGGGAACAAATGGGTTTTCAAGAAGAAAATTGGTTCTGATGGAAAGGTAGAGACCTATAAGGCAAGGCTAGTAGCGAAAGGGTTTCGCCAAAGGCAAGGAATAGACTATGAGGAGACTTTCTCGCCTGTTGCCATGCTTAAATCAATTAGGATTTTATTAGCAATAGCTGCATACTATGATTATGAGATTTGGCAGATGGATGTCAAAACAGCTTTTCTCAATGGATACATTGAAGAAAACATTTTCATGGAACAACCTAGGGGATTTGAATCCCAAGATGGTTCCAAGGTATGCAAGCTAAAGCGATCCATTTATGGGTTGAAACAAGCTTCGAGGAGTTGGAACATCCGTTTTGATGAAGCCATTAAATCTTTTGGTTTTATCAAAAATGAGGATGAGCCATGTGTATATAAGAAGGTTAGTGACAGTGCTATCACTTTCCTTGTCTTATATGTGGATGACATACTATTGATGGGTAATGATACAGGTATGTTGACTATAAAGGTATGGTTGTCAAATACATTCTCCATGAAAGACTTAGGGGAGGCAACCTATATTCTTGGGATTCGCATCTATAGAGATAGAGCGAAAAGAATAATTGGTTTATCCCAAAGTCTATACTTGGAAAAGGTGTTAAAGAGGTTTAACATGCTTGATTCCAAGAGAGGATTGTTACCAGTGAGACATGGTATCCACCTTTCTAAAGAGATGTCTCCAAAGACACCTGAAGAAAGAAATAAGATGGCCAAGATTCCATATGCTTCGGCTATTGGAAGTTTAATGTATGCAATGTTGTGTACTAGGCCGGATATCGCATATCTTTATTAGTTTGACTAGCGGTATCAATCCAATCAGTTTGGAACATTTGGATAGTCATCAAGAATATCCTTAAGTACTTGAGAAGAACTAAGGATTTATTCTTGATTTATGGAGGTGGAGACTTGTAATTGGATGGTTATACTGATTCTGATTTCCAATCAGATATCGATGATAGAAAGTCTACCTCTGGATATGTGTTCATTTGTAATGGAGGTGCAGTCAGTTGGAAGAGTTCCAAGCGAGAGCACATTGCAGATTCCACTACTGAGGTGAGTATATTCTGCATCGGAAGGCTGCAAAAGAAGCTGTTTGGATAAAGAAATTCATGATAGAACTTACAGTAGTTCCTTCCATTGAGTCAGCAGTTCCACTACCTTTGTGACAATAATGGAGCGATCATCTGAGCTAATGAACTAAGGTCTCACCCAAAATCCAAACACATAGAAAGGCACTACCACATTATCAGAGATATAGTTGGGCAAGGCGATATAGCCATGCAGAAAAAATAACATCAGCTGAAAAATCCAGCTGATCCATTCACTAAGCTTTTGTCACAAGTTCAGTTAGACCGGCATCTTGAGAAGATGGGTCTAAGGTATTGTAATGAATGGCTCTAGTGCTAGTGGGAGATTGTTAGTAGTATGCCCTAGAGCATATCATTTAGTATGTATCTTGTACATATTTTTATTAATAAAAGGCATTTCCACTTTTCCATTTACATAATATATTTATGTGTAATAGAAAAGGTCCATTGATATTTTGTTAGAAATATTATTCTTAAGTTGTTAAGAATATGAGTGACAATATTTCTAGCACAAAGTATCATAAATAGGTTCACAATCGAGGATACTTCATAATAAGGACATGACTTATCCAGAAAGATTGTATTCATGTTTGTTCCCAAGTTATTTATATGAGATATAAATAAGATGGAATGGTGAGTCTCATGCCATATAACAAATATGATAGGCACTTACAAATGATAAGTAGGCCGAACCAGTGACACTTATGACAAGCACATGGAGTTTACTCTTGTCAATGTTTTGTCATAAATCATATCAGTGCATATAATCTTTAGACTTGAGATAGCACAGTTATCTTGTATATAGGTAGTTTGAGTTTGATACTGCTTTCATACTTGTACTATGTATGGGTATATGGGCATGTGTTGGCTCCTGCTAGTTATATATGGAGGTAGGTGTTGATCAAGAAGGAATCTGTTCCTCTAAGTAAATAGAGATAAAATCCTATGTTCATTTAATTATTCTTGATGTTTCAAGTTCCTGGCCAGGATAGATAGATTTATTCAGAAAAGAGTTTCTGATGAGAAAAATCTTTTAATCAAGAACTGGAATTAAAAGAGAACATAATATTCATAGCAAATGGAGTTTGACATAAACCATGACTCGGCTTGAGTTGGGATTTTGTAACAGAGAGATTCTAGTGCATGGTAACATATGATTATAGGTTCATTTAAGGTAAATCTTATTACTAATTGGGTGGCCATGGCATGCTATGCTAGGTGTTAACCATGGTCTATGAGGTTCATAAAATGATTTAGAGAAATCATTTATGGTAAGAAAGAGTTCTGATGATATTAAGAGTTGATATCATGTCTCATTGCCAATTAGTGATGAGCCTAGTAAGTCACACACATACACAAGTTATCACCTATTTAAATATGATTTGATTAATTAATTAAAGAGTTTAATTGATTAATTAAATAGATTTGGTTTGCAATTAAATTGCAAAGTCCCTAGCATGACTTGAAACCAAATCTAGATTATTGGATGTGTAGTATAAATTAAATTTATATTTAAAGTGTTTAAATATGAATTTAATTGATGAGAAATTAATTAATAGAGATTAATTAATTAATTTATATTTGATATAAATTAATTAGAAGAAGAAAAATAATTATTTTGGGTTAAGAACTCAAAATTAAGACACAGGGGCATTTTGGTCATTTCACAGTGTGACACGTGGCACCATGAGATGGTGACACATGGCATAACACATAAGCTTGCCAAATGTTTATAATCATGTAAGATGATTAAAATCAAGATTAAATATAGGTTTGACACTTGGCACAATGTGATTGGGTCACTTAAACCTAGAGCTAATCAAAAGGTGACATGTGGCTAGGGTTTAATGTGTTAACCTAGCTATTTAAGTGTGGTTATGAAAAGAAAACATAACCAGCAGCCTCTCCTCTCAATTGTCACGCCACTTTGAGCCTCTCCAGCTATTTCTCTTCATCTCTCATCAATTCAAAGAGATTAGCCATCAATCTCTTGAATTAAGAACACTAGAAATTGTTTCTAGTGTCCTGTTTACATCTCTAATCTCTTAAAATGCAGAACTTGAATTTCTAATTAATAGAAAAGGCTTTAGAAGCTGTTCAAGGGCTGCCATAGGTGTTCTTGGTGTGGACAAGCTAGAGGGACAACATCCGTGTCCTCAAGACGAATCTCAAAGGCGCAGACACGCAAAGACATCAAGAGGTTAGTGTAATCGTTCTTGATTTAATCTAGGGTTCTAAAATTAATCTGATTAATTTTAAAATCTTAAATGGCAAATACAGATCCAAAAACATATTAAAAGAGTTTTAATATGTTGTTTATCATTGAAATCAAATAGATAAAAATAAATCTTGCATGGTGCATGTGACCCTAGGTGAAAATTTTTGAATTCAATGGTATAATCTTGTGTTTTTCATGCTTCCGTTCCTTCAAATAGATTAGTGACCAGAATGTCTTGGTCACTCTCGCCTATTAGTATCCCCCTTTCTACGGGTAGGTTGATGCAGATGTATGAATGAGTGGATCCTGGATCCACCAATGCATGCACAGATGTATTATAGAAGGAGAACGTACCCCTGATGATGTCCGGGGCATCTTGCTCCTCCCGAGCTCTCATGGCATAGGCTCTGGTAGGTGGTCTGCCCTCCGGCCTCTGCTGTCTCAAATGCAAGCCTCTGTAATGGTCCCACTACCTCAAATTTGCCAGATTTCCTACCCCTTTTGTGGTGCAGGAGTAGGTCTGTCTGCTTGTGTTGGAGCAGCAGTAGTAGTTCTGCGTGGACAGTTCCTCAGCTAATGCTCTGTCGACCCACACCTTAAGCAGGAACCAGTCACTCTCCATCACTCCCCCTTATGCCACTTCAGGCAATGTGGACATGCAGAAGATGCTGGGGCTGGTCCCCTAAACCCTGTCCCTGGAGAGCTGCCCACTAATGGTGTGGACTAACCTCTCCAAGGGGTGAACTGTGGCCTGGGCCTCTGAGACTGATCCTGACCTTGAGGTTGACCTGAACTCTGTGCAGGTGGACCTTTGAACATTTTTCCTGGTGCAGGAGATGAGCTAGACTGACTCGGGCCCCTCTTCTGCTGTCTCTCCCTTCTGGTCTGCTCACTTATTCTAACCTTTTCAACTTTTATTGCAGCTTCTACTAACTTGGTGATGTCTATGATTCCCAAAGCAGTGATTATGATCTTTATATTATCATTTAATCCCTCTTCAAATCTCTTACACCTTTCGGCCTCATTAGGGACTATCTCCCTTCCGTAGTGGCTCAGTCTGATAAATTTCTTTTCATACTCTGCCACTGTCAGTTGTCTCTGCCTCAGATTAATGAACTCTCTTTTTCTCTCTTCCAGGTATACACTACCCACATATTTCTGCTTGAATTCTGAGAGGAAGAAGTCCAAGTTATTAATTATGGCTGCACTTCACTAGACACTGTATCCCACCATTGGTAGGCATCATCTTGCAACAGAAATACAGCAGCTTCTAGATTTTGCTCTAGAGTGCAGTGGAGTTGTTTTAAAACCCTTCCTGTTCTGTTCAACCAGTTCTCGGCTACAACATAATCATCTTCTCTCTTGCCAAAGAAGTCCACTGCTCCAAATTTTCTCAGGCTTTCCAGGTGTGATTTCTACTGTAGAGGTGGTGGTGATGGTGGCATTACCCCAGCCATTTGTCTGAAGAATTCGGCCATTTGCTGGAACATGGCCTGTGGAGGCTGAGCAGGCTCTGCTAGAGTTGGCAGAGTAGGTTCTCCCCTACCCCTAGTCTCAGCTCTGTAGGTGGAGCATGACTCTCCACTTCCTCCTCAACTGCACTCTGTGATGTAGAGTCCATATCCTATTCAAAATAACAAAGACAAAGAGATCTGCATTAGTGTCACCTCGACTCTTACAAATGCAATGCATGGTATGGACTCGATCTAGGCCTAGAAACGCCTAAACCGTTCTTTCATACCAATAAATGGAACACCCCTTACCCATCTATAGTGTAGCCGAGCAAGATATGCCACGTAGTGTACTGGAACACCCTATTTTAATTCAATCATTTTTTTTATTCTTCCTAATTTATTTTTTTTTATAGTTATGAAGTACAATTTATGAAATATAATTCGTTTAAGTCATTTATTGAAATTAAAATTTATTTGAGGTTCCGAAAATTTTATAGAAAATCCGGTAGAGTAGCGGCTAAAAATGGAGAAAATAGTTCTTCGGAACCTGTGAAAAGCACTTCTAATAATCATTTCCAATCATTCTCAAACTCAAATAACCATCAACCTGGTCTCAACATTAGCAATCATTTCAAGTTCTCAACATTTAATCCACAATTTCATTCAAATTCAAAATCAACTAAAATTTCATGAAGATATTCTCAAATTATATTAATTAACAAAATTCTTCAAAATATGTACATCAACATATGATTACATAAATTTACTATTTATATGAGTTCATAATTTACAAATCACAAACTACTACCTATTACAAAATGCAAAAACATAATTTCAAAAGGGACCTAAAGGTCCTATCACTGATGCACTGTAGATGAGAGGTGACTCTGACTCTAGGCAGATCTGTGACCTCACCCAGTCTGTGGTCTGCTGGGCTCTCTATCTGTCTCTCTAGAACCTACGCGTGGCAAAAAGCGACGCGCTAAGCAATAATGCTTAGTGTTGCCAATAATAAAATAAAAAGAACTAATAGAAAAATAAATATGCAGTGAGTGTATTGATGTCTCATACAGATAAATTTTTGATAATTATTGGTAGTCTTATTTATTTGGTACTTGTTATATTCATTATTTCATTAAATTTATCAACTTTCATTTTTGGTTGCCCAAGTAACCTATACTGAAAGACTAGGCTGGATAAATGGGTAAACTGGCACTGGGTATCAAGTACCTCAGGCCGTCACACCATCAGTCACATATGTGTCTCCCGGGGTGCAACAGAATAGCTAATAAGCTGTAATAACAACATGCACAAGGCCAAGTCTCAACACAATGTCAGAATGGCTAAAAGCCATGAAATCACAGAATAGCATAATGCCATGTGCAGTACTGCTAACTGAACCCTATTGGCATGCCAACCTATCCAAACCAATCTTGCTAGGTGTACTAGGGCATGTTACACTTTTAAACTTTACAATTCTTGAAATTTAAGTTTAGGTGTTACTATTTATTTCATTAGTCAACTAAAATGTTGACTTTTGCATAGACAATAGGTACATTGGTTCTAATACTCCCAACATACCACATTTTGCATTCTAAAATTGTTGGTATTAGTAGCCAATACTATTCTAAGCTTAATGTTAATTGTTCAAAATTTTCAGATTTCAAGCTTTGCGTTTACTTTTCCATTAGTTATTTTTGCAGTGGGAATTTGGAAAAGTGGTCAACATGAAAGTTGTTCCCTATTTTGTCTAGTTACATTTTGTTTTTTGAATCACTCCATTTGGAGTTTTGTAACTTAAGTTATGGCCCAAAAACCACAACTGGCCGGATTACAAATTTTCCAGATTTTCTGGACTGACCAAATCTCTGATATTTTGAGCGATGGTAGAGGTCACTTTTTGAATATGTTATGTTCATAATTTGGGCTAGGTTTCTTCATGAAAGTTATAGGTCTATATCTCAGCTTGTTGCTGGTAAATTTCAGGTCAATTGAACCTTTCTACACTAAGTTATGGCCAAATGACTGAACACTGTTCATTTGGTCATTTTGCCCAAGCAGAATGCAGGTCACCCGGATTAGGGCAATCTTTAGGTCAACTTGGTTTGGTTTTATGGGCATGGTTTCTTCACCAAAGTTGTGCCATTATGTATCTATTTTCATGTCCAATTGGCCTTGCACCAATTGAACCTACACAACCCAAGTTATAGCTGCCCAAACAGGCTGGACTCACATCCAGACCTGCAGGTCACACAAGGCAGCTCAGCCAAACTCAAATCCCAAGCTACAACTCACTTCAATTCTTCATCATACACAGCCAAAGGGTTACTAATTGACCATTTAAACTTTCATTCACCAACACACGAACAAGATCCAAGTTTTTGTGTCCAAACCCTAGCTCAAATTCAAGGTTCACACAACACATGTCAATTAGGCATACTAATCCATTTCAAATTTATGTCTACACATCAACACCATTTCTAAGCCATTTTAAATCCATCAAAACCATCAACTACCACTCCCATAAAGCTGGCCAAAATTCCATTCTCAATTTCACACATGATTTATCTCAATTTCTTAATTATTTGTTCATATTCAAACTAAATTTTAAGAAATAAACAAGATTAAGTAATTAATATGCACTAACCTCTTTGGTCTCTTTATTGGATTGTAAAACCTTGGAATTTCTTCACTTTGTGATAATCAAAACCTTGCTCTTGATGTGGGGGTTAATTTTTGTGAAGGGTGTTTAGGGTTTTGGGGTGAGATTTGGTGAGTTTTAAAGCTTGTGTAAGCTTTAATGGTGGAAGGGCTAGGAGAAGAGGAAATGGTAAATAGAAGAAGCTGATGACTTTTCTTATTTTTCTTTCTTTTTTTATCTTCTTTTATAACTTAATTTAGTGGCTTGTAATTTTGATTGGTGGAGATAGGGGTGATAACATCATATGATGTTAAAATTGTCATTTAATCTCATTTTCTTTCCTTTTCTTGTCTACTTAATTTCAATTTAATTTTTAGCAATATTTATTCATTTTGTGTCATAATAATTATTTACTTAACTGGACAAGTCGGCCAAAAATCATCTCTAAAGATAAAATGACCAAAATGCCCTCCGTTGGGCTTATTGAGCCAAAATCGTCTGTACCGATCGAAAAAATCTTCTAAGCATTTTCTTAGTATTCTAATGCCATAAAAACCTCAATGACTCTTCTCTGCAGTCCCAAAAATTATTTTATGAAATTTCTCCCGAGTTTAGGGCTTCTAGCTGCGAAGACCGCAACTTCCTACAGGGTTACCCATTGCTAGGGCACCGGCTTATTTAACTTGGTTGTATTTTATTTCTAAAATTTTTTCTAAATTTTTCTTATTAATATTTGAGTTAATTATGGTTCCTCACTTTAGTTTAAATATTTTTCCGGACGTTCTAGCTGTCCGGACCGACACTAATCACTGGAACAGTAGAATGTACGGAGTTGCTACAGGGAGGAGGGTGTTACAACTCTTCCACTCTAATTTAAATTTCGTCCTCGAAATTTCCCTGATGCAAACAATTGAGGGAACTATTGCCTCATCATCTCTTCATTTTCCCAAGTTGCCTCCTCGGTGTTGTGGTGCCTCCAAAGCACTTTCACCAGTGGAATCTGCTTATTCCTCAACTCTTTCACTTCCCGAGCCAAGATCTGTATGGGTTCTTCTTCATATGTCAAGTCTGGTTGTACTTCAATTTCTTCCATGGAGATGACATGTGAAGGATCTGAGCGGTATCTTCTTAGGATAGATACATGGAACACATTGTGGATCTTGTCCAGCTCTGGTAGTAAAGCTAGCCTGTAGGCCACTGGACACACACGTTCAATGACTTCATATGGGCCAATGAACCTGGGGCTTAACTTACCTTTTCTTCCAAACCTCAGTACTTTCTTCCATGGTGAGACTTTGAGAAACACTTTGTCGCCAACTGCATACTCTATCTCTTTTCTTTTTAAGTTGGCATAAGATTTCTGTCTATCTGAGGAATCCTTCAAATTTGCTTTGATTATTTTCACTTTCTCCTTAGTCTGTTTCACCAGGTCTTGTCCTACCAGCTCATCTTCGCCCAATTTAGTCCAACATATGGGGGTTCTACACTTCCTCCCATACAGTGCTTCATGCGAGGCCATTTGAATGCTAGCTTGGTAGCTGTTATTATATGCAAATTTTGCTAGTGCGATATATCTATCCCAACTCCCCTCAAACTCAATGACACAACTCCCAAGCATATCCTCCAAGATTTGGATCACTCGTTCTTATCGCAAGGGGTTTTGCGGTCGCCTGGACGAACACTCACCGAAGTGGGAAAAGTGAGAAGTCACCACTTTAATTTTAAGGGGAATTAAAGAAAACCATTTGTGAAAGTAAGTTATACTAAAACCACTTCAAAAACAGAGATTCTAAGTTTGGGGTCCATGAACGGGTGGGGAAGGTGTTAGGCACCCCACCTCGTCCCTCAACGAGGGTAAGCAGATTTAATTTCACGTTCTTCATAGTTAGGAGGGCTTGAATGGAAATGTTAATCCTTTTGACCGAAAGGAATGTTTGATTTTCACTAATCCGGATTACCCAGATACATAAGTAAATGAGACAACCTTAGTGAGTTGCTGTTGCGTATTAATTTTATTTCAAGGGGATCATCTTACGTATTTGTTAAAATTTAATTTGGAAGTCGGATAAGAACTCTCCTCCGATCTCCTATAAATATTTATTAAAAAAATTTTGGGTTGAGAATCGGATAAGAACTCTCCTCCGACCTCTATTAAATATTTGTTAAAGTTTTTAAGCTTGAGAATTGGATAAGAACTCTCCTCCGACCTCCTTATAAATATTTGTTAAAATTTTTAAGCTTGAGAATCGGATAAGAACTCTCCTCCAAGCTCCCTTAAATATTTGTTAAAATTTTTAAGCTTGAGAATCGGATAGGATAAGAACTCTCCTCCGATCTCCCTTAAATATTTGTTAAAATTTTTAAGTTTGAGAATCGGATAAGAACTCTCCTCCGACCTCTGTTAAATATTTATGGAAACTCTGGGCGACGATCGGGTAAGAACTCTCCTCCGACCTCTATTAAACATTTAAATGGAGACCGGATAAGGACTTTTCCGATCTCTCAAGGTTTAATTACAGCTACGCATCATAAGAACCTGAGACTAAGAGTTTCGGCATTCAAAGATGCCAAGGGTCGGAATAAGGCTTCTTTGAACTGGTTGGTACCTTGTGACCAGACAAAGGATACCAGACTAAATTTTACCGATCTCCTATGTAATTACCTTACCAGTACCTTTTTATACATAATCCGTTCTGTTTATTTACCTGAAATTTAGTTTCATTCTGCTTTATGACGTCATACTGAATCACCTTCTATGTTATCCTAGTGATGCAACTCTGTTATTTTCTTGACGTATTATTCAGGCTTTCTATTTTAAAGAAGCACTTAAGACACGACTACCTACATTTTACCGAACTACTTATACGCTACTTGAGATAAGGACTTTCGCATTTAGAAGTAGCAAAGCTTAACAAAAAGAATGGACCAGTTGACAAAGAAAGTAAACTTCGGGAATGACCTTCATTACACCATATAAACTTGGCGAAGATTACAAACATAAAAGTAAAGGGAATGCGTAAAATAAAGAGCTTTTAGTGAAATAGAGATATAAACACTCACCTGTGAGGAGCCGAATCTACTAAACTAATCGCAGAACGTAATAGGGGCACAAGCTGTTTAGCTCGAAGGCTGAAGCTCACCTAGAAATGAAGGATGCTTAGCTAAATGGCAGTCAGGCTTAAACAAGCAAGTTGAGCTTGAGAAATAAGAATGGAAAAAAAGATGACAAAGAACTGAAAGTAAGGACGTCACAGGATAATGAAAGAACTGAAAATGGAGAGTTCCAGTATTTCAAGAATCCCTTTTGCAAAAAAAAAACTTCGAAAAATTGGTTTCAAAAGTTTTTCCTTATAAAAAACTTAAAAATAGCAGAGTAACGAACTGAATTAAATTTCAGAGTTCTTCCACTATAGTAACTATTTCTCCTTTTTTGCCCATCCATTGAACAGTTTTCATACAAGTATTTATAGGAACCGGTTGCTTCCCCTGAAGGGTCAGGATCTATTTTGAGGGAGATGGAGGGTCAGGATTTCGAAGGACATGATCTGAGGCTCAAGAATTAAAGAGGATCAGAACAGACAGCTAAGATCCCCTTCAGAATATTTGTCATTTTCTTCTTCTAATCTGACAGTCCCAAATTCTCTTGTCCGGGGCGATCCGAGGGCTGGGAGTGAAAGGCGCTGATCTTGTCATTTTCTTCTTCGATCCGAGGGCTCCGAGCTCGTCCTTACAAGTAAGATCAATGGTGGAGATTAGGATGTACAGCGCTGTCCTAACGTACTCTAGCGCATGTCAGAAATGTTGAGATTTCTCCTGCAACGCTTTAACTACCTCGGCTCTGATTATGACGATAATTGCCAGGAGCTGTCTTATTCTCTTTGTCTTCCGATCTCCCCTCTTTTTCGGCCTTTTCAACGTGATCCTTTTTCGATCTCTCATACCGGGTTCCTCTCTTCCGATCTCTCCTGACACGCTCTCTTCCGATCTTTCCTGACACGCTCTCTTCTACCGATCTTTACCACACCAGTCTTCCCTTTTTATCGGGTTCGGTCCAGTCAAAGCATTTATTTCCCTCAATTCTCGAGATGTCCGCATCGTTTTCTGCTTGCAATAAATGCTCAAATTTTCCTATATATATACCTTCAATCGGAAAGCCCTACTTCACTTGACTTTCTCCCCTATTCTCCTCATTTCCTTGTTTTAGCTGCTCCGGCAACAATTCCGGCCATGGTGACCACTTTTGATCTTTTTTCGACCATTTTCTTCGTGTCCCAAATGAAAATTTACGACCCTGGTGATCGGGATGTAATGATATCCTTATTTGATGACAGTGAGAGAACTGGACTAATTTCCCGATTAAGATCGAAAATATCGATCATACCGATCTCGGATTATTGTGCCAATATAATTGGTGATCCAATTTTGAGCGAGAAGACTGCTAACATTCCCTTCAACCTCGGTGATTGCCCACTGATGTTCATTTGGCTCCTCACCATATTGGGCGTCCCAACTACAGCTCGGTTCTGGTCGATGACAATAGAAATGACTCTACATCCTCATGAGAGTCATAGTCACCCCATCTAAGCTGTACATCTATCCAACGGCCAGTCTCCTGATCAGACACATCTTTTGACTCAGCCACGAGACTAGGCTTTGACATGGGCTTTCGCTAGATAGGAAGTGATGTCGGTCTCCAGAGATCGGCCAAATAATGTAACTTGCCTTTTAATGTAATCCAATCTCTAGAGATCGCCCAAATGATGTAATTCAACTTTTGTGTAATCCCGATCTCTGAAGATCGCCCAAATGATGTAATCTGACCTTTTCGGAAATAAAATTTCATTTTGACCACTATCATTTTATTATTATTACATTGATTATTTTCCGATCTCTGATGTGATTATCCGATCTGATTCTTCATTTGAATGACACTTATTCGATCCGTAATTCAAAACACCTTAATCTGCCGCTCTATAATTAACCGATCTCTTCATGGAATCTTGGGAATATTCGTGAGACGTGTCAGAACAGCTGGCGAGTCCCGCTATCCGATGCATTACTTGGAACATCATGAGCATTAAATGCTCGGATGAGTATAAATAGGGGTGAGGTTAGCCAGTTGCTCCTTTATGTCATTTTCAGTCTCTCGCAAACAACTTCCGAATTCTCTCGTTTTCTCAAGTTTCCTCCGACACCGATCAAGCTCCGATAAGGGTTTTGATCTTTCTTTTAGTCTAAACTTTCTGTTTCCTTTGAAAATGAGCGGTGCCGAGGGTCAGAGAGCGGCAAGCCCCCCTTCCATTCAGTTCTCGTGGTCATCTGATGATGTAGAGGTGGTCGGACCAAGCGCGCAGCCTGAACTTCCTAGGGTCTTCGTTCCAGCTCGGGGACAACCAGCGTCATCAAGGCATGTGCCTTCTTCGGGGAGGGAAAATCTTCCCATGGACGAGTTACCATCGATCCTTTAAGAAACCGATCTACAGTTATTCAGCCAGGAGTACAACATTGAGCCTGATTCATATGAACTCATCCGGTGTCACGGCGATCACCGAGCCGATCATTTCTTTGAAGAGAATGACATGATTATAGTATATGAAGAACAGTTGAAAGCCGGGCTGCGGTTCCCCCTTGACGACTTCTTCAAGGAAGTCTTAAAATTTCACCAAGTGTGCATAGCCCAAGTCCACCCGAACTCGTGGCGGATCTTAGTAGCCTTCCGAGGCCTCTGCCGAGCTAAGGGATTCCGTCCTACGGCTAAGGTATTTGCTGAACTGCATAGATTAACTCGTCGAAAGGACGACGAGTACTGGTTCTTCCAGGCGAAGCCACATTGCGGGCTTTTCACCGATCTTCCCTCCTCCTTGAAGAATTGGAAGAACCACTTCTTCATTCTAAGGAGCAAAATTCTGAACGGCTTTGAGGGTTTCCCTCGTAGCTGGCTACACCAAGGCCCCTTAATTCTGAAGCGTCTCGTCTTGAATAGAGAGGAAGGCCTGATGGTGATGGAGCTGAAAGAACAGGCGAGCAGGGAGAAGTTCTCTTGTTTGGATGTAGTGACTGCCGAACTGCATCACTGGACAATGGAATTGATTACTGGCAAAGATCGGGGGCTTCAGCTTTCTGACCTCGGCATGGGTATTTTCTTTTTCTCAAACCTTTGGACCTTAGCGATCTCACTGACCTCTTCTCTGTGCAGGTATGGCAAGCGGCGAAGCTTCCAAGGAGAGCCAGAAACGAAAGAGGGAGATCTCCCGTAAAGTTCGAGAAATGAAGCGGGCTGAAGAAATGCAGTCACCCAGGCATGAGCCCGGGGAAATTCAGGGAGGCTCGTCTCAACCTTCTGGGCCTCCGGTTATAGAAGTGGTCCAATCACCTCCTCGCCGAGAAGAGCCGCCTCCACCTCCTTCAGTTGCTCCGAGTACGGAAGGGGGTCCTTCCCAACCTCCTGTCAGGTCCCTTTCCTGAAGCACTCAAGTCCTAATCCACTCGCTAGAGAAGAACCGCACTGTTCGAGAGAACCCAGGTTTCGCTAAGGTCTTAGCGTCTTCTATCTGCCTTCGAGAAGATCGGGATAGGCTGTCCCCAGATAACCTTGATGACATCTTAACCAGATTTATGAGCCTGAACGTAAAGTGCTTGGTGAACCAGCACATAGTCCGGGAGAAGGCTCATCGTCTGGGTAAGGAAGTCAAGAAGATGGGTCATGAGGTGTCTTCTCTCCGATCCCAACTTTCATCCGCTCAGGATTACATATCTCAAATTAAGGGACGAATGAAGTTCTATGAGGACAAGCTGGCCGAGCAAGCTCATGTTCTGGCCGAGCGAGATCGTGTTCTCGGGGAGGTTCAGGAGCTCCAAGCTGATGAGGCTGCTCAACTCGCTCATCTTGTCGAGGAACTCAAAGCAAAAGAAGAAGAAATGGTGACCGGAGTGGTCGGTGCTTATGTGAATGCTCACAGAGATCTCCTGGCTGAGCTCAAGAAGCGTTATCCTGAGGAGGACTTCTCCTGGATGGCCAACCTGGCTCCCGAGGATGAAGGTGAGGACAGCGAAGAGGAGGCTGAAGGTGAGAGGGAAAATGAACAACATGTAGTTCCGGCTGGGGGCGATCCCCCAGCCGAATGACTTGTATAAATTTTGAAATGAAATGAAATGAAATGAAATGAAAGTTCCCCTTTTGTTCGATGATTGATTGTGATCGGAAAGTTTCTAAATTGCGTAAGCACTTGATTATTTGAACATATTAGCATGACAACTGAAAATGATTTTTAATCTAAGTATAGGAGATCGGAAAACACAAAATGCATGAGATCAGTTACGAAACGGGACTTAATTAAAATTAGAAATTTGGCTTCGAACACTTAAGAGCGGGATCATCTGTAAACCGAGTCGAAACCTTTATCATTCTCAAATTTTTAAAAGAGAGATCGGCAACAAGACTGGTGGTAAGAGGATTCAATCTCATTTGGCAAGTGAGATCGGAAATATAATTAGCTGATCAGGGGACTTGGCAATTAGCTTGAGAGATCGTTGGGAACTTTATATGATATGAGGACTTGGTATTTATTCGATTCTTTTGAGGAGAGATCAGAAATGTGAGTGGCTGATTAGAAAACTGGGTTGGGGATCAGCTTCAGAGTTTATTGATTCTGGGGATCGGCCAAAATATGGTTTCGACAGTTCTGACTGTCCATCCATTTGAGGATGAAAAGCCGTGCTAAAACGAAGTTGTGTGCCCAAGGCTTCTTGTAACTTTTTCCAAAATCTCGATGTAAACCTTAGGTCTTGGTCAGATATGATGGAAAGTGGGATTCCATGCAGTCTAACTATCTCACTGATATACAATTCTACTAACTTCTCCAGTGAGTAGTCAGTCCTAATTGGCAGAAAATGTGCTAACTTCGTCAATCTATCCACTATCACCCATACTGCATCATGCTTCTTCTGGGTGAGAGGTAGACCACTGACAAAATCCATAGTGACCCGATCCCATTTCCATTCAGGTATGCATATAGGCTGCAGCAAACCCGATGGAACTTGATGTTTTGCCTTGACTTGCTGACATGTCAAGCATTTAGTCACATAGTCAGCTATGTTCCTCTTCATACCAGGCCACTAATACTGAAGCTTCAGATCATGATACATTTTTATACTTCCTAGGTGCATAGTATAAACACTTGTGTGTGCCTCTTTTAGAATACTGGCATTCAATTCCCCAATATTTGGTACACATACTCTTCCTTTATAGTACAGACACCCATCTGCTTTCACTTCATAGTCAGTTGTTTTTCCTTCTGAGATTTTACTCATAATAGCCTTTAACTTCTCATCTATCTTTTGCCCATATAAAATTTGCTGTAACAGGTTTAGCCTCACTTGCAACTCAGCCAAAATAGCTCCATCTTGAGCCAAGGATAGACGGGCATTCAATGATCTCAAAGCTGTGATGGATTTTCTGCTCAAAGCATCAACAACTACATTTGCCTTCCCAGGATGGTACTCAATCACACAATTATAGTCCTTCAGGAACTCAATCCATTGCCTCTGTCTGAGGTTGTGCTCCTTTTGGGTTGGCAAGTATTTCAGACTCTTGTGGTCTGTGTAAATGTAGCACTTTTCACCATACAAGTAGTGCCTCCATATCTTTAATGTGAAAATAATTGCTGCAAGTTCTAGATCATGGGTAGGGTAATTCTATTCATGTGGCCTTAGCTGCCTAGAAGCATAAGCGACCACCTTCCCCTCTTGCATCAATACACACCCTAACCCATTATGCGAGGCATCACTGTAGACCACAAAGTCCTTTCTCGACACTGGCTGTGTTAACACTGGTGCTTCTGTCAACAAAGCCTTCAACTTCTCAAAACTGGTCTGACACTTAACATTCTGATCAAATCTGACATTCTTGTGTAACAACTTGGTCATTAGAGCAGCTATTAAGGAAAATCCCTTCACAAATCTTCTGTAATACCCAGCTAGCCCCAAAAAACTTCTGACCTCAGTTGTATTTCTGGGAGGCTTCCATTCCATCACTGCTTCTATCTTCTTGGGATCCACTCTAATCCCATCAGTTGACACTATGTGTCTAAGGAATGCAATCTCATTCAACTAGAAGTCACACTTGGACAGCTTAGCATACAGTTTCTTTTCTCTCAGGGTTTGCAGAACAATCCTTAAATGCTCATCATGTTCTTCCCTGGTCATGGAATACACCAAAATATCATCAATAAAGACCACTACGAACCGATCTAGGTATGGATGGAAGATACGGTTCATAAGGTCCATGAATGCTGCTGGTGCATTTGTTAGGCCAAAGGGCATCACCAGAAACTCATAATGTCCATACCAGGTCCTGAATGCAGTCTTTGGCACATCTGCATCCTTCACCCCCAACTGATGATACCCGGATCTGAGATCAATTTTATAAAATACTCCTACTCTCTTCAACTGATCAAATAGATCATCAATTCTAGGAAATGGATACTTATTCTTGATAGTCACTTTATTCAACTACCGGTAATCAATGCATAACCTCAAAGTCCCATCCTTCTTTTTCACAAACAGCATTGGAGCTCCCCATGTTGACACACTGGGGCGTATGAACCCCTTATCCAGTAACTCCTGTAACTGGATTTTCAGTTCCTTCAATTCAGTGGGTGCCATCCTATAAGGAGCAATAGAGATTAGTGCTGTACCTGACAATATCTCAATAGCAAATTCATCTCTGAAGACATCATGTGATGTCAAAATTGTCATTTAATCTCATTATCTTTCCTTTTCTTGTCTACTTAATTTCAATTTAATTTTTAGCAATATTTATTCACATTTTATGTCATAATAATTATTTACTTAACTGGACAAGTAGGCCAAAAATCATCTCTAAAGACGAAATGACCAAAATGCCCTCCGTTTGGCTTACTGAGCCAAAATCGTCTGTACCGATCGAAAAAATTTCTAAGCATTTTCTTGGTATTCTAATGCCATAAAAACCTCAATGACTCTTCTCTGGAGTCCCAAAAATTATTTTATGAATTTTCTCTTGGGTTTAGGGCTTCTAGCTATGAAGACCGCAACTTCCCACGGGGTTACCCATTGCTGGGGCACCGGCTCATTTAACTTGGTTGTATTTTATTTCAAAAATTTTTCCTAAATTTTTCTTATTAATATTTGAGTTAATTATGGGTCCTCACTTTTGTTTAAATATTTTTTCGGACGTTCTAGTTGTCCAGACCAACACTGGTCACCGGAACAGTAGAATGTACGGAGTTGCTACAGGGAGGGTGTTATAAAATACAAGAAAGGAAAATACAAGAAAAAGAAAGGAAAAATAATAGCAATGAAATGTAACCAAGTTTAACGAGCGGCACCAAATGATGGGTGACCGTGCAGGAAAGTTACAGTAGCATTGGCGAGCATTAGCTGCAGCGTACCCTTAGAATTTAGTTTTGAGACATAATTAAAGACTTATTGAAGTATAAATGGCATTAGAAATATCAAAGAAAAATTAATTAATTAGTACAAAGAAAAACGAGAAATTGAAAAACCAACGAAAATTGGTGTTACCGAAAAATCAGGAATACAACCCGAATAGGGGCATTGTGGTCAATTGACACCCTGAGTTGACTTTTGACCTCAATGTCCATTAAAAATAAATGATATTAGACCTTGAAAATATCATGAAAATTAAAATGGTGGTACATAATTTAAATAGAAAAAGAAATGAGGTAAAAGGTGGGAATTGTGAAACTTTAGATAAATTAATCTTAACCACACTTAGTGCTCCACTAAGTGAAGTTAGTGGACATTAAAATATCACAAATGGGACAGCATAAGTCATCTTCAACCTCCAGAATTTGCACCAGCCGAAGCTCTCCCATGCAAGCTCCCATGGCCAAAGTGAAAACACCTCAATGCACCATGATTTAACCATAAAAAACCTTAAGTTCCTTCAGTAATCTTTACCTACACACCTTGGGCAGCAATAAGGGAGCAAGAAGGATAAGTTTTGGTGGAGTTTTGAAGAAGTCCAAAAGAGGTAAGTGGTTATTTTCAATTCTTGTTTCATTAAAAGTGTAACTAAGGTTGTGGTTGTTTGATTTATGGAAGAATTTTTGAGGTTTGATGAATTGTTGGTGATGGAGCATTTCGGCAGCCATGAAACTTCATCATGAACAACTTGTCTTTGCATGTAAATGGTAGTTTGGGATGTTGATTTAAATGTTTAATTGTATTAAAGTTGAATTCCATGTGTGAAGTTTGAATGTTAAGCTTGAAAAGTGAAAAGGGAAGTGGATGTGTATGTGTAAATTTGTGGCAGCCTCATGATGAATATTGAAGTGTTTAAGTTCATGAGATATTGTTGAAATATTGTACAAAAGAATGGTAGCATATATGTGTGTGGATAATAGTGATAAGGTAGGCAAATTGTTAATGGAAGTATGTGTGATAATTAGAAGTATTTATGTGTATATATTATTGGGATTGAAATTTATGAATTGTGACTGCATTTGGTGTATTTTGAAGTGGTTATATGCTGTCCAAGTTGACCTATAATGTAGAGAATTGAATGGTTTTGGTTAGTGCCAAATGCAGAATGGTATGGGAAGTGAAAATGTAATTGGTAAACTTGTGTTTGGTTTGATGTTTAAAAAAGATGTAGAGGGCAGTGTACAAATAGACCTATAACCCTAAGTGTGTGGCTCCAATTGGTATGAGGCCAATTGGAGGTGAAACTAGGCACAAAATGTGCCAACTTTCATGAAGAAAGCCTTCCTAAATTCTGTCCAGAAAGTGACTTGAAAAATGACCAAATCCTGATTAGTGACTTGAAAGCCTGAAAATTGATCATTTGGGCAGCAGTTAGTTTTTTGGCCATAACTCACTCAAAACAGGTCCAAATGACCTGAAATTTTTACCATGAATAGATTAGACATAGATCTACAACTCTTATGAAGAGACCAAAACCCAGAAATGACCATAAGCAAGTCAAAAGGCTTGCACAAATTCGGGTATAAAAACTGCCAGAACCAGAAATGACCTAAAAATGACCTAAAGTTGCCATTTTAGTGCAATTTGTCCAGCTTTAGTAAATTGACCATATCTTGGTCTATATAACTCAGAATGACCTGAAATTTTTCCCCGTGTGCAAGAAGACATAGAGCTACAGTTTTGCTTCTTTGAACAGAAGTAAAAACCAAGAGAAATAGGACTTTAAGCTAGACAAATCTAGCACACAAAAATTGAGAACTTGACATTTACATACAATGATGCTTGAAATAATTTGGCAATGAATGCCAACTTGTAAAAATGGTAAGTTGCACTATATTGGTAGCATATTGAAATGCAAAATGTGATATATTGGTAACATTAAACCTAATTCACCTAGAGTGCATCGAGGGTCAACATTATAGGTTGACTAAGGAAAATAATAGAATTAAAAAAATTAATTATTGAACCTTATTATTAGAGACAGTTTAAATGAGTACTGAAACACTTCAAATTGTGTGTTTCAGTTAGCAAAGACTCAGGGAAGGGGAAGGAAACACTATGTCAGGGCCAAGAGGTTACACTTTAGAGGTTTGTGCACAACAGTTATTTCTTTTGAATTTTCAATTGAAATAAATTATGACAATTTATCTGTTATTGTCTAAATTGTGAAAATTTGTTTGAATGATATTTGATGGATACTTATTGCTTGAAAAACATTGAAAATGGTTTGAAACCACAGCTATCATGTATATTGATTGAATTCCTCGCTAGCTTGTCTAGTGGGATGAATTGGCTTTGACAAAGGATTTAGGGCATCTAAAACATTGAAATTTCAAAACCAATTCTAGGGTTGCATCATACATGTGTATTATGGTCCTAATCAATTTTCAATGCCCCAATTGCATACTAAATCACACTATAGTATGCTTTAAACTTTCATTTGCCATTTAAGATTGTAAATTAACATTTATTTCTAATTAACCTTAACTAAAAGAGGGCTTTTTGGTTACTAACCTCTTGAGCACAATTGATGGAACCCACTTGCTTTTGATGCCTCCAGGACCCCAAATGAAGTCCCTCTAGCTTGTCCACCATAAGCTCATCAATGGTAGCCCCAAGTTTGCTTCCCAAGCCTTTTTCAACCACTTAAAGTTTAGGGTATTTGCTTTTGTGGGGTTGTATGAATAGTTTGGTGGTCTAGAAACACTTTCTAGCTATTTTAATTCAAAGAAGATCAAGGATTTTTTCTTTGAATCAAGATAAAAAAATGAAGAGGAAGGGGACAGAGAGTTGTTGTCCACTATTGACTAAGAAGAAGAGAAAAAATTCACCTTCTCTTTCTCCCTTTTTCCCTTTTATAGTAAAGTCAAACTTTATTAACTCTTGCCACTTGTCATCATTAGATTTAATCTTCTTTTTGGTTGACTCAATCCTATTTAGCCAAGTATCAAGCTTCATTTAAATGATGAAAAGTAGTCTTTCATCATAGAAAGACAAGTGGCAAGATCATATGATATCATGTGTCAATATCTCATGGTGCCACATGTCACCATATGATTTAATCTTACTTTTTAATTATTTAATTTGAGTTCTCAACTCAAAATTAATAATTTTTATTCTTCAAATTAATTTATATCAAATATAAATTAATTGATTAATTAATCTTCATTAAATAATTTCTTACAATTAAATTCATATTTAAACAATTTAAATATACATTTAATTTATGCTATACATCCAATAACCTAGATTTGGTTTCAAGTAATGCTAGGGACCTTGCAATCTAATTGCAAACCAAACCTATTTAATTAATTAATTAAACTCTTTAATTAATCAATTAAATCACATTTTACTTAGTGATTAACTTGTGTAGTTGTGTGACTTACTAGACTCATTAAATATTAGCAATGATAAATGATATTATCCCATAATATCATTAGAACTTTTTCTTACCTTAAATGATTTCTCCAAATTATTTCAGGCACAACATAGACCATGGTTGACACCTAGCATAGCATCCCATGGCCACCCAATTAGTAATAAGGAATACCTTAAATGAACCTTTAATCGTATGTTACCATACACTAGAATCTCTCCATTACAAAATCCCAATTCCAGCTGGAGTCATGGTTAATGTTAAACTCCATTTGCTATGAACATCATGTTCTCCTTTAATTCCAATTATTGATTAATTAGATTTTCTTGTCAGAAACTCTTTTTTGACTAAATCTATCTATCCTGGCCAGGAACTTAAATCATCAAGAATAATTAAATGAACATAGGATCCCATCCCTATTTACTTAGGGTAATGGATTCCATCTTGATCAACACCTATCTCTATATATAACTAGTAGGAGTCAACACATGCCCATATGCCCATACACAGTATGAGTATGAAAGCAGTATCAAACTCAAAACACCTATATATAAGATAACTATGTTATCTCAGGTCTAAAGATTATACGCAATGATATGATATATAACAATGCATTGGCAAGAGTAAACTCTATGTGCTTGTCATAAGCGTCACTGGTTCGGCCTACTTATCATGTATAAGTGCCTATCATGTTTGTTATGTGGTATGAGACTCACCACTCCATCTTATTTATATCTCATATAAATACCTTAGGAACAAACATGATTACAATCTTTCTGGATAAGTCATGTCCTTTGTGAAGTATCCTCGATTGTGAACCAATTTATGATACTTTGTTCTAGAAATACTATCATTCATATTCTTAACAGCTTAAGAATAGAATTTCTAACAAAATATCAATGGACCTTTTCAATTACACATAAATATATTATGTAAATGGAAAAGTGAAATTGCCTTTTATTAAATAAAATATGCATAAGATACATACAAAATGATATGCTCTAAGGCATACTGCTAACATTCTCCCACTAGCACTAGAGTCATTCATTATAATATCTCAGACCCATCTTTTCAAGATGTTGGTCTAACCGAGCTTGCGACATAGACTTTGTGAATGGATCAGCTGGATTTTTAGCTGATGCTATTTTCTGCATGACTATATTACCTCGCCCAACTATCTCTCTAGTAATGTGGTAGCGCCTTTTTATGTGTTTGGATTTCTGGTGAGACCGAGATTCCTTAGCCTGTATGACCGCTCCATTGTTATCACAGTAGAGAAGAATTGCTAACTCAATGGAAGGAACTACTGCAAGTTCTATCACAAACTTCTTTATCTAAATAGCCTCTTTTGCAGCGTCTGATACAGCAATGTACTCGACCTCTGTAGTGGAATCAGCAGTCGTACTCTGTTTGGAACTCTTCCTACTGACTGCACCTCCATTACAAATGAACACAAAACTAAAGGTAGACTTTCTATCATCAATATCTAATTGAAAATCAGAATTAGTGTAACCATCCAATTGTAGGTCGCCACCTCCATAAATCAAGAATAAATCCTTAGTTCTTCTCAAGTACTTAAGGATATTCTTGACAGCTATCTAGTGTTCCAAACCTGGATTGGATTGAAACCTATTAGTCAAACTAACATAATATGCGATATCTGACCTAGTACACAACATTGCATACATCAAACTTCCAATAGCTAAGGCATATGGAATCCTGGCCATCTTATCTCTTTCTTTAGGTGTCTTTGGAGACATTTTCTTAGAAAGATGGATACCAAGTCTTACTGGTAATAATCATCTCTTGGAATCAAGCATGTTAAACCTCTTTAACTCCTTTTCCAAGTATAGACTTTGGGATAAACTAATTATTCTTTTCGCTCTATCTCTATAGATGCGAGTTCTAAGAATATAGGTTGCTTCCCCTAAGTCTTTCATGGAGAATGTATTTGACAACCATACCTTGACAGTTGTCAACATACCTATATCATTGCCTATCAACAGAATTTCATCTACATATAAGACAAGGAAAGTGACAGCACTCTCACTAACCTTCTTATATACACATGGTTCATCCACATTTTTTATAAAACCAAATGACTTAATAGCTTCATCAAAATGGATGTTTCAACTCCTCGAAACTTGTTTCAACCCATAAATGGATCGTTTTAGCTTGCACACTTTGAAACTATCTTGAGATTCAAAACCCTTAGGTTGTTCCATGAAATTGTTTTCATTAATGTTTCCATTGAGAAAAGTTGTTTTGACATCCATCTGCCAAATCTAATAATCATAGTATGCAGCTATTGCTAATAAAATTCTAATTGATTTAAGCATGGCAACAAGCAAAAAAGTCTCCTCATAGTCGATTTCTTGCCTTTGGCGAAACCCTTTTGCTACTAGACTTGCCTTATAGGTCTCTACCTTTTCATCAGAACCAATCTTCTTCTTGAAAACCCATTTATTTCCTATAGGTACAATACCTTTAGGTGGGTCAACAAGATCCCAAACTTTGTTTTTATGCATGGAATCAATTTCGGATTTCACAGCTTCAGTCCATTTAGAAGTGTAACACCCCTATGTTCGGTAGTGCATTCTACTGTTCCAGTGACCAGTGTTGTCCGGACAGCTAGGATGCCTAGAACTACACTTTGTTATGAGTGAGGAGACATAAAATAATGAAATACAAGAAAAGAGAATACAAGAAAAACAAAGGAAAAATAATAGTAAAGAAATGCAACCAAGTTAAACGAGCCGAGAACCCTAGTGATGGGTGACCGCACCGGGAAGTCACGGCGTGGACCGTTGACTAGCCCTAGACTGCAGGGAACCCTGAAAAATATTTTTAGGACTTAAAGAGACATCAATTGAAGTATAAATATCATTAGAAATATCAAAGAAAAATTAATTAATTAGTACAAAGAAAAGTGAGAAATCGAAAAACGGACAAAACCCGGTGTTACCGAAAAATCGAGAATGTAACCCGAACAGGGGCATTGTGGTCATTTGACACTCCGAGTTATCTTTTGAACTAAATGTCCATTAAAAACACATGATATTACACTTGGAAAATATAATGAAAAATTAAATTAGGGGTACTTAATGTAAATAGCCAAAAGTGGAGTATAATTTGGGTAATTAGCACTTAAATCATATTTAATCATTTTCTTAGGTGAGTGGAGCACTTTGGGGACTAAATTAACATCATATGGGCAGTTGTACTTCCACTAAACTCATCTTCTTCATTCCTTTCATCCAAGCCGAAATGAAACCTTAGAAATCCACCATTGTCGAATTTGAGTGAAGCTTCCTAACCTCCTCCATTCCGCCGCCAAACACCAAAGTTGCTTCATTAATTTTGATCCCCATTTCACAAGGAAGAAGTAGATGCCAAAATCAAGGGAGATTAGTGAAGATTTAACAAGTCCCAACAATAGGTAAGTTTGTGTTTTTTATTGTTGCTTTGTTAAAGTTTGTAAGGATGTTATGGGTGTTTGATTTATGGAGAAATTTTTGAGGTTTGATGTTTAAAGGGGGAAGTGTACTTTTGGAAGCCATGGAAACACCTTGAAGACAGTTTATTTTTGCTTGTAAATGGTGAATAAAAGGATTGATTAAATGTATATGGTGTAGGAAATTATTTGGGTGATGTATACCTAGTATATGTGAATGTGTATTGAAATTTGAATGCTTGGAAATTATGGGAATGTAATGCATGAAATGGCAACTTGGTTTGGTGAACCATAAGGATGTTATTTCATGTTTGGATTATGGAATGTTAATGTTGAATTGTGTTGGTTGTTATGGCAGTTTGGGTACGTGTGTGATGGTGTGAAGTTGGACATGTAAAAGTGTTATGGTTAGGTGATTGAATTGTTGTAAATTTGGTTTGAAAAATTCTGTACTAAATGGTGCACATTGAATGTAATTGTAAGCTGCCAAAATGACTTATAATATGTTTTGAATTATGTTTAGGTTATGGTACGACCAGAATTGGCTTGAATGTTGAGTTTGGTAAGTGTTAAGAGTGATCCTTGATGTGTATGAAAGAAATGCAATAAGGCAGTTTGTGTTTTAGGCCTAGAACCTTAAGTGTGTGGCTCCAATTGGTATGAGAACAATTGGAGGTGAAACTAGGCACAAAATGTGCCAACTTTCATGAAGGAAGCTTGCCAAAATTCTGCTTGCAAGGTAGCTTGAAAAATGACCAAATCCGGATTAAGTGCAAATAAGGCCTGAAAATTGACCATTTGGGCAGTAGTTAGTGTTTAGGCCATAACTCACTCAAAACAGGTCCATTTGACCTGAAATTTTGACCATGAATATTTAAGACCCATATCTACAAGTCTTATGAAGACACCAAAACCTAAAAATGACCATAAGCAAGTCAAACAGCTTGCACAAGTTCGGGTCCAAAAACTGGCCGAACCAAAATTGACCTGAAATGACCTAAAATGACCAATTTTAGTGCAATTTGACCAGCAATAGTAAAATGACCATAACTTGGTCTACATAACTCAGAATGACCTGAAATATTTCCCCGCGTGCAATAAGACATAGATCTACAAGTTTTTAGTTTTGACCGAAACCCGAAAACTGAGGGAACTAGGTCGTCCGGCTAGGTCAAACTAGTATCCCGGAATCCAGCAAATTGCAAGAAAATGCAGTATACACGGAAATGAACTTGGTAACATGTAGCAACCCTAAAAGACTATTGAATGTGACATGTTAGTAACATTAAAACCTAATTTACCAAGAATGCATCGAGGGTCAATATATTAGGTTGTTAGAGACAGTTTAATTTAATACTGAAACACTTCAAATTGTGTTTCTCAGTTAGCAAAGACTCAGGGAAAGGGAAGGAAACACTGAGTCAAGACCAAGAGACAGTTATCAGAGGTTTGTGCACAACAGCTAATTCTTTTGAATTTTTCAATTGAAATGAATTATGACTATTTGTACATTATTGTTTTAAATTGTGGAAATGTGTTTGAAAGAATATTTATTGCTTGAAAAGCATTGTAAATGGTTTGAAACTGTGAAAAATTGTTTGAATGATATTGATGGATACTTATTGATTGAAAAGCATTGGAAATGATTTTCAACCACAGCTATCATGTATATTGATTGTATTCCTCGCTAGCTTATCTAGTGGGATGAATTGAATTCCCTCTCTGGCTGAAGTGTTGAGGTGTGTGCCTGTTGAGGACGAATAGAATGAGTACTCATATTTTGCTAGCTAGCTATGTTATTCCTCATTAGTCATCGACTTTTGGGACGAATTGAATACCTCATTAGCCATCGGCTTTTGGGATGAATTGAACTTTGGAACATGATTAAGCTGTGTGTGATTTATTGATATGTATTGTGAAATTGTGAAATGGAGTTTAAATTCTTATTGACATTCACTGTCTTTTGAATTTAACTATGTTTCGATTATTGAGATTTATTATGATATTGCGAAATAGAGTTTAAATTCCTCGTGACATTTTATTGTCTTGAATTTAACTATGGTTTTAAGTATCCACTATTTATATGATTTATGAATTGTGATTTAAAGTTATATTTGGTAAATGTTGTGTACCACTGAGACATTGTCTCAGCGATAGCTTTTCATTCATTGTTTATGAGTAGACAGATGACGAGGCGTGAGACTAGGCTGCTAGTACATCCAGCGAGAGATTATCGGGTATAATGAGTATAACACATTTTGCATTTTGTACTATAATGTATGACCACTGTATATACATATTGTTCTTAGTTTTGAGCAGTTGTAAATTAAAATTGTACATTAAAGTTGTAAAATAAATTATGAGTTATTTTGACTTGTAAAAATCGTATTATATTTCTTGTATCTCAGTCTTTGAAAAATTATTGTGGATTTGTGTTAAATTATGTTGGAGTTTGAGATTGAAAAAAAAAAAAATTGAAGTGTTTTCTATAGTTTTTTAAAGAACTGTTTTATCCAAATTACAGAGGGCACTCTGCCAAAATTTTTACAGAAATTACTAATAGTCTAAATGTGTTAGCTAATTCACTTCAGTTCAAAAAGGTTTTTAACACCTGTAAATAGTGCTCACCACTGTAAAAGAAGTAAGAAAAGTTTTGAAAATCCCTTGTAATGTATTTAATGGGTTATCAGTAAGCGAAGTTGGTAATTCATTAGGTATACTACGGGATCGTGTTATGCCTTACAGAGGGGTAGGGTGTGACAAGAAGAGTCTATATCTGATATAGCTTCTTCATAGGTAAAAGGATCATCTCCATGATCTATTTCTTCATGAGCAAACAACTCTTGCTCATTTGCATGAAGATTGTTCATTTGCATGAAGAAAGCCATATCTCTCTGGTGGATGAGATATCCTGGTTGATCTGCGAGGAATTATTGTAGATGTTTCATTAACAAGCGTAGGTTGACTAGATGGATCTATATCCATCTGATTTGTTGGTTGGTCAGAATTCTCTAATTCTAACTCTATTTGCCTTCCATTGCCACCTTCTTGAATAAACTGTTGTTTAAGAAATATGGCATCTCTGCTTACCACAACCTTTTGTGATGTAGGCAAATAAAAATAATATCCAAAACTTTCTTTTGGATACCCAATAAATCGACCCCTTTCTGATTTGGTTTCCAATTTATCAGTCTTTAGCTTTTTAATGTAAGCTAGACAACCCCAAATCTTAACATGTTTAAGACTGGGTTTTCTTCCATGCTATATCTCATAAGGTGTGGAAGAGACTGATTTTGATGGAATCCTATTCAGAATATGCAAAGCTAATTCCAATTCAAATCCCCAAAAGGAGACTGGCATATTAATATAGCTCATCATACTGCATACCATACTAATAGAGTATGATTTCTCCTTTCAGATACATCATTTAATTGTGGCGTTCCTGGAGGAGTCAGCTGGGATATAATGCCATACTCTTTCAAGTATTCATCAAATTTAGTACTTAAGTATTCACCTCCATGATCTAATCGAAGAGTTTTAATACTTTTTCCTGTTTGATTTTCTACTTCAGATTTAAATTCTTTGAACTTTTCAAAGGATTCATGTTTGTATTTCATCAAATATAAATACCTAAACCTTGATTTATCATCAGTAAAGGTAATAAAACAATGAAAATTGCCTCTAGCTATTTCCTTAAATGGACCACATACATCATTATGTATAAGTTCCAAAATATTTTCAGCTCTTAACCCCTGTCCAACAAAAAGTGATCTAGTCATTTTGCCTTGAAGGCAGGATTCACAAGTTGGAGTAGGTTCAGAACTCAAAGAGGATAAAATCCCCATTTTCTCTAGCTTTGCAATTCTATCTTCTGCAACATGACCTAATCTTAAGTGCCAAATATATTTTGAACTTGTGTTGATTTTTATCATGGCATTACATTCATTTAGATTTCTTGCATTAGATTTGTATTTAACATTATTATCCAAATAATAAAGTCTATCATGCATATAACTCGAGCCAATATATTTATTTCCAAAATAAATATTGCAAACATCATTTGTGAACTGAAATTCATAACCATTTCTAGTCAAACTAGATATAGAAATGATGTTCTTAAAAGCATCAGGTACATACAAAAATTATTTAAATATAAAACATGTCCATACATGTATAAAGATTTAGATCCTATGGCTAAAGCTTCAACAGTTGAGCCATTGCCAATCCGGAGTCTAACATCTCGTGTCTACAAGTTGCTGCTACTTGCTAGTTCCTGCATATCAAAAGTAATGTGAGAACTAGCATCAGTATCTAAAACCCAAACTGTAGATGAGCTATGAGCATCATCAAAATCTAAATAACAAGAAACAGGCATACTTTCTGAAGGTCTATCCTTCTTGTCCTTCAGAGAAGCAAGATACTCTAGGCAGTTCCTCTTCTAGTGCCCATCCTTCTGGCAATAGAAACACTTTCCTTTGCCTTTGTCAGCTTCAGTCTTTCCCTTCTGTTTGGCTATCTTTTTTGAAGGTCCAGGAACTTGAGGCTTCTTTTTCTTGTTGCCCTTCTTCTTCTTGGACTTTCCAGAAGAGGAAGATTCAACCACAACTACCTCTTTTCCTTTATTGCCCGATAAGTTCTTTTGGGCAATAACCAGCATGTTAAGCAAGCCAGCTAGAGTGCACTCTTGCTTGGTCATATGGAAATTTGTCACAAAATTCCCAAATGACTTTGGTAGGGACTGAAGGATCAAATCTGTTTGCAGTTGGAAATCCATGTGAAAGTCAAGATGTTCCAGCTGCTCAATGAGCTGAATTATCTTGTGGACATGATCTCCTACATTCAATCCCTCTAACATCCTCATGCGGAATAGCTGCCTAGATATCTCATATCTAGCATTCCTACTGTGCTCACCATACAACTCTTGCAGGTGAAGAAGGATCTCATTCGCACTTTGCATGTTCTCATGTTGCTTCTGTAACTGATTAGTCATAGAAGCTAGCATGTAGCATTTGGATCTCATATCATGCTCCTTCCACTTGTCTAAAGTCTCTGATTCCTTTGGAGCGGCCCTAAGAGGTAAGGGACCAAGAATCTTTGAATCTAGAACATATCCAATACGTTCTAGGTTCAGGACAAGCTTTAAATTTCTAAGCCAATCAGAAAGGTTAGGTCTAGTCAACCTATTGTGATCAAGTATGCTCGCAAGAATGTTGGATGGTGGTGGTTGTAACACCTCTATGTTCGGCAGTGCGTTCTACTGCTCCGGTGACCAGTGTCTATCCAGACAGCTAGAATGCCTAGAACTATATTTAAATATTAGTGAAGAGACATAGAATAATGAAATAGAAGAAAAGAAAATACAAGAAAAACAAAGGAAAAACAATAGCAATGAAATGTAACCAAGTTAAGCGAGCCGAGAACCCTAGCGATGGGTGACTGCACCGGGAAGTTGCGGTGTGGACCGTTGACTAGCTCTGGACCACAAGGAACCCTGGAAAATATTTTTAAGACTTAAATAGTCATCTATTGAAGTATAAATACCATTAGAAATATCAAAGAAAAATTAATTAATTAGTACAAAGAAAAAGTGAGAAATCGAAAAATGGACAAAACTCGGTGTTACCGAAAAATCGGGAATGCAACTCGAACAGGGGCATTGTGGTCATTTGACACCCCGAGTTGTCTTTTGACCTAAATGTCCATTAAAAATACATGATATTACACTTGGAAAATGTCATGAAAAATTAAATTGGTGGTACATAGTTTAAATAGCAAAAGATAGGAGTTAAATGTGGAATTTGGAAGTTTTAGAATAAACAAATACTAAATCTTCACTTAGTGGTCCACTAACTCCCTTAAGTGGACCATTAACCTTCATTTGGCTGAAATAACTTCATCTTCTTCAACCTTTAAGACAACCAGCCGAAACCAAGAAGAAAGAACCTCCATGGCCGAATTTGGAGAAGCTTTATGCAAGCATGATCCAACCATGGAAACTTCAAGCATCCTTCATTAAAAGTTGTCCATACACCTTGGGCAGTAGATAGGCAGCAAGAAGATCAAGTTTTGGTGAAGTTTTGAAGAGTTTCCAAAGTGGTAAGTAGGTATTTTTTATGCTTGCTTCATTAAAGTTTGTATGGATGTTATGGGTAGTTGAATTGTGGAAAGATTTTTGGAGTTTGATGCTTTAAGGGAGATGTATATTTTTGGCAGCCATGGAAACTCCATAAGGGCAGTTTATCCTTGCATTTAAATGGTAGATTAAAGTGTTGATGAAGTGTTTATGTGTGTAGGAATAAATTGGGTGATGTATTCTAAGTATATGTGAAGGTACACTTGACTTTGGAAGCTTGGAAGTTAATTGAGAGGGAGGTACAATTTGGAAAACTTGAAGTGTATGCCAAGATATGTTATTTCATGGTTTAGTTTATGAAATTATATTGTTGAATTATGATACTTGTTATGGCAACATATATATATGTATAAGGGTTTGAGTTTGGACATGTAAATGAGCTATATTATGTAGTTAAATTGTGTGTAATTTGGACTTGGTAAATTCTGTATTATAAGGTGCATATTGAGTGTGATTATAAGCTGCCAAAATGACCAAAAATGTGAAGTAAAATGTATTTAGGTTATGGTACAAACCAAAAATGGCATGAATGTGTAACTTGGTAAGTGTTAAAAGTGCATTTGGTATGTGATGAAGAGTGTTGCAATAGGGCAGTGTGTATTTTGGCTTAGAACCTTAAGTGTGTGACTCCAATTGGTATGAGACCAATTGGAGATGAAAGTAGGCACAAAACGTGCCAACTTTCATGAAGGAAGCTTACCAAAATTCTGCTTGGAAGGTAACTTGAAAAGTGACCAAATCCGGATTAGTGCATTTAAGGCCTGAAAATTGACCATTTGGGCAGTAGTTAGTGTTTTGGCCATAACTCACTCAAAACAGGTCCAATTGACCTGAAATTTTTACCATGAATAGTTGAGATACATATCTACAAGTCTTATGAAGATACCAAAGCCCAGAAATGACCACAAGCAAGTCAAATAGCTTGCACAAGTTCAGGTCCAAAAACTGGCCGAACCAAAAGTGACCTAAAAATGACCTAAAGTGACCATTTTGATGCATTCTGACCAGCAATAGTAAAATGACCATGACTTGGTCTACATAACTCAGAATGACCTGAAATTTTTCCCCGCGTGCAATAAGACATAGACCTACAAGTTTGTAGTTTTGACCAAAACCTGAAAGCTGAGGAAACTAGGTCATCCTGCTAGGTCAAATTAGTATACCGGAATCTGACAAATTGCAATAAAACGCAATATACACGAAAATGAATTTGGTAACATGTACCAATACTAAAAGGCTACAAATGTGACATATTGGTAACATTAAAACCTAACTCACTTAGAGTGCATCAAGGGTCAATATTATAGGTTGACTAATGAAATGAATTGAAGGGAATAGTACCAAGAAAATTAAATATTGAATTTTATTGTTAGAAACAAATTCATTGAGTACTGAAACACTTTAAATTGTGTGTTTCAGTTGAAAAGGATATTGAGAAGCATAAGGAACATTGAGTCAGGGCCAAGAGGCATATATCAGAGGTTTGTCCACAATAGTTATTTCTTTTGAATTTTGCAATTGAAATAAATTATGATTATTTGTATGTTATTGTTTTAAATTGTGTTTGTGCACAATAATTTTGATTTCTTATTTTCTACTTAAAAATTTATTTGAACATTATAGTTTTAAATTGTGTCTGTGCACAATACTTTTTATATTCACTGCTTTTACTAGAAAATTTATTTGGAGAAATGAGTTATGAATAATTTTTTATTGTTTTGGCTTTGAGAATCTTATTTGGAAATTATTATGTTGCCTACTTTGCAAATGGAAATTTTGAGATAAAATGTGATTCGGGAATTGTATGAAATATTATGATTTGGAATTGTTTTGATTCACACTTGGTATGACACTGTTATTATATTCCTCCCTCTTTGACTTATCAGTTTGGGGTGAGTGTGATTATGTTCCTCCCTCTTTGACTTGTCAGTCTGAGGTGAGTGTGGATGAGTTCTCATTATTTAGCTAGCTTCCTCCCTCATTGATTTTGATTATTGGGGTGAGTGTGTCTTGTCGTGGTGTATAACACGGCATGTATAGAAAAATTGTGTCATGGCCCAAACTGTGTTATTCAGTTATTTAATCAAATTGTGTTATTGATTGGCAAAACTGTGTTATTCAGTTATTTGATCAAATTGTGTTAATGATTAGCAAAACTGTATTATTCAGTTATTTGATCAAATGGTGTTATATGAACTTTGTAAATTGTGAAATGGAATTGTGAATTATTTGATTTGTGAATTGTCAATAAAAGATTTATATATCACATTTCAAATTGTTATTGTGCACCACTGAGTAAATTTTACTCGTGATAGTTTTCATTCTTTGTCGCAGTAGACAGATCGTGAGAGCGTGACTAGGCTGCTAGTACTACACTGAGAGATCATCGGGTATATTGAGTATACCATTGTTTTCATTTTATATTGTAATGTATGTTCACTGTATGTATATAGTGTTCTTGATTTTGAGCAGTTGTAAATTAAAATTGTACATTGAAGTTGTAAAATAAATTGTAAATTATTTTGGTTTGTAAATATTGTGTTATATTTCTTTTATCTCAGCCTTTGAAAATACTGAAAAATTATTATGGATTTGTGTTGATTAAATGTTGGAGTTGACATTGAGAAATATATTTGAAGTGTTTTTTTTTGCAGGTTTTTGAAGAACTGTTTTATTGAAAATACAAATGACACTCCGCCAAAATTTTTACAGAAATTGTTAATTCTTCAAATGTGTTAGCTGTTTCACTTCAGTTCAAAAATTTTTTTTAACACCTGTAAATAGTGCTCACCATTGTAAAAAGAAGTAAGAAAAGTTTTAAAATCCCTTGTAGTGTATTTAATGGGTTATCAGTAGACGAAGTTGGTAATTCATTAGGTATAGTACGGGAATATGTTATGCTTTACAGAGGGGTAGGGAGTGACAGTGGTTGTTATGTGTTCATCAGTATCAGAAAATAAACTGCAAAAATAACAAGATTAATTAGTAAATGTATCAAGTAATTAACCAAAATGATTATGGTCTTTTAATCAAATTGGTCCTCCCACTAACTTGGGGAATTCTACACTTCCAAAGTAGGAAACGGAAATCCTAGTTGGATGGATGTCGCACCTTACCCCTCTGTAAGGCATAATATGATCTCGTAGAATACCTAATGAACTACCAAACTTCACCTATCGATAACTCATTAAGTACCCTACAAGGGATTTTAAAACCATTTTCTTACTTTTTGGAAGTGGTGAGCATTTTCTTACATTTAATAAAAGTTAAAAAAAAAAAAACTAGTTCAAATTTTTGTCCATTTTATTTTTACGCAAATTTTGAAAAAATTTCAGCAGAGTGCCGTCTGTATTTTAAGAAAACAGTTCTTCAAAAACCTGTAAAAACACTTCCTATAATTCTTTTTCATCAAACTATAACAGCCCTATGTTCGGTAGTGCGTTCTACTATTCCAGTGACCAGTGTTGTCCGAACAGCTAGGATGCCTAGAACTACACTTAGATATGGGTGAAAAGACATAAAATAATGAAATACAAGAAAAGAAAATACGAGAAAAACATAGGAAAAATAATAGTAATGAAATGTAGCCAAGTTAAACGAGCCGAGAACCATAGCGATGGATGACCGCACTGGGAAGTTGCGGCGTGGACCGTTGACTAGCCCTGGACCGCGAAAAACCCTAGAAAATATTTTTAAGACTTAAATAAACATCTATTGAAGTATAAATATCATTAGAAATATCAAAGAAAAATTAATTAATTAGTACAAAGAAAGACGAGAAATCGAGAAAACGGCAAAACTCGGTGTTACTGAAAAATCGGGAATACAACCCGAATAGGGGTATTATGGTCATTTGACACCCCGAGTTGCCTTTTGACCTAAATTTCCATTAAAAATAAATGATATTAAACTTTGAAAATACCATGAAAAATTAAAAAGAGATACATTATGTAAATAGTGAAAGTGTGGTGGCCAAATTGCAAAAATTGGAAAGTTTAACATTAAAATAGATTTTTAATCAATTAGTGCTCTACTAACATCACTTAAGTGGATAGCCAACTCCACTAACTCCATCTTCTTCTTCTTCTACATTCTTCTCCAAGCCAAACCAAATTCTCTAACAAATTCTTCCATGGCCGCACCATACCACAAAGCTCCATCTATCATGATTAAGCCATGGTTTCTTGCAAATTTCTTCATTAAAAGTGGTCTATACCTCTTGGGCAGATTATTGGGAGCAAGAAAGTTAAGTTTTGGTGAGGTTTTGAAGAACTTCAAAAGTGGTAAGTGAGTGTTTTCAATTCTTGTTTCATTATAAGTGTAACCAAGGTTGTGGGTAATTGATTTATGGAAGAATTTTTGAAGTTTGATGTTTTAATGGAGATGTACATTTTGGCAGCCATGGAAATTCTATATATGTAGCTTTTTTTTACTTGTTTATGGTTGTCTAAGATGTTGTTATTGATGGCAGCATGGATATGTGTATAATGGTTTAAATTTGGATATGTAAATGAGGTATGTCATGTGGTTAATTGTTGTAATTGGACTTGGAAAAATTCTGAGTTATAATGTGTTTGTTGAGAGTTGTTACAAGCTGCCAAAATGACCAAAAATGTGAAGTAAAGCGTGTTAATGTTATAGTACAAACCAGAATTGGCATGGAAGAATTAATTTGATAAGTGTTGGATGTGTAATTTGTAAGGATAAACAATGTGTAATAGGGTAGTGTATATTTTAGCTTAGAATCTAAAGTGTGTGACTCCAATTGGTATGAGACCATTTGGAGGTGAAACTAGGCACAAAATGTGCCAAATTTCATGAAGGAAGCTTACCAAAATTCTACCTAGAAGGTGACTTGAAAAATGACCAAATCCGAATTAGTGACTTGAAAGCCTGAAAATTGACCATTTGGGTAGTAGTTAGTGTTTTGACCATAACTCACTCAAAATAGGTCCAAATAACCTGAAATTTTTACCATGAATAGCTTAGACATATATCTACAATTCTTATGAAGACACCAAAGCCCAGAAATGGCCAAAACCAAGCCAAATAGCTTGCAAAAGTTCAGGTACCAAAACTGGCCAAACCAAAAGTGACCTAAAAATGACCTAAAGTTACCATTTTGGTGTATTTTGTCCAGCATTGGTAAATTGACCATAACTTGGTCTACACAACTCATAATGACCTAAAATTTTGCTCCGCGTAAGACATAGACCTACAAGTTTGTAGTTTGGACTGAAACCCGAAAATCGAGGGAACTAGGTCTTTTGGCTAGGTTAAAATAGTACACCGAAATTCGGCAAATTGCAATAAAATGCAATATACTTGAAAGTGAATTTGGTAACATGTACCAACACAAAAAGGTTATAAAATGTGACATATTGGTAACATTAAACCTAATTCATCTAGAGTGCATTGAGGGTCAACATTTTAGGTTGACTAAGGAAAATAATAGAATTTAATAAATTAATTATTAAGCCTTATTGTTAGAGACAGTTTAAATGAGTACTGAAACACTTCAAATTATGTGTTTCAGTTAACAAAGACTCAGGGGAGGGGAACGAAACACTGAGTCAGGACCAAGAGACATTTATCAGAGGTTTGTGTGCAATTAGTTTTTAACTGATTTTATTCTGAATATTTCATATGATTAAATGACATATTTTTCTTATGAATTATGTTTATCAAGCATTGGATTTAATTCAATGATTATTGAAATTGTTATAGTATGTATGAATTTAGCTTTGTGAAATGGTATTTCCACAAGTATTAAGCATTGTTGTAAATTGAATAATTTATGTTTTTGGAAAATTATGATAGAACATATTTTGAATTGTGATGGGCAATTTGCATGGAAAAATGCAAATTTATGATTTGAATTGTGATGAGCATAAAAATTATTGGATATTGGAATTGACTTTGAATCAAATTGTATTGTGATTTATGCTCACTAAAAGGATTGTGATATTGTTTTATATCTTACTATAGATGCTTGACTAGGTTATTACCTGTCTCTTTCATTTATTGAGAAGACAATGGAGTTAGTTGTGTTTTGATTACCATGGTATGCGCACAGGCTTAGATTCTCCTCTTATTAGAGGTTAGATCTAAGTTTTATGTTATGGCCCTTTCGGAAGATTCATTATTGTGATGTGTACTATGCACGATGATTCGACCTCCCCGACCATAGGGATTTAGAATCCGATTCGACCTCCCCGACCATAGGGAGTTAGAATTATCCTGAAGATGGCCCTTTCAGATTAGTCTTGCATAGTTAGTGAGATAAAGAATGGTTTTTGAGATAAAGAATGGTTTTTAAATAGTAAAGAATTGTAATTTCAATTATGATTTATGTATAATCGATTTTGTTGGAATTACCTTAAATGGTTAGTTATGATTTGATGTAACAGCCTGATCCTTCTCCAGTTAGTATTGTCCGCTTTGGCCCATGGGCCTCACGGATTTGTCCCTTGGGAGGTTTCATTCCCAAAAGGGCTCTAATCAGGTGAGGAAGGCTCCCACATATATGGCCCAAATCTTTTCTTCCCGTTTCCGATGTGGGACACGAAGTTTCCACCCCAGTGCGTAGCTGGTTGAACAAACACGTCCCAACCCCGTCCCTGGGTCATGACATTTGATAAATTGAATTTTGCGATCAAAGTCATTTTATACATGATTTATATTATTGGCAATAAATATTTTGAGTTTTGGAATTTGATGAGTATTCAGATTTCCAAATTATTTGCTATAAATTTTGTCAATGTATATTGTACTATGTTTTAAATTATAGTTGTGCACCACTGAGTTCACCACTCAGTGATAGCTTTGTATGCTATCGCAAGTGAAAAGGGCATAGAGCAATTGAGTAAGCTTTTTTGAAGAGACATTCACATCAGCTCCAGGTATATCATAGGTATACCTATGTACATAGGTTTTGATGTATGCATGTAATAATATGTATGTAAATTATTTGAGTAGTTATGTAAAAACTCTTGTAAAATATTTTGGTATGTAATTAAATGTAAATTATTATAAATGTAAATTTGAGATTTCATTTACTTTAATAGTTTTGTAACATAAATTTTGAGTCTTGTAATCAATGAAATGTTTCTTTATGATGAGATTAGTTTGAAAATGAATTGATTGTTTATTGAGATTTGAATTGTGAATTGAAACGAAGTTATTGGAGTTGTATTTGAGAAAACATATTGGGAGTATTTTCTTTTGCAGGATTGAAGAACTGTTTTCTCAAAATACAGCCGGCACTTTGTCGAAATTTTAAAAAAATTTTATAACACCAGATTTTAATCGATGATTTAAATTTCACGAAAATTGTTTTAAAATCCCTTGTAGTATATCTAATGGGTTATCGGTAGGCGAAGTACGGTAATTCATTAGGTGTACTACGGGATCATGTTACATCTTACGGGGGAGTAGGGTGTGACACAAACTCACTACTACCTCAACACAATTCAATATCATTTCTCAATTCAATTGTTATAAAAAAATAATACTCAATAATTTCATTCATTTTTCATTAAAGTAAAAACAATTTACATTCATCAATCAAACTTTACATTAGAAAATCCAAACTAATATTATTACAAAGTCTATACAACTGCTCATGACCCGTTTATACATGTACATACATTTACATACACCAAAATAAACATTACATTTAGGGTATAAAATTATACCCGACAAAATCTCAGGGATGTAGCTCCAAGATCCTCAGCAGCTCACTCTACTGCTCCTCTAGTCTCTCTATCTGCGATAGCAATAACAGCCATCAGTGAGTACTATGACTCAGTGGTGCACAACATACTAAAATAACATTTTATGCATAATTCAAATCACATTTATTCAAATACAGTACTGAAAATGAAAGATAGATGCAAAACATGGTTTATAAACTTTTAGTCCAAATAATTTCATTTAGGAAGTCTCAAAACAATTTCATAAAAAACACAGTTATATCATGCCATTCAAAACAATATTCATCTCAATAATCAGAGGCTTATGAGAAATCACAAGGCTAGCTAGCTAAATCTATGGGTACCCATTCAATTTCTTCCTCTACTGGCACACACCTCAACACTTCAGCCAGAGAGGGAATCAAAATTCAAAACTAATTCCTCCCACTAGTCATGCTAGTGAGGCATTCAAATATATAGTCATGACACTGTGGTTTTAAAACTGTCTTAGCAATTTACTAAACATTTATTGCTAATTCAAACACATACAAGTAAACTTTCAATAATTTAAGTTAAAAGCATAATATACATTTCAATCACCATTTTGCAATAATAGTAAAACACAATTCATTTCATGCACTTTGCAAAGGAATTTTAAAGAATATTTATGTTGTGCATAAACCTTATGCGAGTCGCCTCTTGGCCTTAACTCGATGTGTCGGGTTCTTTCCCGGTATTCTTTTAAACTGAAACACACAGTTTTACAGTGTTTTAGCATTATAATTTATCATAAGTCCAAAAATAAATTCAAATCTATTTATATCTAGCTTTAATATGCTTAACCTGACATTCTTTAAAATTTGTATTTCGAGGTTACTATTCATGATACTATTCAAGTCAAATTGTTAACTTTCTCATGCTTAATAGGTATGGGAATTTTAATTTCACCCACATACCATATTTTGGTTATCTAATTTGTTGGTTTTGGTTGTTTCCTCAAATCTTAAGTCTCTTAGGTGAAATTTTCAAAATTTCAGATTTGATGTCCTATTTTGCACTATTCCATTAGTCATATTGCTGTAGTAATTTGGCTAAGTTTTCTCATTGAAGTTGTTCCTTATTGTCTTAAATTTATTTTTCTTTTTGAATCACTCCATTTGGAGTTTTGTAGCCCAAGTTATGGCCATTTGAACATGGCTGGCCGGATTTGGTATTACCCAAAAATCTAGGCATTTACTTGATAATGACAGTTTTTGTACACTGACTGCAGGTGAGTTTTTGGATAGGTTATGGTCAAAATTTGGATTTGTTTTCTTCATGAAAGTTGTAGGGCTATGTCTTAGCTTTCTATTGGTATAAAATTCAGGTTATTTGGACCTTCCTAGACTAAGTTATGGTCATTTACGTAATTATTGTTCATTTAGTCATTTTTGTACAGATCAGTGTGCCCTAGTCCGGATTTGGCCTAATTGTTCACTAAGTTATGGTCATTTTCTGGGCATGATTCCTAAACGAAAAATGGTCCATTTTGTGTCGAGTTTCATTCCCAATTGGGTTGGTATATTTTCAGTTTTGGTCCCTAAAAGGGACCTGGGTCAAGCTGCCTGCAGATTGACCCTCACCAATCCGAATTGGAACTTCGTTCCAACAATTCATACACACCACAAATGGTCACAATTGACCATTTCTCAACTCAAATAAGGTCAATAACATCAATTGACCAATTCTCAACTTTTTCTCTAATTTTTCACAAGCTCAAAACCCTAATTACATAGAGTTCAAATCTAATGCATTCAAAACATATACCCATACTTCACATACACAACCCAACCTAAACAACCATTCAAACACCTCAAAATTATTCATTTCAAACCCTAACTAAGGCTGGCCGAAATTCATCTTTGGTCCCTCAACAATTTTTTTTCTTTTGATTTTAAGTTAATTTCTAAGTTACTTAACTTAAATCATATACTTCAACTAAAGAATTTCACTTTAAATAACTTACCTTAACTTTGATTTTCAATTTCTCCAAATCTTCAATTTCTCCATTTCTTTCTTTCTTCACTCTTCTTGTCTAGTTTAATTTAGAAGCTCACTAGGGTTTAAGGTTAGATTTTGTGAGAGAAAATCAAGTTATTCATGGTTGAATAACTCTTCAATGGTGGACATCAATGGAGATGTGAGGGAGAGAAGGAGTAGGCTGGTTAAAGGAAGAAGAGAGTGCTTTCTCTTTTTTTTTTTATGTTATTTTTGTCTTTAATTAGCTATTTGACTTAGTCCAAATTTGTAGGAAAAATTAAATTAATTTTGACATAATCCATGATGTCATCCAAGTGATGTAATAACACTTTTTCATTTTTTTTCTTTTTGTTTTTCATTTATTTTCCATTATTCTTTAATTTAATTCCTGGTCCCAAAATTTTATTTTCTCCAATTTTATTGGACAGTTAGGCCAAGAGTCAGCTCTAGGGGTGAATTGACCAAATTGCCCCTCACTGGTTCAATCCGATTTGCAAGTTATTCTATATTTCTTTCAGATCCCTAACCTAATTATTTGACCTGCTTAATAATTTTTTTCTGTGATTTTCTCTTTTCCACTGTGTTTGCAATAGTCCTAAGGACAGCAGCGTCACATTTTACGGTTCGAAATTTGGGTTTAGACTGACCTCGTAGTCATTCCCGAGAAGGTCACCCATCGTTGTGACTCCCGACTCATTTAACTTTTTATGCTTTGTTTTTCTTCTTTATACTTAACTATTTGGCAATTACTAATTATTTGCATTAAGGGCTTATCTAGGTGTCTTAGGCATAGTTCTAATCCCCTTAATTGTTCGGACCGACACTGGTAATCGGAACAGTGAAATATATCAGGCTATGCAAATAGGGGTGTTACAATGGATTTCTAGTGGGTGATTGAATTCTTATAGTCTTATTGATCATCCTTAGGCACATCCATTATTAGAATTACAATAAACTATAAGTGAGTAACTCCTTGCCCATCACATCTTGTGTGACGTTCAATCATTTATTTGGCCCCTAATGCTCAAAATCACAGGCACATCTATTATTGATTTATTTTGCATTAGTTAAGTTAATCCCATTAAGCTAGTAGGCATGCAAATAATTTTAATGACCTCAGGCACATCCATTATTGGCCACTAATCATTTACATACTTACAATATCCTATACTTAATAATTATTCTTAAGAAAATCTCTTAAATAAATGCATCATATCCAAGCTTATAAAGCTAATAATGCAAGTATTTAAAATTTCTTAAAATAATTGCCTCACTAGGGGGCCATGATATAATTACCTTAATTATAACATTTCCAAATTAATCATTTGTTTGGAAGATTTTGTGGTCGGCTTAATTACTATTATGGTCTCACTTTGCACATTATCCGATTGGCATGCATATATCACATACTTGCATACATTCATATACATCTCATGCATACATGGATAAACAAATAATATGGTATGATCATGAACTTTCTAAGGGATTCAAATCTAAGCCACCAAGAATTGAATCAGGGCATTCCTAGGTGTATTTCATTCATTCATTTTACAAGAGTTACTGAAGGAGTACATAATCAACACTTGATCTTGATTTCCTCCCACTGGTTCCACCAATGCTCTTGACCTCCTTGTTCTTCTTGCAATCCAATTACATTGTAACCCTTGGCATACCAAGGTGAATTTACAAGAAAATGGACTTAAAGTCCTTAAATAAATGAAATTACATCCTAAGCTATCATAACATTTATGATACAAGCCACTAAAATAAATTAATTATTTTACATCCCAAAGAAAAATTAAAATAAATAAATAAATCTAATTATATTGGTCTTTTATTGTCTATGATCATCCTGTTAGTAGTATGCCCTAGAGCATATCATTTAGTATGTATCTTGTACATAATTTTAATAATAAAAGGCATTTCCACTTTTCCGTTTACATAATATATTTATGTGTAATAGAAAAGGTCCATTGATATTTTGTTAGAAATATTATTCTTAAGTTGTTAAGAATATGAGTGACAATATTTCTAGCACAAAGTATCATAAATAGGTTTACAATCGAGGATACTTCATAATAAGGACATGACTTATCCAGAAAGATTGTATTCATGTTTGATTCCAAGTTATTTATATGAGATATAAATAAGATGGAATGGTGAGTCTCATGCCATATAACAAACATGATAGGCACTTATAAATGATAAGTAGGCCGAACCAGTGACACTTATGACAAGCACATGGAGTTTACTCTTGTCAATGTTTTGTCATAAATCATATCGATGCATATAATCTTTAGACACGAGATAACACGCTTATCTTGTATATAGGTAGTGTGAGTTTGATACTGCTTTCATACTTGTACTATGTATGGGTATATGGGCATGTGTTGGCTCCTGCTAGTTATATATGGAGGTAGGTGTTGATCAAGATGGAATCTGTTCCTCTAAGTAAATAGAGATAAAATCCTATGTTCATTTAATTGTTCTTGATGTTTCAAGTTCTGGCCAGACAGATAGATTTATTCGTAAAAGAGTTTCGATGAGAAAAATCTTTTAATCAAGAACTGGAATTAAAAGAGAACATAATATTCATAGCAAATGGAGTTTGACATAAACCATGACTCCAGCTTGAGTTGGGATTTTGTAACAGAGAGATTCTAGTGCATGGTAACATATGATTATAGGTTCATTTAAGGTAAATCTTATTACTAATTGGGTGGCCATGGCATGCTATGCTAGGTGTTAACCATGGTCTATGAGGTTCATAAAATGATTTAGAGAAATCATTTATGGTAAGAAAGAGTTCTGATGATATTAAGAGTTGATATCATGTCTCATTGCCAATTAGTGATGAGCCTAGTAAGTCACACACATACACAAGTTATCACCTATTTAAATATGATTTAATTAATTGATTAAAGAGTTTAATTGATTAATTAAATAGATTTGGTTTGCAATTAAATTGCAAAGTCCCTAGCATGATTTGAAACCAAATCTAGATTATTGGATGTGTAGTATAAATTAAATTTATATTTAAAGTGTTTAAATATGAATTTAATTGATGAGAAATTAATTAATAGAGATTAATTAATTAATTTATATTTGATATAAATTAATTAGAAGAAGAAAATAATTATTTTGGGTTAAGAACTCAAAATTAAGACACAGGGCATTTTGGTCATTTCACAGTTGTGACACGTGGCACCATGAGATGGTGACACATGGCATAACACATAAGCTACAAATGTTTTTAATCATGTAAGATGATTAAAATCAAGATTAAATATAGGTTTGACACTTGGCACAATGTGATTGGGTCACTTAAACCTAGAGCTAATCAAAAGGTGACATGTGGCTAGGGTTTAATGTGTTAACCTAGCTATTTAAGTGTGGTTATGAAAAGAAAACATAACCAGCAGCCTCTCCTCTCAATTGTCACGCCACTTTGAGCCTCTCCAGCTATTTCTCTTCATCTCTCATCAATTCAAAGAGATTAGCCATCAATCTCTTGAATTAAGAACACTAGAAATTGTTTCTAGTGTCCTGTTTACATCTCTAATCTCTTAAAAGGCAGAACTTGAATTTCTAATTAATAGAAAAGGCTTTAGAAGCTGTTCAAGGGCTGCCATAGGTGTTCTTGGTGTGGATAAGCTAGAGGGATAACATCTGGTGTCCTGAAGACGAATCTCAAAGGCGCAGACACGCTGCAGCACATCAAGAGGTTAGTGTAATCGTTCTTGATTTAATCTAGGGTTCTAAAATTAATCTGATTAATTTTAAAACCTTAAATGGCAAATACAGATCCAAAAACATATTAAAAGAGTTTTAATATGTTGTTTATCATTGAAATCAAATAGATAAAAATAAATCTTACATGGTGCATGTGACCCTAGGTGAAAATTTTTGAATTCAATGGTATAATCTTGTGTTTTTCACGCTTCCGTTCCAACAATTGGTATCAGAGCCACTATATTTTCCATTTAGATTGTTGATTTTATAATTTAATTGTGTGTTTGATCATGAGATCAAGAGATTCATTGCTGGTTGGATCATGAGGTGTGGCGGCACACATGGTGAAGCCACCATTGGTGGCGGCAACAATGGTTCCATGGGTGGTTCAAGGTTTGGCTTTTAAATTCTGCAATTGTTGTATGATCTAAGGCCTATTCTTTGACTAATTAAAGTGTTTAATTAGTTGTTTTAATCACACAATTAAATTATGATTCAAATCAGAATTTTAAAAATTGTTTGAATGTGATTCAAATCTGAATTTTAAAAGTTGTTTGAATGTGATTCAAATCTGAATTTTTAAAGTTGTTTGAATCATATTTATATCTGATTTTTTAAAATTGATACAATAAAATTCAGATCTATTTTTTTAAAAAATATTTGAATGTGATTCAAATCTGATTTTTTAAAAAAATGTTTGAATGTGATTCAAATCTGAATTTTTGAAGTTGTTTGAATGTGATTCAAATCTGAATTTTTAAATTTGTTTGAATGAGATTCAAATCTGAATTTTTAAATTTATTTGAATCATATTCAAATCTGGATTTTTAAAGTTGAATATGAGATATTCAATTTAATTTAAGTATGTATGTTTTATTTAATTGTTAAATAGTGATATGCATGATGGATGATCATGGACTATAAAAGACCAATGTGATTGGATTTATTTCTTTTATGTTTCTTTGGGATTGTAAATTAATTAATTTATTTTAATTTATTTTGGGCATGTATTATTAAGTTTGTAATATTTTTGGATTGTAATTTCATTTATTTAAGTTCTTGTAAATTCGCCTTGGTATGCCAAGGATTACTATGTAATATTGGATTGCAAGAAGTTCAAGGAGGTCAAGAGCATTGGTGGGACCAGTGGGAGGAATTCAATATCAAGTGTTGATTATGTACTCCTTCAGCAACTCTTGTAAAATGAATGAATGAAATGCACCTAGGAATGCCCTGATTCAATTCTTGGTGGCTCAGAATTGAATCCCTTAGAAAGTCCATGATCATACCATATTTACTGCTTATCCATGAATGCATGAGATGTATGGGTATGTATGCAATTATATGATATATGCATGCTAAATGGATAATGTGCAAAGTGAGACCTTAATAGTAATTAGGATGGCTATAAAATCTTCCAAACAAATGATTAAGTTGGAAATGCTATAATTAAAGTAATTATAACATAAGCCCTCCATTGGGGCAATTATTTTAAGAAATTTTAAATAGTTGCATGAGATGCAATTAATTTAAGAGATTTTCTTAAGAATAATTGTTAAGCATGAGATGTTGCAAATATGTAAATGGTTTGGTGGCCAATATTGGATGTACCTGAGGATATTAAAATTATTTGCATAATTACTGGCTCAATGGGATCAACTTAACTAATGCAAGATAAGTCAATAATGGATGTACCTGAGATTTTGAGCATTAGGGGCTAGTAAAAGGATTGAACCTCACATGAGATGTGATGGGCAATGAGTTGCTCACTTATAGTTTATTGTAATTCCAATAATGGATGTACCTGAGGATGATCAATAGAATTATAAGAATTCAATCACCCACTAGAAATCCATCCAACTAGGATTTCCGTTTTCTACTTTGGAAGTGTAGGATTCGCTAAGTTAGTAGGAGGACCAATTTGATTAAAAGACCATAATCATTTTGGTTAATTACATGATACATTTACTAATTAATCTGGTTATTTTCTACAGTTAATTTTCTGATAAAAATGAGCACAAAACAACCACCACCATCCAATATCCTTGCAAGCATACTTGATCACAACAGGCTGACAGGACCTAATCTGTCTGATTGGCTAAGAAATTTGAAACTTGTCCTGAACCTTGAACATATAGGATATGTTCTAGATTCAAATGTTCCTGGTCCCTTACCTCCAGAGGCCACACAAGAGGAACATGAAACTTTGGACAAGTGGAAGGAGCATGATATGAGAGCTAAGTGTTACATGCTTGCTTCTATGAGTAATGAGTTAGAGAAGCAACATGAGAACATGCAGAGTGCGAGTGAGATCCTCCTTCACCTACAAGAGTTGTATGGTGAGCACAGCAGGAATGCTAGGTATGAGATATCTAGACAGCTATTTCGTATGAGGATGTCCGAGGGATGTAATGTTGGGGATCATGTCCACAAGATGATTCGTTGATTGAGCGGTTGGAACATCTTGACTTCAACATGGATTTCCAACTACAAACGGATTTGATCCTTGATCCCTTCACGAGTCTTTGGGAATTTTGTGACAAATTTCCATATGACTAAACAGGAATGCACCTTAGCTAAATTACTCAACATGCTGGTTATTGCCCAAAAGAATATGCCAAGCAATAAAGGAAAAGAGGTAGCTTTGGTTGCATCTTCTTCTGCTGGAAAGTCCAACAAGAAGAAGGGCAATAAGAAAAAGAAACCTCAGATTCCTGGTCCTTCCAAGAAAATAGCTAAACAGAAAAGGAAGACTAAAGCTGATAAAGGTAAAGGAAAGTCTTTCCACTGCCAGCAAGAAAGTGTTTCCATTGCCAATAGGAAAGTGTTTCCATTGCCAGTAAGAAAGTGTTTCCACTGGCTAGAGTATAGCAATCTAAAAGAATACAATGCCATGGTGAAAACCAACTCAAGTTCAAAATATATTTGGCACTTAAGGTTATGTCATGTTGCAGAAGATAGGATTGCAAAATTGGAGAAAATGGGGATTCTATCCTCATTGGGCTCTGAGCCTACTCCAACTTGTGAATCTTGCCTTCAAGGCAAAATGACTAGATCACCCTTTGTTGGACAAGGGCTAAGAGCTGAAAATATTTTGGAACTAATACATAGTGATGTATGTGGTCCGTTTAAAGAAATGGCTAGAGGGGGCTTTCATTATTTTATTACCTTTACTGATGATAAATCAAGGTTTGGGTATTTGTATTTGATGAAATACAAACATGAATCCTTTGAAAAGTTCAAAGAATTTAAATACCAAGTAGAAAATCAAACAGGAACAAATATTAAAGCTCTTCGATCGATCGTGGAGGTGAATATTTGAGTACGAATTTGATGAATACTTGAGAGAGCATGGCATTGTTTCTCACCGACTCTCCAGAACGCCACAAATGAATGGTGTATCCGAAGGAGAAATCGTACCCTATTGGATATGGTACATAGTATGATGAGCTATACCGATATGCCAATCTCCTTTGGGGATTTGCATTAGAATCACTTTATATATTCGAATAGGATTCCATCAAAATCAGTTTCTTCCACACCTTATGAGATATGGCATGGAAGAAAACCAAGTCTTAAGCATGTTAAGATTTGGGGTTGTCCAGCTTATATCAAAAAGTTGAACACTGATAAATTGGAGACCAGATCAGAAAAAGGTCGATTTGTTGGATATCCAAAAGATAGTTTTGGATATTATTTTTATTTGTCTACTTCACAAAAAGTTGTGATAAGTAGAGATGCCACATTTCTTGAACAACAGTTTGTTCAAGAAGGAGGCAAAGGAAGGCAAATAGAGTTAGAATTGGAGAATTCGACCAACCAATGCATCGGATGGATATAGATCCATCTAGTCAACCTATACCCATTGATGAAACATCTACAATTTGTTCCTCGTAGAACAACCAGGGTATCTCACCCACCGGTGATATATGGTTTTCTTCATGAAGAAGAACAAGAGTTGTCTACTCATGAAGAAGTAGATCATGGAGATGATCCACTTACCTGTGAAGAAGCTATATCAGATATAGACTCTTCAAAATGGATTGATGCTATGAAATCCGAGATTGATTCCATGTATAAGAATCAAGTTTGGGATATTGTTGACCCACCTGAAGGTATTGTACCTATAGGGAACAAATGGGTTTTCAAGAAGAAAATTGGTTCTGATGGAAAGGTAGAGACCTATAAGGCAAGGCTAGTAGCGAAAGGGTTTCGCCAAAGGCAAGGAATAGACTATGAGGAGACTTTCTACTTTGTTGCCATGCTTAAATCAATTAGGATTTTATTAGCAATAGCTGCATACTATGATTATGAGATTTGGCAGATGGATGTCAAAACAGCTTTTCTCAATGGATACATTGAAGAAAAAATTTTCATGGAACAACCTAGGGGATTTGAATCCCAAGATGGTTCCAAGGTATGCAAGCTAAAGCGATCCATTTATGGGTTGAAACAAGCTTCGAGGAGTTGGAACATCCGTTTTGATGAAGCCATTAAATCTTTTGGTTTTATAAAAAATGAGGATGAACCATGTGTATATAAGAAGGTTAGTGACAGTGCTATCACTTTCCTTGTCTTATATGTGGATGACATACTGTTGATGGGTAATGATACAGGTATGTTGACGACTATAAAGATATGGTTGTCAAATACATTCTCCATGAAAGACTTAGGGGAGGCAACCTATATTCTTGGGATTCGCATCTATAGAGATAGAGCGAAAAGAATAATTGGTTTATCCCAAAGTCTATACTTGGAAAAGGTGTTAAAGAGGTTTAACATGCTTGATTCCAAGAGAGGATTGTTACCAGTGAGACATGGTATCCACCTTTCTAAAGAGATGTCTCCAAAGACACTGAAGAAAGAGATAAGATGGCCAGATTCCATATGCTTGGCTATTGGGAGTTTAATGTATGCACTGTTGTGTACTAGGCCGGATATCGCATATGCTGTTAGTTTGACTAGCAGGTATCAATCCAATCCAGGTTTGGAACACTGGATAGCTGTCAAGAATGTTCTTAAGTACTTGAGAAGAACTAAGGATTTATTCTTGATTTATGGAGGTGGAGACTTGCAATTGGATGGTTATACTGATTCTGATTTCCAATCAGATATCGATGATAGAAAGTCTACCTCTGGATATGTGTTCATTTGTAATGGAGGTGCAGTCAGTTGGAAGAGTTCCAAGCGAGCACATTGCAGATTCCACTCATCGAGGTCGAGTATATTCTTTGCATCAGATGCTGCAAAGGAAGCTGTTTGGATAAAGAAGTTCGTGACAGAACTTACAGTAGTTCCTTCCATTGAGTCAGCAGTTCCATTACACTATGACAACAATGGAGCAGTCATACAGGCTAAGGAACCAAGGTCTCACTAGAAATCCAAACACATAGAAAGGCGCTACTACATTATCAGAGAAATAGTTGGGCGAAGCGATGTAGCCATGCAGAAAATAGCATCAGCTGAAAATCCAGCTGATCCATTCACTAAGCCTATGTCACAGACTCAGTTAGACCGACATCTTGAGAAAATAGGTCTAAGATATTGTAATGAATGGCTCTAGTGCTAGTGGGAGATTGTTAGTAGTATGCCCTAAAGCATATCATTTAGTATGTATCTTGTACATAATTTTAATAATAAAAGGCATTTCCACTTTTCCGTTTACATAATATATTTATGTGTAATAGAAAAGGTCCATTGATATTTTGTTAGAAATATTATTCTTAAGTTGTTAAGAATATGAGTGACAATATTTCTAGCACAAAGTATCATAAATAGGTTCACAATTGAGGATACTTCATAATAAGGACATGACTTATCCAGAAAGATTATATTCATGTTTGATTCCAAGTTATTTATATGAGATATAAATAAGATGGAATGGTGAGTCTCATGCCATATAACAAACATGATAGGCACTTATAAATGATAAGTAGGCCGAACCAGTGACACTTATGACAAGCACATGGAGTTTACTCTTGTCAATGTTTTGTCATAAATCATATCAGTGCATATAATCTTTAGACCTGAGATAGCACAGTTATCTTGTATATAGGTAGTTTGAGTTTGATACTGCTTTCATACTTGTACTATGTATGGGTATATGGGCATGTGTTGACTCCTGCTAGTTATATATGGAGGTAGGTGTTGATCAAGATGGAATCTGTTCCTCTAAGTAAATAGAGATAAAATCCTATGTTCATTTAATTGTTCTTGATGTTTCAAGTTCCTGGCTAGGATAGATAGATTTATTCAGAAAAGAGTTTCTGATGAGAAAAATCTTTTAATCAAGAACTGGAATTAAAAGTGAACATAATATTCATAGCAAATGGAGTTTGACATAAACCATGACTCCAGCTTGAGTTGGGATTTTGTAACAGAGAGATTCTAGTGCATGGTAACATATGATTATAGGTTCATTTAAGGTAAATCTTATTACTAATTGGGTAGCCATGGCATGCTATGCTAGGTGTTAACCATGGTCTATGAGGTTCATAAAATGATTTAGAGAAATCATTTATGGTAAGAAAGAGTTCTGATGATATTAAGAGTTGATATCATGTCTCATTGCCAATTAGTGATGAGCCTAGTAAGTCACACACATACACAAGTTATCACCTATTTAAATATGATTTAATTAATTAATTAAAGAGTTTAATTGATTAATTAAATAGATTTGGTTTGCAATTAAATTGCAAAGTCCCTAGCATGACTTGAAACCAAATCTAGATTATTGGATGTGTAGTATAAATTAAATTTATATTTAAAGTGTTTAAATATGAATTTAATTAATGAGAAATTAATTAATAGAGATTAATTAATTAATTTATATTTGATATAAATTAATTAAAAGAAGAAAATAATTATTTTGGGTTAAGAACTCAAAATTAAGACACAGGGGCATTTTGGTCATTTCACAGTGTGACACGTGGCACCATGAGATGGTGACACATGGCATAACACATAAGCTTGCCAAATGTTTTTTAATCATGTAAGATGATTAAAATCAAGATTAAATATAGGTTTGACACTTGGCACAATGTGATTGGGTCACTTAAACCTAGAGCTAATCAAAAGGTGACATGTGGCTAGGGTTTAATGTGTTAACCTAGCTATTTATGTGTGGTTATGAAAAGAAAACATAACCAGCAGCCTCTCCTCTCAATTGTCACGTCACTTTGAGCCTCTCCAGCTATTTCTCTTCATCTCTCATCAATTCAAAGAGATTAGCCATCAATCTCTTGAATTAAGAACACTAGAAATTGTTTCTAGTGTCCTGTTTACATCTCTAATCTCTTAAAAGGCAGAACTTGAATTTCTAATTAATAGAAAAGGCTTTAGAAGCTGTTCAAGGGCTGCCATAGGTGTTCTTGGTGTGGACAAGCTAGAGGGACAACATCTGGTGTCCTGAAGACGAATCTCAAAGCGCAGACTGCAAAGACACATCAAGAGGTTAGTGTAATCGTTCTTGATTTAATCTAGGGTTCTAAAATTAATCTGATTAATTTTAAAATCTTAAATGGAAAATATAGATCCAAAAACATATTAAAAGAGTTTTAATATGTTGTTTATCATTGAAATCAAATAGATAAAAATAAATCTTGCATGGTGCATGTGACCCTAGGTGAAAATTTTTGATTTCAATGGTATAATCTTGTGTTTTTCACGCTTCCATTCCAACACATCCATCAATCATATTTAAAATTTAACAATCAAATAAAAATAGACATGCTTAAAAATTGTATTGAATATCACAAATTCAACTAAAATTCAAATTTGAATCTTATTCAAATAAATTTAAATTTAGAAACCCTTTTTCAAATTTAATTCTATGAAAACAATTTTCATAAATTAATTGTGTGATTAAAATTCCTAATTAAACAATTTAATTAGGTATGGGCTTAATTTTAGGCTTTAAAATACACAATAATTGCATAATGGGCCCAAAACCAAGCCCAACATGCCCAAACTTGGTCCAACTCAGTCCAACACAGCCCAACACGGTCCAACACAGCCCGTGTAATGTTTACACACAGGGCACACGAAAACACGACCACCCCATGTAAACGCGACGTCTAACATAGGGTGAGGCATGGGTCAACACAGCCCGTGTAAGCCGAAACATGCCCTGGGCCATGTAAAAACCCAGAACACGCCCAAGCCGTGTTTCTTGCGACAGTTTGGCAAATCTAGGGTTTTCATGACCCGAATCAACTTCAAATCAACCTAAATTTGATCCAATCACACAATTAAGCTTCATAAACAATCTAAATGGCAAATATAGTGGATTTGATACCAATTGTAGGGTTGGAAGCATGGATTTAGGGCATTTAAAACATTGAAATTTCAAAACCAATTCTAGGGTTCCATGCATCATACATGTGTATGATGGTCCTAATCAATTTTCAATGCTCCAATTGCATACTAAATCACACTATAGCATGCTTTAAACTTTCATTTTCCATTTAAGATTGTAAATTAACATTCAATTCTAATTAACGCTAACTAAAAGAGGGCTTTTTTGTTACTAACCTCCTGAAGCACAATTGATGGAACCACTTGCTTTTGATGCCTTTAGGATCCCAAATGAAGTCCCTCTAACTTGTCCACCACAAGCTCACCAATGGCAGCCCCAAGTTTGCTTCCCAAGCCTTTTTCAACCACTTGAAGTTTAGGGTATTTGCTTTTGTGGGGTTATATGAATGTATGGTGGTCTAGATATACTTTCTAGCTATTTTAATTCGAAGAAGATCAAGGATTTCTTCTTTGAATCAAGATTAAAAAAAATGAAGAGGAAGGGGAGAGAGAGTTGCCGTCCACTATTGAAGAAGAAGAAGAGAAAAAATTCATCTTCTCTTTCTTCTCTTTTCCCTTTTATAGTAAAGTCAAACTTTACTAAATCTTGCCACTTGTCATCATTAGATTTAATCTTCTTTTTGGTTGACTCAATCCTATGGAGCCAAGTGTCAAGCTCCATTTAAATGATGAAAAGTAGTCTTCCATCATAGGAAGATAAGTGGCAAGATCATATGGTGCCATGTGTCAACATCTCATGGTGCCACATGTCACCATATGATTTAATCTTACATTTTAATTATTTAATTTGAGTTCTCAACTCAAAATTAATAATTTTTATTCTTCAAATTAATTTATATCAAATATAAATTAATTGATTAATTAATCTTCATTGATTAACCAAATGGAGTTTGACATAAACCATGACTCCAGCTTGAGTTGGGATTTTGTAACAGAGAGATTCTAGTGCATGGTAACATATGATTATAGGTTCATTTAAGGTAAATCTTATTACTAATTGGGTAGCCATGGCATGCTATGCTAGGTGTTAACCATGGTCTATGAGGTTCATAAAATGATTTAGAGAAATCATTTATGGTAAGAAAGAGTTCTGATGATATTAAGAGTTGATATCATGTCTCATTGCCAATTAGTGATGAGCCTAGTAAGTCACACACATACACAAGTTATCACCTATTTAAATATGATTTAATTAATTAATTAAAGAGTTTAATTGATTAATTAAATAGATTTGGTTTGCAATTAAATTGCAAAGTCCCTAGCATGACTTGAAACCAAATCTAGATTATTGGATGTGTAGTATAAATTAAATTTATATTTAAAGTGTTTAAATATGAATTTAATTAATGAGAAATTAATTAATAGAGATTAATTAATTAATTTATATTTGATATAAATTAATTAAAAGAAGAAAATAATTATTTTGGGTTAAGAACTCAAAATTAAGACACGAGGGCATTTTGGTCATTTCACGGTGTGACACGTGGCACCATGAGATGGTGACACATGGCATAACACATAAGCTTGCCAAATGTTTTTAATCATGTAAGATGATTAAAATCAAGATTAAATATAGGTTTGACACTTGGCACAATGTGATTGGGTCACTTAAACCTAGAGCTAATCAAAAGGTGACATGTGGCTAGGGTTTAATGTGTTAACCTAGCTATTTATGTGTGGTTATGAAAAGAAAACATAACCAGCAGCCTCTCCTCTCAATTGTCACGTCACTTTGAGCCTCTCCAGCTATTTCTCTTCATCTCTCATCAATTCAAAGAGATTAGCCATCAATCTCTTGAATTAAGAACACTAGGAATTGTTTCGAGTGTCCTGGTTACATCTCTAATCTCTTAAAAGGCGAACTTGAATTTCTAATTAAAAGAAAAGGCTTAAGACGCTGATCAAGGGCTGCCATAGGTGTTCTTGGTGTGGACAAGCTAGAGTGAAAACATCTGGTGTCCTGAAGACTAATCTCAAAGCGCAGACACGCCAAGACATCAAGAGGTTAGTGTAATCGTTCTTGATTTAATCTAGGGTTCTAAAATAAATCTGATTAATTTTAAAATCTTAAATGGAAAATATAGATCCAAAAACATATTAAAAGAGTTTTAATATGTTGTTTATCATTGAAATCAAATAGATAAAAATAAATCTTGCATGGTGCATGTGACCCTAGGTGAAAATTTTTGATTTCAATGGTATAATCTTGTGTTTTTCACGCTTCCATTCCAACACATCCATCAATCATATTTAAAATTTAACAATCAAATAAAAATAGACATGCTTAAAAATTGTATTGAATATCACAAATTCAACTAAAATTCAAATTTGAATCTTATTCAAATAAATTTAAATTTAGAAACCCTTTTTCAAATTTAATTCTATGAAAACAATTTTCATAAATTAATTGTGTGATTAAAATTCCTAATTAAACAATTTAATTAGGTATGGGCTTAATTTTAGGCTTTAAAATACACAATAATTGCATAATGGGCCCAAAACCAAGCCCAACATGCCCAAACTTGGTCCAACTCAGTCCAACACAGCCCAACACGGTCCAACACAGCCCGTGTAATGTTTACACGGCCTGGGGCACACGAAAACACGACCACCCCATGTAAACGCGACGTCTAACATAGGGTGAGGCATGGGTCAACACAGCCCGTGTAAGCCGAAACATGCCCTGGGCCATGTAAAAACCCAGAACACGCCCAAGCCGTGTTTCTTGCGACAGTTTGGCAAATCTAGGGTTTTCATGACCCGAATCAACTTCAAATCAACCTAAATTTGATCCAATCACACAATTAAGCTTCATAAACAATCTAAATGGCAAATATAGTGGATTTGATACCAATTGTAGGGTTGGAAGCATGGATTTAGGGCATTTAAAACATTGAAATTTCAAAACCAATTCTAGGGTTCCATGCATCATACATGTGTATGATGGTCCTAATCAATTTTCAATGCTCCAATTGCATACTAAATCACACTATAGCATGCTTTAAACTTTCATTTTCCATTTAAGATTGTAAATTAACATTCAATTCTAATTAACGCTAACTAAAAGAGGGCTTTTTTGTTACTAACCTCCTGAAGCACAATTGATGGAACCACTTGCTTTTGATGCCTTTAGGATCCCAAATGAAGTCCCTCTAACTTGTCCACCACAAGCTCACCAATGGCAGCCCCAAGTTTGCTTCCCAAGCCTTTTTCAACCACTTGAAGTTTAGGGTATTTGCTTTTGTGGGGTTATATGAATGTATGGTGGTCTAGATATACTTTCTAGCTATTTTAATTCGAAGAAGATCAAGGATTTCTTCTTTGAATCAAGATTAAAAAAAATGAAGAGGAAGGGGAGAGAGAGTTGCCGTCCACTATTGAAGAAGAAGAAGAGAAAAAATTCATCTTCTCTTTCTTCTCTTTTCCCTTTTATAGTAAAGTCAAACTTTACTAAATCTTGCCACTTGTCATCATTAGATTTAATCTTCTTTTTGGTTGACTCAATCCTATGGAGCCAAGTGTCAAGCTCCATTTAAATGATGAAAAGTAGTCTTCCATCATAGGAAGATAAGTGGCAAGATCATATGGTGCCATGTGTCAACATCTCATGGTGCCACATGTCACCATATGATTTAATCTTACATTTTAATTATTTAATTTGAGTTCTCAACTCAAAATTAATAATTTTTATTCTTCAAATTAATTTATATCAAATATAAATTAATTGATTAATTAATCTTCATTAAATAATTTCTTATAATTAAATTCATATTTAAACAATTTAAATATACATTTAATTTATGCTATACATCCAATAACCAAAATTTGGTTTCAAAACATGCTAGGGACCTTGCAACCTAATTGCAAACCAAATCTATTTAATTAATTAATTAAACTCTTTAATTAATCAATTAAATCACATTTTACTTGGTAATTAACTTATGTAGTTGTGTGACTTACTAGGCTCATTACATATTGGCAATGATAAATGATATTATCCCATAACATCATTAGAACTTTTTCTTACCTTAAATGATTTCTCCAAATCATTTTAGGCAAATCATAGATCATGGTTGACAACTGGCATAGCATCCCATGGCCACCCAATTAGTAATAAGGAATACCTTAAATGAACCTTTAATCATATATTACCATGCACTAGAATCTCTCCATTACAAAATCCCAATTCCAGCTGGAGTCATGGTTAATGTGAAACTCCATTTGCTAAGAACATCATGTTTTCCTTTAATTCCAATTCTTGATTAATTAGATTTTCTTGTCAGAAACTATTTTCTGACTAAATCTATCTGTCCTGGCCAGGAACTTAAATCATCAAGAATAATTAAATGAACATAGGATCTCAACCCTATTTACTTAGGGTAACGGATTCCATCTTGATCAACACCTATCTCTATATATAACTAGTAGGAGCAAACACATGCCCATATATCCATACACAGTATGAGTATGAAAGCAGTATCAAACTCAAACCACCTATATACAATATAACTGTGTTATCTCAGGTCTAAAGATTATATGCACTGATATGATATATAACAATGCATTGACAAGAGTAAACTCCATGTGCTTGTCATAAGCATCACTGGTTCGGCCTACTTATCATGTATAAGTGCCTATCATGTTTGTTATGTGGTATGAGACTCACCACTCTATCTTATTTATATATCAGATAAATACCTTAAGAACAAACATGATTACAATCTTTCAAGATAAGTCATGTCCTTTGTGAAGTATCCTCGATTGTGAACCAATTTATGATACTTTGTTCTAGAAATACTGTCATTCATATCCTTAACAACTTAAGAATAGAATTTCTAACAAAATATCAATGTACCTTTTTCAATTACACATAAATATATTATGTAAATGGAAAAATGAAATTGCCTTTTATTAAATAAAATATGCATAAGATATATACAAAATGATATGCTCTAGGGCATACTACTAACAATAAGATAGGGTGCTCCTGTACCGAATGTGGCACGCTTTACTTGGCTACTATGACACCCCTCACCCGTCTATAGTGTAGCCGAGCGAGGAGTGCCACATTCGATGCCGAAGCACCCTATCTTATGCTGTCCTATTCATTGTTAATTTTAAACTTATAGAAAATATGTGGTGAAAATTTTTTTTTCACAATTTAATTTCTGTGGATACCCAGGCAGAACCTCCTCTGTTTTATTAACATCTGGCGGGTTTTACTATTCACCTATTAAAAACTATTTCATATTTCCATATGCATCATGTCATATCATATCATTTCTACTTATACCATTTCAAGAAAATATATTTTTCATTCATTCATTCATATAAAAAAATTCACAACTTTATTTACAATCCAAAATATATAATTATAACTTATTTACATCACAGATTATAATTACAAAATGTTTATATACACTGAACCAAAATACTAGTCTATGCATGGGCCCTACCAAAATATAAAAGACTGAGGTGACTCTGGACGGTGGTAGATCTAACTAAAGCTCTGTCACGATACTACTGCTGCGGCTGCATCTGGTCTCCTGTACCAACGCGATGGAAAAACCAACGCGCTAAGCGAATTACTTAGTGGTGCATAATTTTAAAGAAAAGTAACTGAATAATTAAAAATAATAATTTTGTGAAAATTTCATCAATTCTAAGTTATTTATGAATTTTCTACACTTTGAGAATAATTAGATTTAATAGTATCTTTTCTATTCATTTTTCTTATCTTTGGTCTTAATTATTTTATAACAGTGCCCAAGCAACCTATAACATACTATAAGTGTGAAAGAACGGAAGCGTGAAAAACACAAGTTTATACCATTGAATTCAAAAATTTTCACCTAGGGTCACATGCATCATGCAAGATTTATTTTTATCTATTTGATTTCAATGATAAACAACATATTAAAACTCTTTTAATATGTTTTTGGATCTGTATTTGCCATTTAAGATTTTAAAATTAATCAAATTAATTTTAGAACCCTAGATTAAATCAAGAACGATTACACTAACCTCTTGATGTGCTGCAGTGTGTCTGCGCCTTTGAGATTCGTCTTCAGGACACCAGATGTTGTCCCTCTAGCTTGTCCACACCAAGAACACCTATGGCAGCCCTTGAATAGCTTCTAAGGCCTTTTCTATCAATTAGAAATTCAAGTTCTGCCTTTTAAGAGATTAGAGATGTAAACAGGACACTAGAAACAATTTCTAGTGTTCTTAATTCAAGAGATTGATGGCTAATCTCTTTGAATTGATGAGAGATGAAGAGAAATAGCTGGAGAGGCTCAAAGTGGCGTGACATATGAGAGGAGAGGCTGCTGGTTATGTTTTCTTTTCATAACCACACTTAAATAGCTAGGTTAACACATTAAACCCTAGCCACATGTCACCTTTTGATTAGCTCTAGGTTTAAGTGACCCAATCACATTGTGCCAAGTGTCAAACCTATATCTAATCTTGATTTTAATCATCTTACATGATTAAAAAAAAAAAACATTTGGCAAGCTTATGTGTTATGCCATGTGTCACCATCTCATGGTGCCACGTGTCACACTGTGAAATGACCAAAATGCCCAGGTGTCTTAATTTTGAGTTCTTAACCCAAAATAATTATTTTCTTCTTCTAATTAATTTATATCAAATATAAATTAATTAATTAATCTCTATTAATTAATTTCTCATCAATTAAATTCATATTTAAACACTTTAAATATAAATTTAACTTATATTATACATCCAATAATCTAGATTTGGTTTCAAGTCATGCTAGGGACTTTGCAATTTAATTGCAAACCAAATCTATTTAATTAATCAATTAAACTCTTTAATTAATTAATTAAATCATATTTAAATAGGTGATAACTTGTGTATGTGTGTGACTTACTAGGCTCATCACTAATTGGCAATGAGACATGATATCAACTCTTAATATCATCAGAACTCTTTCTTACCATAAATGATTTCTCTAAATCATTTTATGAACCTCATAGACCATGGTTAACACCTAGCATAGCATGCCATGGACACCCAATTAGTAATAAGATTTACCTTAAATGAACCTATAATCATATGTTACCATGCACTAGAATCTCTCTGTTACAAAATCCCAACTCAAGCTGGAGTCATGGTTTATGTCAAACTCCATTTGCTATGAATATTATGTTCTTTTTTAATTCCAGTTCTTGATTAAAAGATTTTTCTCATCAGAAACTCTTTTCTGAATAAATCTATCTGTCCTGGCTAGGAACTTGAAACATCAAGAACAATTAAATGAACATAGGATTTTATCTCTATTTACTTAGAGGAACAGATTCCTTCTTGATCAACACCTATCTCCATATATAACTAGTAAGAGCCAACACATGCCCATATACCCATACATAGTACAAGTATGAAAGCAGTATCAAACTCAAACTACCTATATACAAGATAACCGTGCTATCTCAGGTCTAAAGATTATATGCACTAATATGATTTATGACAAAACATTGATAAGAGTAAACTCCATGTGCTTGTCATAAGTGTCACTGGTTCGGCCTACTTATCATTTATAAGTGCCTATCATGTTTGTTATATGGCATGAGACTCACCATTCCATCTTATTTATATCTCATATAAATAACTTGGGAATAAACATGAATACAATCTTTCTGGATAAGTCATGTCCTTATTATGAAGTATCCTTGATTGTGAACCTATTTATGATACTTTGTGCTAGAAATATTGTCACTCATATTCTTAACAACTTAAGAATAATATTTCTAACAAAATATCAATGGACCTTTTCTATTACACATAAATATATTATGTAAACGGAAAAGTGGAAATGCCTTTTATTAATAAAATATATACAAGATACATACTAAATGATATGCTCTAGGGCATACTACTAACAATCTCCCACTAGCACTAGAGCCATTCATTACAATACCTTAGACCCATCTTCTCAAGATGTCAGTCTAACTGAGCTTGTGACAAAGGCTTAGTGAATGAATCAGCTGATTTTCAGCTGATGTTATTTTTCTGCATGGCTATATCGCCTTGCCCAACTATATCTCTGATAATGTGGTTGTGCCTTTCTATGTGTTTGGATTTTGGTGAGACCTTAGTTCCTTAGCCTATATGATTGCTCCATTGTTGTCACAGTGTAGTGGAACTGCTGACTCAATGGAAGGAACTACTGTAAGTTCTGTCACGAACTTTTTTTATCCAAACAGCTTCCTTTGCAGCATCTGATGCAAAGAATATACTCGACCTCGATGAGTGGAATCTGCAATCGTGCTCTGTTTGGAACTCTTCCAACCGATCGCACCTCCATTACATATGAACACATATCCAGAGGTAGACTTTCTATCATCGATATCTGATTGGTATTCTGTATCATTATATCCATCCAATTGCAAGTCTCCACCTCCATAAATCAAGAATAAATCCTTAGTTCTTCTCAAGTACTTATGGATATTCTTGATACTATCGATGTTCCAAACTGGATTGGATTGATACCGCTAGTCAAACTAACGACATATGCGATATCCGCCTAGTACACAACATTGCATACATTAAACTTCCAATAGCCGAAGCATATGGAATCCTGGCCATCTTATCTCTTTCTTTAGGTGTCTTTGGAGACATCTCTTTAGAAAGGTGGATACCATGTCTCACTGGTAACAATCCTCTCTTGGAATCAAGCATGTTAAACCTCTTTAACACCTTTTCCAAGTATAGACTTTGGAATAAACCAATTATTCTTTTCGCTCTATCTCGATAGATGTGAATCCCAAGAATATAGGTTGCCTCCCCTAAGTCTTTCATGGAGAATGTATTTGACAACCATACCTTTATAGTCGTCAACATACCTGTATCATTACCCATCAACAGTATGTCATCCACATATAAGACAAGGAAAGTGATAGCACTATCACTAACCTTCTTATATACACATGGCTCATCCTCATTTTTGATAAAACCAAAAGATTTAATGGCTTCATCAAAACGGATGTTCCAACTCCTCGAAGCTTGTTTCAACCCATAAATGGATCGCTTTAGCTTGCATACCTTGGAACCATCTTGGGATTCAAATCCCTTAGGTTGTTCCATGAAAATGTTTTCTTCAATGTATCCATTGAGAAAAGCTGTTTTGACATCCATCTGCCAAATCTCATAATCATAGTATGCAGCTATTGCTAATAAAATCCTAATTGATTTAAGCATGGCAATAGGCGAGAAAGTCTCCTCATAATCTATTCCTTGCCTTTGGCGAAACCCTTTCGCTACTAGTCTTGCCTTATAGGTCTCTACCTTTCCATCAGAACCAATTTTCTTCTTGAAAACCCATTTGTTCCCTATAGGTACAATACCTTCAGGTGGGTCAACAAGATCCCAAACTTGATTCTTATACATGGAATCAATCTCGGATTTCATAGCATCAATCCATTTTGAAGAGTCTATATCTGATATAGCTTCTTCAAAGGTAAGTGGATCATCTCCATGATCTACTTCTTCATGAGTAGACAACTCTTGTTCTTCTTCATGAAGAAAACCATATCTCACTGGTGGGTGAGATACCCTGGTTGTTCTACGAGGAACAGCTGTAGATGTTTCATTAATGGGTATAGGTTAACTAGATGGATCTATATCCATCTGATCTGTTGGTTGGTCAGAATTCTCCAATTCTAACTCTATTTGCCTTCCTTTGCCTCCTTCTTGAACAAACTGTTGTTCAAGAAATGTGGCATCTCTACTTATCACAACCTTTTGTGAAGTAGGCAAATAAAAATAATATCCAAAACTATCTTTTGGATATCCAACAAATCGACCTTTTACGATCCGGTCTCCAATTTATCGGTGTTGACTTTTTGATATAAGTCGACATTTCCAAATCTTAACATGCTTAAGACTTGGTTTTCTTCCATGCCATATCTCATAAGGTGTGGAAGAAAGCGATTTTGATGGAATCCTATTCAGAATATACAAAGTGATTCTAATGCAAATCCCCAAAGAAGATTGGCATATCGGTATAGCTCATCATACTACGTACCATATCCAATAAGGTATGATTTCTCCTTTCGGATACACCATTCGATGTGGCTTTCTGGAGAGTCGGTGAGAAACAATGCCATGCTCTCTCAAGTATTCATCAAATTCGATTACTCAAATATTCACCTCTACGATCGATCGAAGAGCTTTAATATTCTTTCTGTTTGATTTTCTACTTGATTTAAATTCTTTGAACTTTTCAAAAGATTCATGTTTGTATTTCATCAAATACAAATACCCAAACCTTGATTTATCATCAAGAAAGGTAATAAAATAATGAAAGCCCCTCTAGCCATTTCTTTAAGCAGGACCACATACATCACTATGTATTAGTTCCAAAATATTTTCATCTCTTAGCCCTTATCCAACAAAGGGTGATCTAGTCATTTTGCCTTGAAGGCAAGATTCACAAGTTGGAGTAGGCTTAGAGCCCAATGAGGATAGAATCCCCATTTTCTCCAATTTTGCAATCCTATCTTCTGCAACATGACATAATCTTAAGTGCCAAATACATTTTGAACTTGAGTTGGTTTTCACCATGGCATTGCATTCATTTAGATTGCTATACTTTGGCCAGTGGAAACACTTTCTTACTGGCAATGGAAACACTTTCCTATTGGCAGTGGAAATACTTTCCTTTGCCTTTGTCAGCGTTGGTCTTCCTTTTCTGTTTAGCTATTTTATTGGAAGGACCAGGAATCTGAGGTTTCTTTTTCTTATTGCCCTTCTTCTTGTTGGACTTTCCAGCAGAAGAAGATGCAACCAAAGCTACCTCTTTCCCTTTATTGCCTGGCATATTCTTTTGGGCAATAACCAGCATGTTGAGTAAACTAGCTAAGGTGCATTCCTATTTAGTCATATGGAAATTTGTCACAAAATTCCCAAAAGACTCGGGGAAGGATGAAGGATCAAATGTTTGTAGTTGGAAATCCATGTTGAAGTCAAGATGAACCAACTGCTCAATCAGCCGAATCATCTTGTGGACCTGATCCCCAACATTTTGTCCCTCCGACATCCTCCTATGGAATAGCTATCTAGATAGCTCATACCTAGCATTCCTGCTGTGCTCACCATACAACTCTTGTAGGTGAAGGAGGATCTCACTGAACTCTGCATGTTCTCATGTTGCTTCTGTAACTCATTACTCATGGAAGCAAACATGTAACACTTAGCTCTCATATCATGCTCCTTCCACTTGTCCAAAGTTTCATGTTCCTCTTGTGTGGCCTCTGGAGGTAAGGGACCAGGAACATTGGAATCTAGAACATATCCTATATGTTCAAGGTTCAAGACAAGTTTCAAATTTCTTAGCCAATCAGACAGATTAGGTCTGTCAACTGTTGTGATCAAGTATGCTTGCAAGGATATTGGATGGTGGTGGTTGTTTTGTGCTCATTTTTATCGGAAAATTAAGCTGCAGAAAATAACCAGATTAATTAGTAAATGTATCATGTAATTAACCAAAATGATTATGGTCTTTTAATCAAATTGGTCCTCCCACTAACTTAGCGAATCCTACACTTCCAAAGTAGAAAACGGAAATCCTAGTTGGATGGATTTTTAGTGGGTGATTGAATTCTTATAATTCTATTGATCATCCTCAGGTACATCCATTATTGGAATTACAATAAACTATAAGTGAGCAACTCCTTGCCCATCACATCTCATGTGAGGTTCAATCCTTTACCTAGCCCCTAATGCTCAAAATCTCAGGTACATCCATTATTGACTTATCTTGCATTAGTTAAGTTGATCCCATTGAGCCAGTAATTATGCAAATAATTTTAATGTCCTCAGGTACATCCAATATTGGCCACTAAACCATTTACATATTTACAACATCTCATGCTTAACAATTATTCTTAAGAAAATCTCTTAAATAAATTGCATCTTATGCAACTATTTAAAATTTCTTAAAATAATTGCCCCAATGGAGGGCCTATGTTATAATTACTTTAATTATAGCATTTCCAACTTAATCATTTGTTTGGAAGATTTTATGGTCATTCTATTTACTATTAAGGTCTCACTTTGCACATTATCCATTTAGCATGCATATATCATATAATTGCATACATTCCCATACATCTCATGCATTCATGGATAAGCAATAAATATGGTATGATCATGGACTTTCTAAGGGATTCAATTCGAGCCACCAAGAATTGAATCAGGGCATTCTAGGTGCATTTCATTCATTCATTTTACAAGAGTTGCTGAAGGAGTACATAATCAACACTTGATCTTGAATTCCTCCCACTGGTCCCACCAATGCTCTTGACCTCCTTGAACTTCTTGCAATCCAATATTACATAGTAATCCTTGGCATACCAAGGTGAATTTACAAGAACTTAAATAAATGAAATTACAACCCAAAATATTATTACAAACTTAATAATACATGCCCAAAATAAATTAAAATAAATTAATTAATTTACAATCCCAAAGAAACATAAAAGAAATAAATCCAATCACATTGGTCTTTTATAGTCCATGATCATCCATCATGCATATCACTATTTAACAATTAAATAAAATATACATACTTAAATTAAATTGAATATCTCATATTCAACTTAAAAATCCAGATTTGAATATGATTCAAATAAATTTAAAAATTCAGATTTGAATCTCATTCAAACAAATTTAAAAATTCAGATTTGAATCACATTCAAACAACTTCAAAAATTCAGATTTGAATCACATTCAAATATTTTTTAAAAAAATCAGATTTGAATCACATTCAAATATTTTTTAAAATATCAGATCTGAATTTTATTGAATCAATTTTAAAAAATCAGATTTAAATATGATTCAAACAACTTTAAAAATTCAGATTTGAATCACATTCAAACAACTTTTAAAATTCAAATTTGAATCACATTCAAACAATTTTTAAAATTCTGATTTGAATCATAATTTAATTGTGTGATTAAAACAACTAATTAAACACTTTAATTAGTCAAAAGAATAGGCCTTAGATCATACAACAATTGCAGAATTAAAAGCCAAACCTTGAACCACCCAAGGAACCATTGTTGCCGCCACCAATGGTGGCTTCACCATGTGTACCGCCACACCTCATGATCCAACCAGCAATGAATCTCTTGATCTCATGATCAAACACACAATTAAATTATATAATCAACAATCTAAATGGCAAATATAGTGGCTCTGATACCAATTGAAAGAACGGAAGCGTGAAAAACACAAGTTTATACCATTGAATTCAAAAATTTTCACCTAGGGTCACATGCATCATGCAAGATTTATTTTTATCTATTTGATTTCAATGATAAACAACATATTAAAACTCTTTTAATATGTTTTTGGATCTGTATTTTCCATTTAAGATTTTAAAATTAATCAAATTAATTTTAGAACCCTAGATTAAATCAAGAACGATTACACTAACCTCTTGATGTGCTGCAGTGTGTCTGCGCCTTTGAGATTCGTCTTCAGGACACCAGATGTTGTCCCTCTAGCTTGTCCACACCAAGAACACCTATGGCAGCCCTTGAATAGCTTCTAAAGCCTTTTCTATCAATTAGAAATTCAAGTTCTGCCTTTTAAGAGATTAGAGATGTAAACAGGACACTAGAAACAATTTCTAGTGTTCTTAATTCAAGAGATTGATGGCTAATCTCTTTGAATTGATGAGAGATGAAGAGAAATAGCTGGAGAGGCTCAAAGTGGCGTGACATATGAGAGGAGAGGCTGCTGGTTATGTTTTCTTTTCATAACCACACTTAAATAGCTAGGTTAACACATTAAACCCTAGCCACATGTCACCTTTTGATTAGCTCTAGGTTTAAGTGACCCAATCACATTGTGCCAAGTGTCAAACCTATATCTAATCTTGATTTTAATCATCTTACATGATTAAAAAAAAACATTTGGCAAGCTTATGTGTTATGCCATGTGTCACCATCTCATGGTGCCACGTGTCACACTGTGAAATGACCAAAATGCCCCTGTGTCTTAATTTTGAGTTCTTAACCCAAAATAATTATTTTCTTCTTCTAATTAATTTATATCAAATATAAATTAATTAATTAATCTCTATTAATTAATTTCTCATCAATTAAATTCATATTTAAACACTTTAAATATAAATTTAACTTATATTATACATCCAATAATCTAGATTTGGTTTCAAGTCATGCTAGGGACTTTGCAATTTAATTGCAAACCAAATCTATTTAATTAATCAATTAAACTCTTTAATTAATTAATTAAATCATATTTAAATAGGTGATAACTTGTGTATGTGTGTGACTTACTAGGCTCATCACTAATTGGCAATGAGACATGATATCAACTCTTAATATCATCAGAACTCTTTCTTACCATAAATGATTTCTCTAAATCATTTTATGAACCTCATAGACCATGGTTAACACCTAGCATAGCATGCCATGGCCACCCAATTAGTAATAAGATTTACCTTAAATGAACCTATAATCATATGTTACCATGCACTAGAATCTCTCTGTTACAAAATCCCAACTCAAGCTGGAGTCATGGTTTATGTCAAACTCCATTTGCTATGAATATTATGTTCTCTTTTAATTCCAATTCTTGATTAAAAGATTTTTCTCATCAGAAACTATTTTCTGAATAAATCTATCTGTCCTGGCCAGGAACTTGAAACATCAAGAACAATTAAATGAACATAGGATTTTATCTCTATTTACTTAGAGGAACAGATTCCTTCTTGATCAACACCTATCTCCATATATAACTAGTAAGAGCCAACACATGCCCATATACCCATACATAGTACAAGTATGAAAGCAGTATCAAACTCAAACTACCTATATACAAGATAACCGTGCTATCTCAGGTCTAAAGATTATATGCACTAATATGATTTATGACAAAACATTGACAAGAGTAAACTCCATGTGCTTGTCATAAGTGTCACTGGTTCGGCCTACTTATCATTTATAAGTGCCTATCATGTTTGTTATATGGCATGAGACTCACCATTCCATCTTATTTATATCTCATATAAATAACTTGGGAATAAACATGAATACAATCTTTCTGGATAAGTCATGTCCTTATTATGAAGTATCCTTGATTGTGAACCTATTTATGATACTTTGTGCTAGAAATATTGTCACTCATATTCTTAACAACTTAAGAATAATATTTCTAACAAAATATCAATGGACCTTTTCTATTACACATAAATATATTATGTAAACGGAAAAGTGGAAATGCCTTTTATTAATAAAATATATACAAGATACATACTAAATGATATGCTCTAGGGCATACTACTAACAAAGTGATGGATACACAGGAGTACACTGGTTAGACAGCCATATGTCTATCCTATATACATCTGTCATGTCAGACACAAGGCCAGCAAGCAGGATTTTAAAGCCAGATATAAAATTAGGCATAATGGCCAATGGGCAGACATAGAGCCTGTAGATCAATTATATCAGATATATATTATCGGCCAATGATTATCCATGTAGCCAGTACTGCTATCTATAGTCCCTAATTAGTATACCAATCGATCCAACTATATATATATATGCCTAGGTTTACTTTAGGCAATTAAGTATTATTAATTGTCTAACAAAATCTTCATGTCCATGTATTGTGGGAAAGGTGGGCCCCACATCACTATTTCCTATAATTTAGCATGTAGTGATAATAAAATTTCCATGTCAATGTATAGTGAGAAAGTGGGTCTCACATACCTGTTTCATGTAATTTAGCATGTAGTGACTTATTATGGATAAGTCAATAATTTATTTCAAGAACCTTTCTTTAGGTTCAATTTAAGTATCTTAATTTTTGCATATCACTTTAAACAATTTGTGGCTACTGTTTGGCTACACTTCCTTCATGGAAGTTGTTCCTCTATGTCTTATCTTTATTTTACTTTTTGAATCATGTTATTTGGATTTATAGAACTCAAGTTATGATCAAATAACCATAACTAGGTCAATTCTGAATTTTGGTTCCCTTACTAAGCAGTTTTGATATTATACTTTGCCAATTTTATTTGAGTAGGTTGCTACCATATTTAGGTCACTATTCTTTATAAGATATGTTGCCCTATGTCTCATGGTCACTCAAAATTTTTTATTGTGATTTTTCAAGTCTTGTAGAATTATTTATAGTGAAATTATTGACCTGGACTCAAGTGTCTTGTAGTAACAGGATTTCAATTAGGTCAATAGCTTTGACCCAATATTTAAGCTTCTTTCATTCATAAGTTGAAGAAAATGTCTAAAACAAAGTTGAAGGTCTATTTCTTAGCTTTCTAGAATGGTATGGCTCATTTCAATTGAAGATTTCTACTGGGAGATATGCTTAAGACACTATTCTAGAGTTAATAGTCATTTATACCATTTCTAGAATTGGTATGCCAACTTAATCAAGTTAATTGACCTAGTTTCCTTAATTTTTGGGTTTTGGTCAAACTACCATTATTGTAGGCCTATGTCTTATTGAAAATTTGGCACTGGCTTCAGGGCATTTGGAGTTCTATGGCCAAGTTATGGTCTCTTTACCAAAACTGGTTAGTTGCTTTTGTCTAGCAATTATGGGCAGTTTCAATTCTAAACAGTTTTGGTATCCCTAATTAGGCAAGCAATTTTACTTAGTTAATGGCATTTCTGGGCTTTGGTGTCTTCATAAGAGTTGTAGCCCTATGTTTAAGCTTTCCAATGGTATAAATTTCAGGTCATTTAGACCTGTTTACAGTGAGATATGACCAAATGAATGAACACTGTTCATTTGGTCATTTTCTGGGTTCACTAAATGGCAATCCGGATTAGGGCAAACTTTTGGTCACTTTTTAGGCAGAATTTGGACATGACTTCTACATGGAAAATGGAGTGTTTTAGGTCATATTTCACCTCCAATTGGCCTCATACCAATTAGAGTCACACAAGGTGTAACACCTCTCACCCCACTATAGTATAGTCGAGCAAGGCATGTTACACTCGGTGCTGGAGCACCCTAACTTATCTTACTTTATTTCTTTAATAATTTTAAACTCATTACATTTTAATATCAATTATTTTTCTAAGGAGAAACTAGTGGAGTTTCCCCTATTTTATTATCATTTGACGTGATTTACTATTCACCTATTTGAAATTCAACAATATTTTCACAATAAAATCTCATAATCATCTCATATTTTAATAACATTCATGTATTTCAATTCTCATATTTATTTCCATCCACTTTTATTCATACTCCATTCACATATCAAAATTCTCATAGTTCCATTAATTTACATAATTTGCAAACTAATTGAATAAATTTACAATTTACATGATATACAAATTAATTACATATGAACTAATCAATTTATTAATTTACATCACATAAATATTACTTACAAATTCTTAGTTTACAATTCTTAGATTACATTACAACATACAAAATATTTATAATATACAAAATACATAAAATGACTTATATAGGCCCTATCTACATGCATTGCTGAGGAGGTGACAACCTTAAACCCTTCTGACACTTCTGTAGATCTGGACTTCAAAATCCCAGTCTAATATCCATTGGGTTTTGCCTTCAGTACCTGCGCGAAGGAAACAAATCTATCGCGCTAAGCATTTCTGCTTAGTGGTGCAATAATATAACAAGAAATAATTTATACAAATAAAGAAAGAATCAAGCATTCTAAATATTCAAGTATCAATTTGATTTAAAATGACATTTCTAGTATTAACTATCTTATATGCTAATTCGTTCCTCTTTAGAAATGCTGAGTTTATAGCCTTACAGTAATATATTTAATATACATTTTATTCTAGGAGTATTGTATTTGAGGTCTCTCTACAATTCTGCAAATTATATTTTTGTTATATTTCTATTGCTAATCTCTTTTTCACATTTTATTTAATACTTTCTAATATTTTTATTTGCTAATATGCTTAAATAATTTCAATAATTTACACTGCCCAAGTAACCTATGACAGGATGACTAAACTGGATAACGGGTCATTGGCACTAGACACCGCGGTGCCTCGGGCCATCATACCATGGGATGCAGAACGTCAACCATGTATGCAGTCAGTATAGCTAAAAAGTCATGATAACATATAATCGGGCATAAAAGCCATGAGTGCGGGCATATAGCCATGAGTGCGGGCATAAAGCCATGAATATGGGCATAAAGCCATGAATATAGGCATAAAGCCTTATGCAGTACTGCTAAAACAATACCCTATTGGTATGCCAATCTATCCAATCTAACACACGTGTCTAGGCAATACATGGGCACATAGTACTATTAAATGTTAATATATTGTATTTTATTACTTTATTATTTCATGACAAATTCCATAATTTATACATTCATTTGATAATTCATATGATCACAATTCTCATCAATGGTTCTCATGAACCATTGTACTTAAAACATTCTTCTATGTTTTAGGGTCACTCAAATTCAAAAATCACAATTCACTAATCATATTATATATTATCAATCATAATGGCTTCTTTAATTTCTTTTATTATTCCTTATGTTTTTGAGGTTACTATTCACACATTACTATTCACTCAATTTGTTAACTTTTTCATACATAATATGTATACAAATTATATATACATAATTATACCACATTTTGGGTTCTAGATTTGTTGGTATTGATTGCCAATACCATTTCAAAGCTTATTTTATGTTATTCAAAATTTTCAGATTTCAAGCCTTAAGTTTACTGTTCCATTGGTCATTGTTACAATGGAAATTTGGCAAAATTTTCTTCATCAAAGTTGTTCCTTTATGTGTCTTCTTTAATTTTCTTTTTGAATCACTCCATTTGGAGTTTTTTAGCTCAAGTTATGCTTAATTTACCATAACTGGCCGGATTGGTCTTTACCCAGATTTTCTAGGCAAATTTGGTTCTGCCAGATTTGATGTCTTGATTTTGGTGGACAATTCCATTAAGTTGTGGTTAAAATTTGGAGTTCTATTCTTCATGAAAGTTGTTCTAAATTGTCTAAGCTTTCTATTGATATAAAATTCAGGTCAATTGGATATTCCTACTCTGAGTTATGGCCAAATGAACAAACACTATTCATTTGGTCACTTTTACCAGGTCCAAAATTGGTTACCTAGATTTGGCCAATTTTTAGGTCATCCTAAGTTTATTTTCTGGGCAAGGTTTCTTCATCAAAGTTGTTCCATTATGTGTCTAGTTTCATTTCCAATTGGCGTTGCACCAATTGAACCTACACAACTCAAGTTACAGCTGCCCAAACTTGCTAGACTCACATCCAGCCCTGCAGGTCCTATGAGGTAGCACACCTAACCTCAAATCCAAAGCCATAATTCACTTCAATTCCTCATTAAACACAGCCAAATGGTCACTAATTGACCATTAGGACTCCAATTCCACAACACATGAACAAAACCCTAACTTCATGCCTCAAACCCTAATTCTCAAATGTCCATTTCATACAACCATACAAAACTAACATTCTAACCATATATACAAACTAAACAACTCCAATAATCACAATTTATTTCATTCAAATTCATAAACTCCCTTAACTCATAAGCTGGCCAAAATTTCTCTTGAATTAAACATGAATAATTTCTCAATTTCTCTTGAATTTCTTTCCATTTTCCTACTCAAGTTCAAGTTTAAAGAAGAGAAAGGGAAGAAGGTAGCACTAACCTCTTTAGAGCTCCTACTTGAGCTTGTAAATCTTCTAATTTTCTCCTTCTAATGGCTGCCCCAAGCTTGTTCTAGTTGCAAGGATAAATTTTTGTGGAGACTAGATAGGGTTTTATGGTGATTGAAGGTAGAAATTGAAGCTTGGACAAGAGCTTCAATGGTGGTTTCTTTCTTCTCTCTCTTTATTTTCTCTTTGGTTCGGCTGCCCATGGTGAGAAGATGCAGATTTGTTTATCAATTTTTGTCTCATTTATCTCCTTTTTATTAGTTTATTAAGTAGTTGTCTAATGGTGATTGGTGGAGGGCTTTTAATTGCATCATGCTTACTCAAGCATGATGTAATTATTAAGCTTTTCTTTCATTTTTCTTTTCTTTCATTTCTACTCATTTTTAATTAAATTTTTAGCAATATTTATTCATATTTTATGTCATATAAAATTTTTCTAAGCATTTTTTTGGCATTCTAATGCCATCGAAACCTCAATGGCTCTTCTTTGGAGTCTCAAAATTTATTTCACGAAATTTTCCTATGGTTTAGGGCTCCTAGCTGTGAAGACCGCAACTTCCCACTGGATTACCCATCGCTAGGGCATCGGCTCATTTAACTTGGTTGTAATTTTATTTCTAAATTTTTTCTTAAATTTTTTTTATTATTATTTGAGTTATTTATGACTCCTCACTCTAGTCTAAATATTTTTCCAGACGTTCTAGCTATCCGGACCCACACCGATCACAGGAACAGTAGAATGTACATAATTGCTACAGTGAGGGTGTTACACAAGGTCAATTATAGCTCAAATTGTACACTATTTTCAACAATTTCACAACCTGCAAGAAAATTACACTACCAATATTCATTTCTCCATCTCCCAAACTACAATTGTGGCATTCATGGCACTTCTTATATCATCAATCAATCATAATACAATCAATTTCCAGCAACATCAATCAAGTCTCAATTGGTTAAATCAGAATCCTAATTCACATTATCGAAATCAACAACACACATACGAAAACAATATGCTAGTATATGTAACTTCAACTATTAACATCTAATTCACTCCCACATATCCATGAACACCATTAATCACCATTTAATTCATGAAATTATCCATCTCCTAAGTTCCTCAAGGCTGCCAAAATTGGGTAGTTTCACTAGTCTGTCACAATTTGTTCAAAGCCCTAATTCAAAGTGTCAAAGTCAACAATATACATACAATTAAATTCTAATACTCTTAATCCCCTTAATCAACATTATTAATCACCAATTATATGCATGAAATTTTCAATGTCCCATGCTTCCCAAGGGTGCCAAAATTGAAGAAATTATACAAGTCTCCAATAATTTAAATCAAACTCTAATTAAATTATAAACCCTAACATGCACATGCAATTGAATTCTAATACATACAATTGCGTTAATCAACATCATTAACCCTCATTTACATGTAAGAATAAATCACCATCTCATACCCCTGAAGGCTACCAAATTGGGGGACTCCCAATTACCCATCATTTCCTTCAAATTTTTCATCACACTAACTCAATTAACCCTCAATTCAAGAATTAAAAGAAAAGAGGTAAGAAATTATGCACTAACCTTAACTTATGAGAATTCTAAGCTTGTAAGACTTCACAATTTATCCTTCATTTTGCTGCCTATAAACTCGCCAAGGTGTGGAGATGAGTTTTAATGAAAGAACTTGTGATTTTAGATGGAGAAATGGAGAGATTTAAAATTGCATGCAAGAAAAATCCATGGAGGTAGATGGTGTTAAGGTTTCAGCCATGAGAGGTAAAGTGAGGGTCTGGGACACAGCTCATTTAACCTATTTTCATTTCATGTCTTTTATTTTTTCTCGTATTTTCTTATCAGGTATTCTATCATTTTATGTCTCCTCACTATCATTTAAATTTAGTTCCCAGTATTCTAACTGTTCGAACAGACATTAGTCATTGGAACAGTAGGATGTACGGACTACCTACAGTGAGGGTGTTACAGCTACACTGTAGATGGGTAAGGGGTATCATATTTAGTGGTATCAGAGCAGAGGTTTAGGCAGTCCTAGACCTAGATAGACAGAAAGAAGTAGTTTGCATCACATGCATGGGCCTTTAAATAGAGTCGAGGTGACACTAATGTAGATCTGGCCTTTAAATAGATGGCATCTGATCCTTTCGAGCACGGGTCTCCTAAACCGATCGAGGAGGAGGTAGAAAGTCACGCACCTACACCTGCTCCTAGTAGGGAGCGAAGCATCAAAGCCGAGTTATCTATGGGTGCTGCGAGTAGAGCACAGCAGGCCTTCCTAGAATAGATGACACAGCTACTCCGTCAGGTCACTGAAGCCATACCTCAGCCACAGCCACCTCCACCTCCACAGCCTCAGCCACAACCACCACCACCTGTACAGCCACCAGCACCCCTATAATCGTAACCTGTACATAGGTCCCCATTGTCACACCCTACCCCTCCGTAAGGCATAACATGATCCTGTAGTATACCTAATGAATTACCAACTTCATCTACTGATAACCCATTAAATACACTGCAAGGGATTTTAAAACTTTTCTTACTTCTTTTTATAGTGGTGAGCACTATTGACAGGTGTTAAAAAATTTTTTTTAACTAAAGTGAAACCAAATAACACATTTGAAGAATTAATAATTTCTGTAAAAATTTTTGCAGAGTGCCATCTTTATTTTGAATAAAACAGTTCTTCAAAAACTTGTAAAAAGCAATTTAAATATATAATTCCTCAATTCCAAACTCTAATAATTTATTCAACACAATAAATTTCTCAACATTATCAACTCAGTTCAACAATCAATTTTCCAGTGTTTCTAAAAGCTGAGATAAGATAAATGTATCACAATACTTTTACAAGCCAAAATAATTTACAAATTTAGTTTACAACTTCAATGTACAATTTTAATTTACAACTGCTCAAAATCAAGAATAATATATACATACAGTGAACATACATTACATTACAAAATGCAAAATATGGTATACTCAATATACCCGATGAACTCTCAATGTAGCATTAGCAGCCTAGTCTGCTGCCCTGTCAGTCTGTCTACATGCGACAGTAATGAAAAGCTATCGCTGAGTAAAATTTACTCAGTGGTGCATAATAACAATTTGAAATGCGATAAATAAAACTTTTATTGACAATTTACAAATCAAATAATTCACAATTCCATCTCACAATTTACAAAGTTCATATAACACAAATTTGAACAAACAATTGAATAACACAGTTTTGCCAATCAATGACACCATTTGATCAAATAACTGAATAACACAGTTTTGCCAATCAATAACACAATTTAATCAAATAACTGAATAACACAGTGTTGCCAATCGATAACACAATTTAAGTCATGACACAAGCTTTTTCGAACATGCCGTGTGTACATCACGATAAGGCACACTCACCCGAATAATCAAAATCAATGAGGGAGGAAGCTAGCTAGATAATGAGTACTCATCCACACTCACCTCAGACTGGCAAGTCAAAGAGGGAGGAATATAATCACACTCACCCCATAAATGGAGGAGGAACATAGTAATATTGTCATGCCAAGTGTGAATCAAAATAATTCCAAATCACAATATTTCATACAAACCACAAATCACATTTTATCTCAAAATTTCCATTTGCAAAGTATGCAACACAATAATTTCTCAATAAAATTCCCAAGGTTAAAACAATAAAAAATTATTCATAACTCAATTCTCCAAATAAATTTTCTGGTAAAAGTAGTGAATATAAAAAGTATTATGCACAAACCATTGATATATGCCTCTTGGCCCTGACTCAGTGTTCCTTACACTTCTCAATATCCTTTTCAACTGAAACACACAATTTAAAGTGTTTCAGTACTCAATGAATTTGTTTCTAACAATAAAATCCAATATTTAAATTTTCTTGGTACTATTTCCTTCAATTCATTTCATTAGTCAACCTATAATGTTAACCCTTGATGCACTCTAAGTGAGTCAATTCTAATATTACCAATATGTCATATTTTATAGCCCTTTAGTGGTGGTATATGTTACCAATTTCATTTCCAAGTGTATTGCATTTTATTGCAATTTATCGGATTTCGGTATACTATTTTGACCTAGTCGGACGACCTAGTTCCCTCAGTTTTTGGGTTTCGGTCCAAACTACAAACTTGTAGGTCTATGTCTTATTGCACGCGGGCAAAATTTCAGGTCATTCTAAGTTGTATAGACCAAGATATGGTCAATTTGCCAATGCTGAACGTAATGCACTAAAATGGTAGGCTTAGGTCATTTTTAGGTCACTTTTGGTTCGGCCAGTTTTGGTACCTGAACTTGTGCAAGCTATTTGGCTTCGTTTTGGCCATTTCTGAGCTTTGGTGTCTTCATAAGAATTGTAGATCTATGTCTAAACTATTCATGGTAAAAATTTCAGGTCATTTGGACCTGTTTTGAGTAAGTTATGGCAAAAACACTAACTGTTGCTCAAATGGTCAATTTTCAAGCTTTTAAGTCACTAATCCGGATTTGGTCATTTTTAAGGTCAGTTTCTAGGCAGAATTTTGGCAATATTTCTACATGAAAGTTGGCCTATTTGGTGTCTAGTTTCACCCCCCATTGGCTTCATACTAATTAGGTTTACAGTTTTGCACTTATGACCTAATTTATGTGCTGCCAACATACATAACCTGCACAAGACAATTACACTTCCAATTTGACATTCCTCCTCCTCCTCATGACTTCATTATTTATTCATAGCACTTCTACAAATACTAAACACAATTCTAGCAAGCATATTGGGCAAAACACTCAAGTGCTCAATGCACACAATTCACCATTAAAGTCCAACATTCACATCCACCCAAATTCAATGTACATCAACACTTATTTTACACATACACTTCCATGGCAGTTATACAAACTGCCCACAATTCAACACCATCATATTTCATTAATAAACTCCATATTCACACACACAAATTCATAATATTATAGGCTGCCAAACATAGCAATTTGCCAAAGCATCAAGGTCCCATTTCAAACCCTTAATTCAAGCACTAACATGCACATACTTGGACATTAACCTACTATCACTTCTATTTGAGTTAATCTGTCACACCCTACTCCCCCATAAGATGTAACATGATCTCGTAGTACACCTAATGAATTATCGTATTTCGCCTACTGATAACCCATTAGATATACTACAAGGGATTCTAAAATAATTTTCATGAAATTTAAATCATCGATTAAAATCTGGTGCTATAAAATTTTTTTCAAAATTTCGGCAAAGTGTCGGCTGTGTTTTGAGAAAACAGTTCTTCGAACATGAAAAGGAAAACACTCCCAACATGTTTTCTTAAATACAACTCCAATAACATCATTTCAACTAACAATTCAAATCTCAATAATCAAATTAATTCACTTTCAAATCAATCTCATCATAAAGAACATTTCATTGATTACAAGACTCAACTTTAATATTACAAAACTATTCAGGTAAATGAAATCTCAAATTTTCATTTACAATAATTTACATTTAATTACATACCAAAATATTTTACAAGAGTTTTTATACAACTGCTCAAATAATTTACATACATATTATTACATGCATACATCAAAACCTGTGTACATGGGTATATCTGGAGCTGATCTGAATGTCTCTTCAAAGAAGCTTATTCAATTGCTCTATGCTCTTTTCACCTGCGATAGCATACAAAGCTATCGCTGAGTGGTGAACTCAGTAGTGCACAACTATAATTTAAAACATAGTACAATATACCTTAACAAAAATTACAGCAAATAATTTGGAAATCTGGATACTCATCAAATTCCAAAATTCAAAATATTCATTGCTAATAATATAAATCATTTGTACAAAATGACTTCGATCACGAAATTCAATTTATCAAATCATAACTAACCATTTAAGGTAATTTCAACAAAATCAATTATACATAAATCATAATTGAAATCATAATTCTTTACCATTCAAAACCATTCTTTATCTCGAAAGCCATTCCTTATCTTAAAAGCCATTCTTTATCTCAAAAACCATTCTTTATCTCAAAAGCCATTCTTTATCTCACTAACTATGCAAGACTAATCCGAAAGGGCCATCTTCGGGGTGATTCTAACTCCTTATGGTTGGGGAGGTCAAATCAGATTCTAACTCCCTATGGTCGGGGAGGTCAAATCATCGTGCATAGTACACACCACAAATAATGAATCTTTCGAAAGGGCCATAACGTAAAACTTAGATCTAACCTCTAATAAGAGGAGAATCTAAGCCTGTGCACGTACCATGGTAATCAAAACACAACTAACTCCATTGTCTTCTCAACAAATGAGAGAGACGGGTAATAACCTAGTCAAGCATCTATTGTGAGATATGAAACAATATCACAATCCTTTTAGTGAGCATAAATCATAATACAATTCGATTCAAAGTCAATTCCAATATCCAATAATATTTATGCTCATCACAATTCAAATCATAAATTTACATTTTTCCATGCAAATTGCCCATCACAATTCAAAACATGTTCTATCATAATTTTCCAAAATATAATTTATTCAATCCACAACAATGCTTAATACTTGTGGAAATACCATTTCACCAAGCTAAATTCATACATACTATAACAATTTCAATAATCATTGAATTAAATCCAATGCTTGTTAAACATAATACATAAGAAAAATATGTCATTTAATCATATGAAATATTCAGAACAAAATCAGTTAGAAACTAGTTGTGCACAAACCTGATTTGAGTCGCTCCTAGGCCTTGACTCAATGTTCTTTATGCTTCTTAATATCCTTATCAACTGAAACACACAATTTAAAGTGTTTCAGTACTCAATGAATTTGTTTCTAACAATAAAATCCAATATTTAAATTTTCTTGGTACTATTCCCTTCAATTTATTTCATTAGTCAACCTATAATGTTGACCCTTAATGCACTCTAAGTGAGTCAATTCCAATGTTACCAATATGTCACATTTTAGAGCCCTTTAGTGTTGGTATATGTTACCAAATTCATTTTCAAGTGTATTGCATTTTATTGCAATTTATCGGATTTCGGTATACTATTTTGACCTAGCCGGATGACCTAGTTCCCTCAGTTTTCGAGTTTTGGTCCAAACTACAAACTTGTAGGTCTATGTCTTATTGCACGTAGGGCAAAATTTCAGGTCATTCTGAGTTGTGTAGACCAAGATATGGTTAATTTACCAATGCTGGACAGAATGCACTAAAATGGTAGGCTTAGGTCATTTTTTGGTCATTTTCACTTCGGCTAGCTTTGATAGCCGAACTTGTGTAAGCTATTTGGCTTAGTTTTAGCCATTTATGGGCTTTGGTGTCTTCATAAGAATTTTAGATCTATGTCTAAACTATTCATGGTAAAAATTTCAGGTTAATTTGACCTGTTTTGAGTGAGTTATGGTCAAAACACTAACTACTGCCCAAATGGTCAATTTTCAGGCTTTCAAGTCACTAATCCAGATTTGGTCAATTTTCAGGTCACCTTCCAGGCAGAATTTAGGTAAGCTTCCTTCATTAAAGTTAGCACATTTTGTGCCTAGTTTCACCTCCAATTGGTCTCATACCAATTGGAGTCACACACTTAAGGTTCTAAGCCAAAACATACACCGCCCTACTACACACTCCTCATCACTTACCAAATTACTTCCTTCATGCCAATTTTGGTTTTTACCTTACCATTAACATATTTAACAACACATTTTTGGTCATTTTGGATGGCTTGTAACCATTCTCAATATGCACACTATAATACAAAATTTTCCAAAGTCCATTCACATCATTTAACCACATGAACATACCCCATTTACATACCCAATTCCAAACCATTATACACATTTCCATGCTGCCATTAATAACAACATCTTAAACAACTATAAACAAGTAAAAACAAGCTACATATACTGAATTTCCATGGCTGCCAAAATGTACATATCCATTAAAACATCAAACTTCAAAAATTCTTCCATAAATCAACTACCCACAACATCCACTCAAAGTTTAAGGAAGCAAGATTGAAAAATACACATTTACCTCTTTTGGACTTCTTTAAAACTCCACCAAAACTTTCCTTTCTTGCTCCCAAAATGTTGCCCAAGCTGTATAGAACAACTTTAGTGAAGAAACCTAGAAGAACTAATAACGTGATGATGGTGGATGGAGCTTGCATGAAGGGGTGGCCATGGATGGACCTTGGAAGAAAATTTGGTTCGGCCAAATGAAAATTAAGTGGAAAAGATGATGAATGCAGAAAGTTAGTGGATGTTTTTGTCCACTTATGATATTATATGAGGAATAATGGTCCACTAACTTAGCTTAAGGATAAATTAATGTTAAACTTTTCATTATTCAAAATCTTACCCCAAAAGTTTCCTCATTTATTTTTCATTTAAATTTCATTTTTTATGGGCTTTTCCAACTTTAATGTCACTTATTTTTAATGGACATTTAGGTCAAAAGGCATCTCAGGGTGTCAAATGGCCACAACGTCCCTGTTCGGGTTGCATTCTCGATTTTTCGATAACACCGTTTTTTATCGGTTTCTCGATTTCTCGTTTTTCTTTGTACTAATTAATTAATTTTTCTTTATTATTTCTAATGACATTTATACTCTAATAGATGTTTATTTAATTCTTAAAAATATTTTTCAGGGTTTCCTGCAGTCCAGGGCTAGTCAACGGTCCACGCTGTAACTTTTCGGTGCGGTCACCCATCGGTATGGTTCTCAGCTCGTTTAACTTGGTGATATTTCATTGCTATTATTTTTCATTTGTTTTTCTTGTATTTTCTTTTCTTGTATTTCATTATTTTATGTCACCTCACCCATATCTAAGTGTAGTTCTAGGCATCCTAGCTGTCCGGACAACACTGGTCACTAGAACAGTAGAATGCACTACCGAACATAGGGGTGTTATAATTCTCCCCCTCTTAAAATAAATTTTATCTTGAAATTTTACCTGGCATCAGTGTCTGAATAGCTGTGGGTGCTGTCTCCTCATGTCCTCTTCACATTCCCAAGTAGCTTCCTAGCCTGAATGATGGTTCCTCAACACTTTAACTAGGTATATCTGTTTATTCCTTAGCTACTTCACCTCATATGCCAGAATTTCTATGTGTTCTTCCTCATATGAGAGGTCTGGATTTACCTCAATCTCTTTGATTGATAGTACATGAGATGGGTCAGATCTGTACCTCCTTAACATGGACACATGGAAGACACTGTGTATCCTTTCTAGCTTTGGAGATAATGCTAACCGGTATGCCAAAGGACCCACTCTCTCCAGAACCTCGTATGGTTCGATAAAACGAGGACTCAGTTTCTCCTTTCTACCAAATCTCATAATTCTCTTCCGAGGAGAAACTTTAAGGAATACCTTATTACCCACTGCATATTCAATATCTCCTCTTCAGATCAACATAGGACTTCTGACGGTCTGATGCAACCTTGAGTCGATCTCTGATCAATCTGATCTTTTTCTCTGTCTGCTGAAGAATTTTTAGCCCATTCATCTTCCTTTCACCTACTTCATCCCAACATAGGGGAATTCTGCACTTTCTGCCATATAAAGCTTCATATGGAGGCATCCCAATGCTTGATTGGTAGTTGTTGTTATAAGCAAACTCAATCAAAGGCAAGTGTATATCCCAACTACCTTCAAACTTAATCGCACAAGCTCGTAGCATATCCTCCAATATCTGAATTACATACTCAGACTGGCCATCTGTCTGTGGGTGGAATGTCGTGCTAAAGTTCAATCTAGTTTCTAGGGCTCTCTGAAGACTACCCCATAATCTAGAAGTGAACCTAGGATCTCTGTCTGATACAATCGATACTGGCACTTCATGCAGTTTTACAATCTCATTTATGTACAATCTGGCCAATCTCTCCAACTATAGTCCATCCAGACTGGCAAAAAGTGAGCAGACTTGGTTAGTCTATCAACTATGACCCATACTGCCTCATGACTATTCTGTGTCCTCAAAAGTCTCATCACAAAATCCATAGTTATCCGTTCCCTTACAGTGTTTCATAGGGTGTCGTTTGTATGCTAGCTTGACACTTATTATTGTAAACAAATTCTGTTAGTGGGAGGTATCTGTCCCATCTCCCCTCGGATTCAAGGATGCAAGTTCTCAGTATATTCTCGAGGGCTTATTACATTTTACTGGTTATTATTATCATTTCATTTCATTATTTACAGAAACTCAATGAGTTTCAAAATTTACCTGAATTACTTGTTTCGACTGTCCATCCGTTTGAGGATAATAAGTCGTATTGATATCTCTAAACTTATAGCAATTACTGTGGTACAGGTAGTTCACATTATTGTAACCGAGTTACTGACTCTAGCTACCTTACAAGTGTAGTCTTTCGACAGGCTAGTTCTAAAGTTTTAAATTTCTAACTAAAATTTTCACATTTATTTCCCGTAATAGTACTCTATTTAGGCGTAACTATATCAATTTATAGATTACTTACAAATATTCTTATTTTATTGTACCACAAGGAAGCACGTAGATCTACACAATAATCCTGTATCGGTACTGTAATCTGCAGCTTACAATACAAACATCGAGAACATTACATAGTCACTACGTTATAACCTCATGGACTAGGTTTTCAACATCTTATCTTTCTCGAATCCACTAATATCCTAAACCGATTCTGATTACAATATCCCTTGACAATTACTAACAGTAGCATCTTTGCCCTCATCTAGAGCAATTCTATTACTGTAACTTACTTTTAGGTTCTCTTGCCTTACATTAAGTAGGCTCGCCAATTAGCTTTATAATTTATAGTGTGTTAGAAAATACTTTTGGCTAACAATTCTTCCAAAATTAATGTCAATCATACTTGTTATTAAAGTTTTTATCCTAAAGGACTAGTCGCTAATACATCAAAATTCATTCCCATGTAAAGGAATGGCAACAAAACATATAGTGTTGGGATCAAATAATAACTAATTGTTTCTTTCAAAAATTAAGAACTTACCAGCAGCTACATCCGAAGTTTTTGTTCTTTCTCCTTGGCGCATAGTGGACGGTCTGACTGGTGTGCTACTATATTCGGGTTGATTCACTGTGTTATGGTGGTGAGAAGTACCAACTCTATTTTTATCTCGACTCTGACTGACTGTCTGTGAACTCCGGAGAGCAGATTGAGGTGCTCTAGTACAATCTCTAATAAAGTGTCCAAGCTTTCCACAATTGTAGTAGGCTCCAGAGGCCTTAGGACAAATACCTTCATGTAGCTTCCCACAAACATGCCAGAAACGGGCAGAATAGGAACTTCTGGTTGTTTGATGACTAGATCTTGATGTTCTCTGCCCTGAAGATCCGCCTCTGTCATTTCCCTGAGCTCGAGGTTCCTCAAATTTTTTTCTCTTCCCCAAATTACTGTTCGAGCTCTGACCCATAGGTTTCTCCCTCTTCTCTATTTCACACTGCCCTTGTGGGGGTTAGGTTTGTGCTTGAGCTTGAGCTAATAGAGTATCAGCCATTTTTTGAAAGAAAGTGGCCATTTTCTAGGCCATTTGTGTAGTAATTTATACTGGTAAAACTAGTACAGTCGAGCCTTCGACACTTTGTGGAGCTGGGGCCACAACTTGTACTTCTGCCTTTACAGACTATTATATTGTCTCATTATTCTCTTCCATATCTTTTTCACAGAATTTTCTATTCCTGCACAACCAACACAAGAAGATTTCTCTCCTTTAGTTCATATTTATAATGTAAATGTACTATACGTATCAAACATTTGAGCAGTTGTAGTTACCGACAAAAAGATTTCAAATTCACAGTTCGAAATTTACTTTAAAACCATTGCTCTGATACCACAAAACATGTCACACCCTTCTCCCTCGTAAGATGTAATATGATCCTGTAGTACACCTAATGAATTATCGTACTTTGCCTGCCGATAACCCATTAGATATACTACAAGGGATTCTAAAATAATTTTCATGAAATTTAAATCATCGATTAAAATCTGGTGCTATAAATTTTTTTTCAAAATTTCGGCAAAGTGTCGGCTGTGTTTTGAGAAAACAGTTCTTCAAACATGAAAAGGAAAACAATCCTAACATGTTTTCTTAAATACAACTCCAATAACTTCATTTCAACTCACAATTCAAATCTCAATAATCAAATCAATTCACTTTCAAATCAATCTCATCATAAAGAACATTTCATTGATTACAAGACTCAACTTTAATATTACAAAACTATTCAGGTAAATGAAATCTCAAATTTTCATTTACAATAATTTACATTTAATTACATACCAAAATATTTTATAAGAGTTTTTATACAACTGCTCAAATAATTTACATACATATTATTACACGCATACATCAAAACCTGTGTACATGGGTATATCTGGAGCTGATCTAAATGTCTCTTTAAAGAAGCTTATTCAATTGCTCTATGCTCTTTTCACCTGCGACAGCATACAAAGCTATCGCTGAGTGGTGAACAACTATAATTTAAAACATAGTACAATATACCTTAACAAAAATTACAGCAAATAATTTGGAAATCTGGATACTCATCAAATTCCAAAACTCAAAGTATTCATTGCCAATAATATAAATGTATAAAATGACTTTGATCATGAAATTCAATTTATCAAATCATAACTAACCATTTAAGGTAATTCCAACAAAATCAATTATTTATAAATCATAATTGAAATCACAATTCTTTACTATTTAAAACAATTCTTTATCTCGAAAGCCATTCTTTATCTTAAAAGCCATTCTTTATCTCAAAAACCATTCTTTATCTCAAAAACCATTCCTTATCTCACTAACTATGCAAGACTAATCCGAAAGGGCCATCTTCAGGGTGATTCTAACTCCCTATGGTCGGGGAGGTCGAATCATCGTGCACAGTACACACCACAAATAATGAATCTTCCGAAAGGGCCATAATGTAAAACTTAGATCTAACCTCTAATAAGGGTAGAATCTAAGCCTGTGCACATACCATGGTAATCAAAACACAACTAACTCCATTGTTTTCTCAACAAATGAAAGAGACGGGTAATAACCTAGTCAAGCATCTATAGTGAGATATAAAAGAATATCACAATCCTTTTAGTGAGCATAAATCACAATACAATTCGATTCAAAGTCAATTCCAATATCCAATAATTTTTATGCTCATCACAATTCAAATCATAAATTTGCATTTTTCCATGCAAATTGCCCATCACAATTCAAAATATGTTATATTACAATTTTCCAAAACATAATTTATTCAATCCACAACATGCTTAATACTTGTGGAAATACCATTTCACAAAGCTAAATTCATACATACTATAACAATTTCAATAATCATTGAATTAAATCCAATGCTTATTAAACATAATACAAAAGAAAAATATGTCATTTAATCATATGAAATATTCAAAACAAAATCAGTTAAAAACTAGTTGTGCACAAACCTGATTTGAGTCGCTCCTAGGCCTTGACTCAATGTTCTTTATGCTTCTTAATATCCTTATCAACTAAAACACACAATTTAAAGTGTTTCAGTACTCAATGAATTTGTTTCTAACAATAAAATCCAACATTTAAATTTTCTTAGTACTATTCCCTTCAATTCATTTCATTAGTCAACCTATAATGTTGACCCTTGATGCACTCTAAGTGAGTCAATTCCAATGTTACCAATATGTCACATTTTAGAGCCCTTTAGTGTTGGTATATGTTACCAAATTCATTTTCAAGTGTATTGCATTTTATTGCAATTTAGCAGATTTTGGTGTACTATTTTGACCTAGTTGGACGACCTAGTTTTGGTCCAAACTACAAACTTGTAGGTCTTTGTCTTATTGCATTCAGGGTAAAATTTCAGGTCATTCTGAGTTGTGTAGACCAAGATATGGTCAATTTACCAATACTGGACAGAATGCACTAAAATGGTAGGCTAAGGTAATTTTTTGGTCATTTTCACTTCGGCCAGTTTTGATACCCGAACTTGTGCAAGTTATTTGGCTTGGTTTTGGCCATTTATGAGCCTTGGTGTCTTCATAAGAATTTTAGATCTATGTCTAAACTATTCATGGTAAAAATTTCAAGTCAATTGGACCTATTTTGGGTAAGTTATGGTCAAAACACTAATTGCTGCCCAAATGGTCAATTTTCAGGCTTTCAAGTCACTAATCCGGATTTGGTCATTTTTCAAGTCACCTTCTAGGCAGAATTTAGGTAAGCCTCCTCCATGAAAGTTGGCACATTTTGTGCCTAGTTTCACCTCCAATTGGTTTCATACCAATTGGAGTCACACACTTAAGGTTCTAAGCCAAAACATACACTGCCCTACTATACACTCCTCATCACTTACCAAATTACTTCCTTCATGCCAATTCTGGTTTGTACCTTACCATTAACACATTTAACAACACATTTTTGGTCATTTTGGATAGCTTGTAACCATTCTCAATATGCACACTATAATACAGAATTTTCCAAAGTCCATTTACATCATTTAACCACATGAACATACACCATTTACATACCCAATTCCAAACCATTATACACATTTCCATGCTGCCATTAATAACAACATCTTAAACAACCATAAACAAGTAAAAACAAGCTACATATACTGAATTTCCATGGCTGCCAAAATGTACATCTCCATTAAAACATCAAACTTCAAAAATTCTTCCATAAATCAACTACCCACAACATCCACTCAAAGTTTAAGGAAGCAAGATTGAAAAATACACATTTACCTCTTTTGGATTTCTTCAAAACTCCACCAAAACTTTCCTTTCTTGCTCCCAAAATGTTGCCCAAGCTGTATAGAACAACTTTAGTGAAGAAACCCAGAAGAACTAATAACTTGATGATGGTGGATGGAGCTTACATGAAGGGGTGGCCATGGATGGACCTTGGAAGAAAATTTGGTTCGCCCAAATGAAAATTTAGTGGAAAAGATGATGAATGCAGAAAGTTAGTGGATGTTTCTGTCCACTCATGATATTATATGAGGAATAATGGTCCACTAACTTAGCTTAAGGATAAATTAATGTTAAACTTTTCATTATTCAAAATCTTACCCCAAAAGTTTCCTCATTTATTTTTCATTTAAATTTCATTTTTTTCATAGGGTTTTCCAACTTTAATGTCACTTATTTTTAATGGACATTTAGGTCAAAAGGCATCTCAGGGTGTCAAATGACCACAATGCCCCTATTCTGGTTGCATTCCTGATTTTTCGATAACACCGTTTTTTGTCGATTTCTCAATTTCTCGTTTTTCTTTGTACTAATTAATTAAATTTTCTTTGTTATTTCTAATGACATTTATACTTCAATAGATATTTATTTAAGTCTTAAAAATATTTTTCAGGGTTTCCTGCAGTCCAGGGTTAGTCAACGGTCCACGCTGCAACTTTCCAATGCAGTCACTCATCGCTATGGTTCTCAGCTCGTTTAACTTGGTTATATTTCATTGCTATTATTTTTCCTTTGTTTTTCTTGTATTTTCTTCTCTTGTATTTCATTATTTTATGTCTCCTCACCCATATCTAAGTGTAGTTCTAGGCATCCTAGCTGTCCAGACAATACTGGTCACTAGAACAGTAGAATGCACTACCGAATATAGGGGTGTTACATAATCAACCTTAATTCCCATCAAATACATATAAGAATAAGTCACTAACCATGCATTTTCATGGCTGCCAAAACTAAGGTTCACCAATACTTATCATTTCCTCAATTTTTCTTAGCAATTCAACTTACTCAAAGCTCAACACAAGGATTAGTGAAGGTAAATGGAAAGATTAAGCACTAACCTTAACTTGAGCTTCACAAATCCATGGAATTTCCTCTCTTTTTTGCTGCCCACATACTGCCCATGGTGTGAAGACCACTTTTAATGAAGGGAGTTTGAAGAAATATGGCTTGAATCATGGTAGATTTGAGCTTATGCATGAATGGCCATGGAGGAAGCTTGGAAGAACATTTGGCCATGGAAGAACTTGAGAAAGCAATTCAGCAAAGTTAAAAAAATGAGGAAGAAAGTGAATTTGCATGCTATCCACTTGGTTTTATATGTCCACTAATCCCACTTAGCGGAGCACTAACCATAAATTAATGATTTAATTAGTTAAAGTTCCATAATTTGCACATTTGCCTCATTTCTTTCACTTTTTAAATAATGTACCACATTTTTATTTTTCATGACATTTTCAAAGTGTAATACCACTTATTTTTAATGGAAATTGAGGTCAAAAGTCAACTCTAGGTGTCAAATGACCACAATGCCCCTATTCGGATTGTATTCCCGATTTTTCGGTAACACCGAGTTTTGTCATTTTCTCGATTTCTCGTTTTTCTTTGTACTAATTAATTAATTTTTCTTTGATATTTCTAATGACATTTATACTTCAATAAGTCTTTAATTATGTCTCAAAACTAAATTTCGAGGGTTCCTTGTAGTCCTAGGGTTGGCTATTGCCTGCGCCGTAACTTCCCCGTGCGGTCACCCATCGCTGCGGTGCTGGCTCGTTTAACTTGGTTACATTTCATTATTATTATTTTTTCTTTATTTTTCTTGTATTTTCCTCTATTTTATTTTACTACCTTATATCTCCACACTAATATTTAAATATAATTTCAAGCATCCTAGCTGTCCGGACATACACTGTCACCGGAACAGTATAATGCACTACTGAACATAGGGGTGTTACACCCATTGGAGAGACTATGGAAATATGGGGCAGTTGACTTCAAGGGTAAAGAAGGAGGATGATCTAGCTGCCACAGAGTATTAGCTGGAGAGGACAGAGAGGCTTTTGTAGCAACTTTACTACACCCCAGAGCAACAGTTGGAGTGTGCTTTGTCATTACTTCAGAAAGATGCATATAAGTGGTGGGTGATAGTATCGAGGGTAGTACAACCTGCACAAATCACCTGAGATTTCTTTTTGGTAGAATTCAGGAAGAAATATGTCAGCCTTGTGTATTTAGAGGCTAGAAGGAGAGAATTCCTGGCACTGAGACAGAGGCAGTTTACAGTATCTGAATATGAGCAAGAGTTTGTGAGACTTAGTGGATATGCATTAGAGATAATGCCTACAGAGGTTGATAGATGCAGGAGATTTAAGGACGGATTAAATAATAACATTAGACTGATAGTCACATCTATCACTTTTGTAACGATCGGGAACCAACCACTAGAGGAATTATCCGCTTTGGCTATAAGCCTCACGGTTTTGTCCCATAGGTGGAATGGAGAACTTCCCAGGAGGTCACCCATCATAGGATTTCTCTCAAACGAGCACGTTTAACCCTGGAGTTCTTCCAACTCTCCAGGCCATTCCACCAAAAGGCGCCTCTAGTGATTAGTTCCCCCATCTTATATATCATTACTTTTGAGCCCAAGACCATCTCCGTGCTTTGCCGATGTGGGATTTGCCTAAAGGACCTTTCTCCCCCCCTTTCGGGACTCAGCGTCCTCGCTGAGGTTTGCCCCACCATCGCCCAAGAGGAAAGGTCCCTTAGGCAAATCCCACATCGGCAAAGCACGGAGATGGTCTTGGGCTCAAAAGTAATGATATATAAGATGGGGGAACTAATCACTAGAGGCGCCTTTTGGTGGAATGGCCTGGAGAGTTGGAAGAACTCGAGGTTAAACGTCTTCGCTGAGAGAAATCCTAGGATAGGTGACCTCCTGGGAAGTTCTCCATTCCACCTATGGGACAAAACTGTGAGGCTTATGGCCAAAGCGGACAATTCCTCTAGTGGTTGGTTCCCGATCGTTACAATTGGTATCAGAGCCGCTCGTGTGTCCTCTTGGGCGATGGTGGGGCAAACCTCAGCGAGGACGCTGAGTCCTGAAAGGGGGGAAGAAAGGTCCCTTAGGCAAATCCCACATCGGCAAAGCACGGAGTTGGTCTTGGGCTCAAAAAGTAATGATATATAAAATGGGGGAACTAATCACTAGAGGCGCCTTTTGGTGGAATGGCCTGGAGAGTTGGAAGAACTCCAGGGTTAAACGTGCTCGTTTGAGAGAAATCCTATGATGGGTGACCTCCTGGGAAGTTCTCCATTCCACCTATGGGACAAAACCGTGAGGCTTATGGCCAAAGCGGACAATTCCTCTAGTGGCTGCCTCTTGGGCGATGGTGGGGCAAACCTCAGCGAGGACGCTGAGTCCCGAAAGGGGGGGAGAAAGGTCCCTTAGGCAAATCCTACATCGGCAAAGCACGGAGATGGTCTTGGGCTCAAAAGTAATGATATATAAGATGGGGGAACTAATCACTAGAGGCGCCTTTTGGTGGAATGGCCTGGAGAGTTGGAAGAACTCCAGGGTTAAACGTGCTCGCTTGAGAGAAATCCTAGGATGGGTGACCTCCTGTGAAGTTCTCCATTCCACCTATGGGACAAAACCGTGAGGCTTATGGCCAAAGCGGACAATTCCTCTAGTGGTTGGTTCCTGATCGTTACAATTGGTATCAGAGCCGCTCGCGTGTCCTCTTGAGCGATGGTAGGGCAAACCTCAGCGAGGACGCTGAGTCCCGAAAGGGGGGGAGAAAGAGGTCCCTTAGGCAAATCCCACATCGGCAAAGCACGGAGTTGGTCTTGGGCTCAAAAAGTAATGATATATAAAATGGGGGAACTAATCACTAGAGGCGCCTTTTGGTGGAATGGCCTGGAGAGTTGGAAGAACTCCAGGGTTAAACGTGCTCGTTTGAGAGAAATCCTAGGATGGGTGACCTCCTGGGAAGTTCTCCATTCCACCTATGGGACAAAACCGTGAGGCTTATGGCCAAAGCGGACAATTCCTCTAGTGGCTGGTTCCCAATCGTTACAACTTTACAGACTTCTCTCTGTTGGTAGCATCAGCTCTGGATGTGGAGAGAGTAAAAAATAAGGAGCAGTCCAGGAGAGACAGATAGTGTAAGAGGAGTTTTGGATCTGGTCAGTCTAGTTTAGCAGCTACCGGTAGTAAGAAGCCCAAGGAGTTTCAGGGTCAAACTCAGGGTCGTGGTAAGAGGTAGAGATCTCAATTTGCTCCGAGGAGAGGAGGACAGTCTGGTGTATTAATGGGTAGTTCTCCAAGTGCAGCTACACAGGGATCAGCCCCAATACCATCTTGTACACACTGCAGAAGGAACCACCGAGGAGAGTGTAGATTATTGACTAGGGGATGTTTCAGATGTGGGTTTACAGATCACTTCTTGAAGTATTGCCCACAGAGGAGTGCTAGTGTTCCCACTGCTCCAGCCTAGACAAAGAGGTCTACCCCGACAGCATTGAGGGGTGGAAGTTCTACAAGGCCTGATATAGCTAGTCCATCTCAGAGGCCTACTGCAGAGACAGTTCAGAGGCAGGAGGTCAGGGTAGCACCTTATGCTTATGCTATGAGGGCTCAGGAAGAGCCAAATCCAGTAGATATCATTAGAGCTACATTTTCTCTTTATGATATGTTAGTATGTGCACTGATTGATCCCTGCTCCACACATTCATATGTGTGTATTACACCACCAGTTGATAGAGGAGTACATATAGAGGAGTTAGAGGAGGACATACAAGTTACTAACCTTTTAGGCCATAGTGTCATAGTGAAGAAGGTCTATAAGGGTTGTCGTTTGAGGATACAAGGTTATGAGTTTCTAGCTGACTTGATTGAACTACCATTCCATGAGTTTGATGTGATACAGGGAATGGATTGGTTATCATGTCATCAGGTGATGGTAAATTATCGGTTGAAGAGGATTTCATTACAGACAATAGATGGGGATGAGATTATAGTTGTGGGTGAAGAAATGGGTTGTCTTTGTACCATTATATCAGCCACAGCAGCCAAAAGATTGATAAGGAAAGGCAGTGAGCCTTTCTTAGCACATGTGGTTGACACCAGTAAGACTAACCCGAGTTTACAGGACATCCCCACTGTATGTGATTTTCCATATGTATTTTCGGAAGAGTTGTCGGGTTTGCCACCAGATAGAGAAGTGGAGTTTGCTATAAAGGTTATGCCATGTACTGCACCGATTTCCATTGCTCCATATATGATGACACCTACTGAACTAAGAGAGTTGAAAGTTCAGTTACATGAGCTACTGGATAAAGGTTTCATACGCCCAAGTGTGTTACCATGGGGAGCATCGGTGTTATTTAAGAAGAAGAAGGATGCTACACTACAGCTTTGTATAGATTACCGGCAGTTGAATAAGGTGACTATGAAAAAAAAAAAAATCCTTTACCATGGATAGATGACTTGTTTGATCGACTGAAGGGAGCCGGTATATTCTCTAAAAAAGATCTCAGATCAGGCTACCATTAGTTAAGGGTAAAGGAGACAGATGTGCCAAAAATTGCTTTCAGGGCCCAGTATGGACACTATGAGTTTCCAGTGATACCATTTGGGATAATAAATGCACCAGTGGCTTTCATGGACCTCATGAACTGTATCTACCATTCCTGCTTAGATCGGTTTGTTGTGGTCTTTATAGATGATATTTTGGTATATTCTAAGAACCGGGAGGAGCATGATGAACACCTAAGAGTAGTATTATAGGCACTGCGAGAAAAGCAATTGCATGCCAAGTTGTCCTAGTGTGACTTCTAGTTAGATGAGATATCTTTCCTTGGGCACATTGTATTAGTAGATGGGATCAGGGTAGATCCAAAGAAGATTGAATCAGTAGTTGAATGGAAGTTTCCTAGAAATGTAACATAGGTCAAAAGCTTCTTGGGGTTAGCTGGATACTACAGAAGATTTGTGAAGGGATTCTTCCTTATAGCAGCCTCACTTACTAAGTTGCTACATAAGAATGTCAAGTTTCATTGGAATGACAAATGCCAAGCTAGCTTTGAAAAGCTAAAGGCTATGCTCACAGAAGCTCCAGTGTTAACAAAGCCAGAATCAGGGAAAAACTATGTGATCTATAGTGATGTCTCTCATAATGGGCTTGGGTGTGTTCTAATGCAAGAAGGGAAAGTAATTGCCTATGCTTTTAGACAGCTAAGGCCACATGAAATGAACTATCCAACACATGATCTGGAATTGGCGACAATAATATTTGCATTGAAGATATGGAGGCATTACCTATATGGTGAGAAGTGTTACATCTATATTGATCACAAGAGTCTAAAATACTTGCCAACCTAGAAGGAACTCAATCTGAGACAGAGGAGATGGATTGAATTCCTTAAGAATTATGACTATGTGATTGACTTTCACCCTGGAAAGGCAAATGTAGTGGCTGATGCACTGAGCAGGAAGTCCATGATGGCTTTGAGAGCATTGAATGTTCACTTGTCCTTAATTCCAGATGGGACTATCTTGGCTGAGCTGTGTGTAAAGTCAAGCTTGCTATAGCAAATACAGGAAGCACAGATAAAGGATGAAATGTCACACCTTACCCCTCCATAAGGCATAACATGATCCCATAGTATACCTAATGAATTACCGAATTTCGCCTACCGATAATCCACTAAATATACTACTAGGGATTTTAAACCAATTCCTATTCGTTTTTGAAGTGGTGGGAATTTTCAATAGGTAATAAAACCTTTAATTGAAGTTAAATCATATACCAAATTTTCATTCAATTTAAAGATTCCATAATTTTTACAGAAAATTCGGCAAAGTGGCGTCGATATTTGAGAAAAACAGTTCCTCAAAAACCTGTAAAAACACTCCCAATAAATTTATTTCAACCCCAAACTCTAATATAGTTTCAACTCAACTCAATTGCAACAACAAATTTTCGCAATTTCAGGTAACTCATCACTTAAAAAAAAAAAAAAATACAAAATAAAGAACTTAAACATTTCATTATTAAGGAATAATAAGTTTACAAATTTATACAATAGTCAAAATAAAATTCTCAAAATTTAATATACAACTGCTCAAGTTCATTATGCACATACACACAGTTCATATACATCAAAATAAAAATTTACAAAGGGGTATAATCTATATACCTGGCAAAATCCCAAATGCAGTCACTTATAGTCACAAGTAGCCTACTCTGCTGCTTTATCTGTCTCTCTACCTACGACAGCAATGAAAAGCCATTGCTGAGCCAATGTCTTAGTGGTGCACAACATTAAGAGAATGATAAATTTAAACAATAAATAAATCACAAGTAAATCACTTGATGTGTGGATACATAAAATCATGCTTAATTTCGAAAGATAGAAAATTTCTTAAAGAAATTAAATTTCATTTCATAATTCACCAAATAATAATTCTAACAAGTCACACACAGCTTAATCCTGATACCAATGTCCAATTCGTCCCAATAGCCAACAACTAATGAGGAATAACATAGCTAGCCAGGAAAATATATGAGTACTCATCCAATTCGTCCTCAACTGGCACACACCTCAACACTTCAGCCAAAGAGGGAATTCAAAACCAATTCGTCCCACTAGGCAAGCTAGTGAGGAATTCAATCACATAATCATGATCGCTGTGGTTTCAAACTATTTTACAATTTCCAAGCATCAAAACATTCATCAAATTACATTCAAATAAATTTCTCAACATTTAGGCCAACATTAAACAATTGGTGTTATTCAAAACTTTTGATAGCAATTCAAGTCATAAATTAATTTTCACCCTTAAATCAAATCAAAAAGTCAATTGAAAATCATCATGAACTAGTCATTGTGCACAAACCTTTTATGAGTCGCCTCTTCGCCTTGACTCACTTTCTTTTTGTCCTTCCAAGTGTCTTTTTCTACTGAAACACACAATTTAGAGTGTTTCAGTACTCATTTAAATCATTTCTAATAAGAAATTTCAACAATTAAATTTTTGCAGACTTGTTCTACCCACTACGGTTTATAAGTTCGGGTCCTTTACATTTTTTTTTATGGAAGTATTATTTATTGCACTATTCAAGTCAAAATATTGACTTTTTCATCTTTAATAGGTGTGCTAGTCCTAAATGCACTCACATACCACATTTTGAGTGTCAAATTTGTTGGCATTAATTACCACTCAAAATTCAAAGTTTCCTAGGAGAATTTGTAAATTTTCAGTTTTGGGTCACTCATTTCTACTGTTCCATTAGACTTTCTTACAGTGGCAATTTGGCTAAATGTCCTTCATCAAAGTTGTTCCTTATTGTGTCTTGTTTAATTCTATTTTTGAATAACTCCATTTGGAGTTTTTTAGCTCAAGTTATAGCCATTTAACCATAAGTGGTCGGATTGGTTACAACCAAGAAATTCTGGGCAATTTAAGGTTCCGGCATATTTAAAGACCTAATTTTGATTGGAAATTTGACTAGGTTATTGTCAGAATTTGGGTTTGGTTTCTTCATGAAAGTTGTTCTACTATGTCATAGCTTTCCAATGCTAGAGAAATCAGGTCATTTGGACCTTTTTACACCAAGTTATGACCATTTGAACAAGTACTATTTATATGATCAATTCTATATAGGGGTAGGGTGCCTAATCCGGATTCAACTCAATTTTACTCTAGCTTATGGTCAATTTTAGGGCAAGGTTTCTACATGAAAATTGTTGCATTAGGTCTTAATTTTCATCTCCAATTAGCCCCACACCAATTGGAGCAATAGAATTCAATTTATGGCCGCCTAAGTGGACTAAGGTCAAACTGCCCAGATTGGGGCAGCACCACATTCACCATTTCAATCCAATCTATTCATTAAATCACACTCCAAATGACACCAATTGACTAATTTAAACATCAACTTGGTCAATTTACATTAAGTCACAAAACCTCCAAAATTTCCCCAAATTTCTAGTGGTCAAGAACCCTAATTCTTCAATTTATCACAATCCATGAAATCAAAGTCTATAAAGCTCACTTACACACTCAATTAAGCATGAATACCTCTTTAATTCCCATAATTTTCACCAAACCCTATTCATGCATAGGCAGGCGAAATTTCTTGAAGCTTCACACATGAGTAGTTTCTTGATTTTCTATGTAATTTCCTACTTATTTAAGTTCATTTCTATGCATTTTACTCAAATTAAGTTGGAAAGAGGGACTTACTTGTTGAGCAGAATTTGAAAATCCCCTATCTCCTCAAATTCTTGGTTTTTATGGCAGCCAAGCTTCCTATCAAGGTCCAACGACAAACTTTTGTTCAAGTAACTTGAGGGTTTATGGTGGAAAGGAGAGAAATTTGGAGCTTAATGTGTATAACAATGGAGGTTTTGTGAAAGAAAAGAGAGAAAGAGGAGAGGGATGGCTATTTGTGTAGAAGCAGACCACAATTTTATTTCTTTTTAATTCTTATTTATTTATGTGTAGTTAACCTAAATTTTCACAATTTAAAGTTATAAATTTATGAGGTCATGCTTACCTCACTTAAGTGATGTCATAAAGCTTTATTTTAATTTCTTTAATTTTCTTTTCTTTTCTTTTCATACACCTTTCCTCTTTTGTTCTATTTTTCAAAATATTAATTTCCTATATATTATTAGACATTTAGGCCAAGAGTCACCTCTAAGGGTGAATTGACCAAATTGCCCCTTACAGGTCTGATCCAATTTTCCAATAACATTGTATTGCTCTCCAAACTCTGATCTAATTATTTGAGCAGTTTCTAAATTCTTTTCTATGGTTCTCTCATTTTCACTAGCTTCGCAATAATTTATAGGCCTGCAGTGTCACAATTTCTCATACGAAATTAGGGTTTTGACTGACCTCACAGTAACTTCCCAATACGGTCACCCATCGCTGTGACCCTGGCTCATTTAATCTTTTATGCCTTGTTTTCTTGTTTTCTATTTTACCTTCATACAATTGCTATTAATTTTTGTTTGTAGCTTTTTTAGGCAACTTAAATATGGTTCTAAGCCTCTTGACTGTCTGGACTGGCACTGGTCACCAGAATAGTGAAATATATAGAACTACTGAACATAGGGGTGTTATAATTCTCCCCCCCCCCCCCTTAAAATAAATTTTATCTTGAAATTTTTCCTGCTCCTAGTCTCTAAATAGTTATGGGTATTGTCTCCTCATATCCTCTTTGCGCTCCCAAGTAGCCTCTTGGCCTGAATAATGGTTCCACAGCACCTTAACTAGTGGTATTTGCTTATTCTTCAGCTGCTTCACCTCATATGTCAGAACCACAATAGGCTCTTCCTCATACGTGAGGTCCGAATTTACCTCAATCTCCTCAACAAGTAGAGCATGAGATGGGTCTGATCTATACCTCCTCAACATAGATACATGGAAGACATTATGTATCTTTTCCAACTCTAGAGGTAGTGCCAATCAGTATGCCAAAGGACCCTCTCTCTCTCCAGAACCTCATATGGTCCAATAAAGCGAGGACTCAATTTTTCCATTCTGTCAAATCTCATAATCCTCTTCCAAGGGAAAACCTTGAGGAATACCTTGTCACCAACTGTATACTTAATGTCTGTCACACCCTACTCCCCTGTAAGATGTAACATGATCCCGTAGTACACCTAATGAATTAAAGTACCTCGCCTATCGATAACCCATTAGATATACTACAAGGGATTTTAAAACAATTTTCGTGAAATTTAAATCATCGTTTTAAATCTGGTGTTATAAAATTTAACTCCTTATGGTCGGGGGGGTCGAATCGGATTCTAACTCCCTATGGTCAGGGAGGTCGAATCATCGTGCACAGTACACATCACAATAATGAATCTTCCACAAGGGCCATAACAAATAAGAACTTAGATCTAACTTCTAATAAGAGGTGAATGTAAGCCTGTGCACGTACCATGATAATCAAAACACAACTAACTCCATTGTCTTCTCAACAAATGAGAGAGACGGGTAATAACCTAGTCAAGCATCTATAGTGAGATATAAAACAATATCACAATCCTTTGAGTGAGCATAAATCACAATACAATTCAATTCAAAGTCAATTCCAATATCTAATAATTTTTATGCTCATCACAATTCAAATAATAAATTTGTATTTTTCCATGCAAATTGCCCATCACAATTCAAAACATGTTCTATCACAATTTTCCAAAACATAATTTATTCAATCCACAACAATGCTTAATACTTGTGGAAATACCATTTCACAAAGCCAAATTCATACATACTATAACAATTCCAATAATCATTGAATTAAATCCAATCTTGTTAAACATAATACATAAGAAAAATATGTCATTTAATCATATGAAATATTCAAAACAAAATCAGTTAAAAACTAGTTGTCCACAAACCTCTGACAACTATCTCTTGGCTCTGACTCAGTGTTTCCTTCCCCTTCCCTGAGTCTTTGCTAACTGAGAAACACAATTTGAAGTGTTTCAGTACTCATTTAAACTGTATCTAACGATAATGCTTAATAATTAACTTATTGAATTCTATTATTTCCTTAGTCAACCTAAGATGTTGACCCTCGATGCATTCTAGGTGAATTAGATTTTAATGTTGCCAATATGTCACATTTGTAGCCTTTTAGTATTGGTGCATGTTACCAAATTCATTTTCATGTATATTGCGTTTTATTGCAATTTGTCGGATTCCGGTATACTAATTTGACCTAGCCGGATGACCTAGTTCCCTTAGTTTTCGGGTTTTGGTCAAAACTACAAACTTGTAGATTTATATCTTATTGCACGTGGGGCAAAATTTCAGGTCATTCTGAGTTATGTAGACCAAGTTATGGTCATTTTACCATTGCTGTTTAGAATGTACCAAAATTGGTCACTTTAGGTCATTTTAGTTCATTTTTGGTTCTGCCAGTTTTTGGACCCGAACTTGTGAAATCTATTTGACTTTCTTATGGTCATTTTTGGGCTTTAGTGTCTTCATAAGACTTGTAGATATATGTCTCAAATATTCATGGTAAAAATTTCAGGTTAATTGGACCAGTTTTGAGTGAATTATGGTGAAAACACTAACTGCTGCGTCAATTTTCAGGCCTTAAATGCACTAATCCAGATTTGGTCATTTTTCAAGTTACCTTCTAAGCAGAATTTTGGTAACCTTCCTTCATGAAAGTTGGCACTTTTTGTGCCTAGTTTCACCTCCAATTGGTCTCATGCCAATTGGAGTCACACACTTAAGGTTCTAGGCCAAAATACACACTGCCCTATTGCAACACTCTTCATCACATACCAAATACACTTTTAACACTTGTCAAGTTACTTATTCATGCCATTTCTGGTTTGTACCATAACCTAAACACATTTCACAACACATTTTTGGTCACTTTGGCAGCTTATAACCACACTCAATATGCACCTTATAGTACAGAATTTACCAAGTCCAATTTACACACAATTTAACTACATAATATGGCTCATTTACATGTCCAAACTCAAACTCTTACACACATGTACAAGCTGCCATAACAAGCACCATAATTCAATCATATAATTCCATAAACCAAACCATGAAATACATATTTTGGGTTCACACTTCAAGTTGCCGAATTGTAGTCTTCATCAATTAGCTTTCCAAGCTTCCAAAGTCAAGTGTACATTCACATATACATCTAATATACATCACCCAATTTATTCCTACACACATAAACACTTAATCAACCCTTTAATCTACCATTTACAAGCAAGGATAAACTATGCTTAAGGAGTTTCCATGGATGCCAAAAATATACATCTCCCTTCAAACATCAAACTCCAAAAATCTTTTCACAATTCAAGTACACATAACATCCACACAAACTTTAATGAAATAAGCATAAAAAATACCTACTTACCACTTTGGAACTCTTCAAAACTTCACCAAAACTTGATCTTCTTGCTGCCTATCTACTGCCCAAGGTGTATGGACAAGTTTTAATGAAGGGAAGTGTAACACCCTAGGCAAATCCCACATCGATAAAACACGGGAGAGATGCTGGGTTCATAAGATGGAGGTTCCTAACCCCTATTAACGCGTTTTAAAACCGTGAGGGCTTCAGCCCAGAGCGGACAATATCACTAGTGGGCCGGGCTATTACATTTGTGGTATCAGAGCCGCTCCGCGTGCAACCTTGAACGATGGTGGGGCAAACCTCGTGAGGCCTTGAGTCCCATAAGGGGGGTGGATTGTAACACCCTAGGCAAATCCCACATCGACAAAACACGGGAGAGATGCTGGGTTCATAAGATGGAGGTTCCTAACCCCTATTAACGCGTTTTAAAACCGTGAGGGCTTCAGCCCAGAGCGGACAATATCACTAGTGGGCCGGGCCATTACAGTGTGTGGTGCGAGGACACACCAGGCGGAAGCTGGTGGGCTTGTCATGACCCAGGGATGGGGTTGGGACATGCTTGTTCAACCAGCTACGCACTGGGGTGGAAACTTCGTGTCCCACATCGGAAACGGGAAGAAAAGATTTGGGCCATATATGTGGGAGCCTTCCTCACCTGGTCAGCGCACTTTTGGGAATGAAACCTCCCAAGGGACAAATCCGTGAGGCCCATGGGCCAAAGCGGACAATACTAACCGGAGAAGGATCGGGCTATTACAGGAAGTGCAAGGAAAGAAGCTTGGAACAAGCTTGCATGAAGCTCCAAAACCATGCGGCCATGGAGGTTTTCTCAAGAAAGTTTTCGGCTAGAATTTTGAGAGGTTGAAGAAGGTGAATTCTTTTGTCCAAAATGAAAGTTAATGGTCCACCTTAGGTGTTAGTGGACCACTAAGTGAGAATATAATGTTAATTTAATCTTAAATTTCCAATTTCTCACATTAAGCTCCCAATTTTTGCTATTTAAACTATGTACCACCAATTTAATTTTTTATAACATTTTCTAAGTGTAATATCATTTATTTTTAATGGAAATTTAGATCAAAAGACAACTCGGGATGTCAAATGACTACAATGCCCCTGTTCGGGTTGCATTCCCAACTTTTCGGTAATTCCGGGTTTTGTCGTTTTCTCGATTTCTCACTTTTCTTTGTACTAATTAATTAATCTTTTTTTTGATATTTCTAATGGTATTTATAATTCAATAGACATTTATTTAAGTCCTAAAAATATTTTTCAGGGTTCCCCGAGGTCCAAGGCTAGTCAACGGTCCACGCCGCGACTTCCCGGTGCGATCACCCATTGCTAGGGTTCTCAGCTCGTTTAACTTGGTTACATTTCATTGCTATTATTTTTTCTTTCTTTTTCTTGTATTTTCTTTTCTTGTATTTCATTATTTTATGTCTCCTCATCCATATCTAAATGTAGTTCTAGGCATCTTAGCTATCCGGACAACATTGGTCATAGGAACAGTAGAACGCACTACCGAACATAGGGGTGTTACAATGTCTCTCCTCTTCAAATCAATATAGGACTTCTGCCAGTCTGATGTAGCCTTGAGTTTATCTCTGATAAGTCTAATCTTCTCCTTTGTCTGCTGAATAATTTCGAGGCCAATCAGCTTCCTTTCCCCTACTTCATCCCAACACAGAGGAGTTCTACACTTCTTGCCATATAATGCTTCATATGGAGGCATCCCTATGCTTGATTAGTAGCTATTATTGTAAGAAAACTCAATCAGAGGCAAGTGTGTATCCCAACTACCTTCAAACTCAATCACACAAGCCCATAGCATATCCTCCAATATCTGAATTACCCTCTCAGACTGGCCGTCTGTCTGCGGATGGAGTGTCGTAATGAAGTTCAATCTACTTCCTAGGGCTCTTTACAAACTACCCCAGAATCTAAAAGTGAACCTAGGATCTTTGTGTGACATAATCGATACTAGCACTCCATGGAGTCTTACTATCTCATCAAGATACAACTTAGCCAATCTGTCTAAGCTATAATCCATCCTCATAGGCAGAAAGTGAGCAGATTTGGTCCATCAGTCCACAATAACCCATACTGCATCATGATACTTTTGTGCTCTCGGAAGTCCCATCACAAAGTCCATTATGATCCTTTCCCATTTCCACTTAGGTACTGACAATGGATGCAGTAAACCAGCTGGCATTTGGAGCTCTGCCTTCACTTGCTGACAAGTTAGGCATTTGGCTACATGCTCTGCTATGTTTTTCTTCATCCCATTGCACCAATAGTTCTCTTTAACCATTTTGTACATTTTTGTCCCACCAAGGTGCATAGCAAAAGAAGAGTCATGTGCTTCCTTCATAATGATTTGTCTCAGTTCCAAATCATTTGGAATGCACACTCTACCCTAGTATAGCAGCAATCCATTATCATTCACAAAAAATCCAGGTTTTTTACCATCCCGAGCTTCCTCCATCAATTTCTGATATTTTTCATCATTCAATGCAGCCATCTTTATCTAATCAATCAACATTGGCTATACATGCCATGTAGCCACTATTTATCCTTCCTCATCAATCTCCAAACTAGCATGCAGTGCTTTCAACTCATGTACCATGGATAAAGGAGAAACTTTCAAACTAGCCATGGTTTTATGGCTCAAGGCATCAATGACCACATTAGCTTTCCCTGGCTGATAGTCTATCAAACAGTCGTAGTCCTTTATTAGCTCTAACCATCTCCTCTGTCTCAAATTCAACTCTTTTTGTGTGCCCAAATACTTCAAGCTTTTGAAATCTATATAGATATAACATTTCTCTCCATACAAATAATGTCTCCAGATCTTCAGAGCAAACACAATAGCTGCTAGCTCTAAGTCATGTGTAGGGTAGTTTCTCTCATGGGGTTTCAGCTGATAAGATACATAAGCAATGACATTTTGATCTTGCATCAGTACACAGCCTAACCCATTATGAGAAGCATCGCTATAAATAATGTATTCTTTACCCGGTGTAGGTAAAGTCAAGACTAGAGCTTCAGTCAAACATCTCTTCAATTCATTAAAACTTTGCTGACATTTATCAGTCCACTGAAATTTCACATCTTTTTGAAGTAATTTGGTCAGTGGAGATGCCAACATAGAAAATCCCTTCACAAAGCGTTGGTAGTATCCAGCTAAACCCAGAAAACTGTGGACATCAGTAACATTTCTGAGTGGCTTCCAATTAAGGATGGCTTCAATCTTACTAGGATCTACCTTAATACCCTCGGCGGATACATGTACCCCAGGAAAGAAATCTCTTTTAGCCAAAATTCGCATTTCGACAATTTGGCATACAGCTGTTTCTCTCTTAAGGTCTGAAGCACAATCCTCAGGTGTGTATCATGCTCCTTTACATTCCTTGAATATACCAGAATATCATCAATAAACACAACCACAAATTGGTCGAGGTATGGTATGAAAACAGTGTTCATCAGATCCATAAATGTAGCTGGAGCATTGGTTAACCCAAATGGCATAACCAGAAACTCATAATGGCCATATCGAGTTCTAAAAGTAGTTTTAGGAATGCTCTGCTCTTGCACCCTCAATTGATAATAGCCCGATCTCAAGTCAATTTTGGAGAATACAGTTTCCCCCTTCAACTGATCAAACAAATCATCTATGCAGGGCAGTGGGTATCTATTCTTTATTGTCACCTTATTCAACTGCCTGTAATCAATACAAAATAGAGAGTGCCATCTTTCTTCTTAACAAACAACACTGGTGCCATGGTGACACACTAGGGCGGATGAAGCCCTTATTAAACAACTCTTGCAACTACACCTTCAACTCCTTTAGTTCAGCGGGGCGCCATTCTGTACTGGGTAATAGAGATTGGGTCCACACTAGGCATGACCTCTATTTCAAACTGCACCTCCCTTTCTGGAGGTAATCCTGGCAATTCTTCAAGAAACACATCCGAAAAGTCACATACTGTAGGAATGTCCATTAATACTGGACTCCCTAGTCGGGTGTCTACCACATGGGCAAAATATGTTTCACACCCCTTTCTTATCATTTTCTTAGTCAGTGTAGTCGAAATAAGGTTTGATGGTAACAATTGCCTCTCCCCTTGTATAACCACATTACCATACTGAGGAAGACCAAAAGTGACTGTCTTTAGTCTACAGTCAATCATTGTATGATGCCTGGCTAACCAATCCATGCCCAAGATGATATCATGATCTCTGAAGGGCATTTCAACCAAATCAGATAGAAAAGTATGTCCTTGCATCACCAAAGGACAATCCTTATACATTTTGTTAACTTTGACTTCTTGTCCTAGTGGACTAGTTACTAGCACCTCAAAATCCATTTTTACACAAGGAATAGCAAGATAACCAATGATGCTAGCACTAACATACGAGTGGGTGGAACCCTGATCAAACAATAAAAGCACATCTTGATTAAAAGTTGAGAAGGTACTAGCCACGATATCAGAAGTCTCCTCCTCTTCTCTTTGTCTCATTGTGCAAACTCTGGCTGGAGCACTGCCTTACTCTGACTGATTCACAGTGCCTTTGCTGCCTAAGGTACTACCCCTACCTCTGCCTTTGGCTCTGCCTCTGCCTCTGCTAGCTGGCTGTGAACCTCTAGTGGCAGAACTCTAAACAGCCCCTTCTGCAGTAGTAGGAGGTGGCCCAAATCTACAGGCACTAGTACAGTCCTTAGTGAAATGTCTCGTGCCCCTGCAGTTATAATAGGCTCTCATGGCCTTGTAGCATATCCCACCATGATTTCTACCACATGTTTCACATGGACGAGGAGGGAAGGAACTTTTGGTCATCTGTTGACCAGATCGAAGGGGTCTCTGTCCTAAGAATCTTCCCCTACTAGACTTTTTACCATTGTTTTATCCCCCGAAGTTCTTTCTTTTTCTAGTATTGCCACTGGAACTATGATCCACTGACTTCTCACTTTTTTCCTTTTCGGTTTTCACTTTCTCTGGTGCCCCTTCTATTTCTATTCTTTCCAGCTCTAGTGCTTGAGACATGAGTTCAGAAAAATTATCATGCCGAAATCCGACTACTTGCATTCTCAAACTGGGCTTTAAGCCGGCCTCAAACCTTTTACATCTTTCTCTACTAGTGGAAAGTAGATTCCTAGCATTGTGACTCAGGCGTGAGAATTCTCTTTCATACTCTGCCACTATTTTGCTTCCCTATTTCAAACTAAGGAACTCTTGTAACTTCATATCCACATAAGCATCTGGGATGTATTTCTATCTGAACTCTTTAAGAAAGTTGTCCCATGTCAACACTGGGGGTTCCACTAAACTATGGGGGATAGTTTTCCACCAGTTATATGCCTTCCCTTATAGAAGTGAAACTGAGCACTCAAATTTTAACTCATCGGTGCAGTGCAACTTCTTAAAAACTCTTTCAATTCTTTCTAACCACTACTCTGCTTCTAATGGATCCACAGTCCCCTTGAACTCAGTAGCCCCATATTTAATCACCTTGTCATATTGCCTAGCTAGAGACTGTGGTTGCACTAGTGGTTTTTGCAATGGGGCTTGAGTCGACATGTTACCAGCCATTTGTTGGAACAATGCAGCCACCTATTAAGCGAACTGAGCAGGAAACTGCAGCATGGGAGGAGCTGGTGCAACTGAGCCACTCACATTTTGAAGAGTTGGGGCTTCCCCTTATGCCTCAGTCTCTACTGATTGTTCAACAGAACAGTCCCCTTCTTCCATAATCCAATAGAGGGTATTCTATATCCTGAACAAATAACACGAGGAGATTTGTCTTCGTTAGTTCATATTTATGATATAATGCACTGTATGTATCAAACAATGACATTGAGCAGTTGTACTTATCAAAGAAAATATTCAAATTCACAGGTTAAAATATACTTTAAAAACTTAATCCGATGCCACTAAAACATGTCACACCATAACCCCCCCCCTCCCCCCCGTAAGGCATAACATGATCCCGTAGTATACCTACTGAATTATCAAACTTCGCCTACCGATAATCCACTAAATATACTATTAGGGATTTTAAACCAATTCGCATTCATTTTTGAAGTGGTGGGAAACTTTCAATAGGTAATAAAACCTTTAATTGAAGTTAAATCATATATCAAATTTTCATTCAATTTTAAGATTCTGTAATTTTTATAGAAAATTCGGCAGAGTGCCGTCTATATTTGGGAAAAACAGTTTTTCAAAAACCTATAAAAACACTACCAATAAATTTATTTCAACCCCAAACTCCAATATAGTTTCAACTAAACTCAATTGCAATAACAAATTTTCGCAATTTCAAGTTACTCATCACTTAAAAAAAAAATACAAAACCAAGAACTTAAACATTTTATTATTAAGGAATAATAAGTTTATAAATTTTTACAATAGTCAAAATAAAATTCTCAAAATTTAATATACAACTAATCAACTTCATTATGTACATACACACAGTTCATATACATCAAAATAAAAATTTACAAAGGGGTATAATCTATCTACCTGGCAAAATCCCAAATGCAGTCACTTCTAGTCACAAGAAGCCTTTTATGCTGCTTTATCTATCTCTTTACCTGCGACAGCAATGAAAAGCCATCGCTGAGCCAATGTCTCAGTGGTGCACAACATTAAGAGAATGATAATTTTAAACAATAAATAAATCACAAGTAAATCACTTGATGTGTGGATACATAAAATCATGCTTAATTTCGAAAGACAGAAAATTTCTTAAAGAAATTAAATTTCATTTCATAATTCACCAAATAACAATTCTAACAAGTCGCACACAGCTTAATCCTGATACCAATGTCCAATTCGTCCCAATAGCCAACGGCTAATAAGGAATAACATAGGTAGCTAGCAAAATATATGAGTGCTCATCCAATTCATCCTCAACTGGCACACACCTCAACACTTCAGCCAAAGAGGGAATTAAAAACCAATTCGTTCCACTAGGCAAGCTAGTGAGGAATTCAATCACATAATCATGATCGCTGTGGTTTCAAACTATTTTACAATTTCCAAGCATCAAAACATTCATCAAATTACATTCAAATAAATTTCTCAACATTTAGGCCAACATTAAACAATTGGTGTTATTCGAAACGTTCGATAGCAATTAAAGTCATAAATTAATTTTCACCCTTAAATCAAATTAAAAAGTCAATTGAAAATCAATAAGAACTAGTTGTTGTGCACCAATATTTTATGAGTCACCTCTTGGCCTTGACTCACTTCCTCTTTGTCCTTTCCAGTGTCTTTTTGTACTGAAACACACAATTTAAAGTGTTTTAGTACTCATTTAAATCATTTCTAATAAGAAATTTCAATAATTAAATTTTTGCAGACTTATTCTACCCACTACGGTTTATAAGTTTGGGTCTTTTACATTTTTATTTATGGAAGTACTATTCATTACATTATTTAAGTCAAAATGTTGATTTTTTCATCTTTAATAGGTATGTTAGTCCTAAATGCACTCACATACCACATATTGAGTATCAAATTTGTTTGCATTGTTGCCACTTAAAATTCAAAGTTTCCTAGGAGAATTTGTAAATTTTCAATCTTGGGTCACTCATTTCTACTGTTCCATAGAACTTTCTTATAGTAGGAATTTGGCTAAATGTCCTTCAACAAAGTTGTTCCTTATTGCGTCTAGTTTAATTCCCTCTTTGAATCACTCCATTTGGAGCTTTGTAGCTGAAGTTATGGCCATTTAACCATAACTGGTCGGATTGGTTACAACTCAGAAATTCTGGGCAATTTAGGGTTCTGGCAGATTTAAGGACCTAATTTTGGTTGGCAATTTGACTAGGTTATTGTCAGAACTTAGGTTTGCTTTCTTCATGAAAGTTGTTCTACTATGTCATAGCTTTCCAATGCCAAAAAAATCAGGTCATTTGGACCTTTCTACACCAAGTTATGACCATTTGAACAAGTACTATTCATATGGTCAATTATGTACAGGGGCAAGGTGCCTAATCTGGATTCAACTGAATTTTATTCTAGCTTATGGTCAATTTTAGGGCAAAGCTTCTACATGGAAATTGTTGCATTAGGTCTTAATTTTCATCTCCAATTGGTCCCACACCAATTGGAGCAACAGAAGTCAATTTATGGCTGCCTAAGTGGACTAAGGTCAAATTGCCCAGATTGGGGCAGCACCACATTCACCAGTTCAATCCAATCTATGCATTAAATCACACTCTAAATGACACCAATTGACTAATTTAAACATCAATTTGGTCAATTTACATTAATTCACAAAACCTCCAAATTTTCCCCAAATTTCTAATGGTCAAGAACCTTAATTCCTCAATTTATCACAATCCATGAAATCAAAGTGTATAAAGCTCACTTACATACTCAATTAAGCATGAATACCTCTTTAATTCCCATAATTTTCACCAAACCCTATTCATGCATAGGTGGGCCAAATTTCATGAAGCTTCACACATGAGTAGTTTCTTGATTTTCTATGTAATTTCCTACTTATTCAAGTTCATTTCTATGCATTTTACTCAAATTAAGTTGGAAATAGGGACTTACTTGTTGAGCAGAATTTGAAACTCCCCTATCTCCTCAAGTTCTTGGTTTTAATGGCAGCCAAGCTTCCTATCAAGGTCCAACGACAAACTTTTGTTCAAGTAACTTGAGGGTTTATGGTGGAAAGGAGAGAAATTTGGAGCTTAATGTGTATAACAATGGAGGTTTTGTAAAAGAAAAGAGAGAGAAGAGAGAAAGAGGAGAGGGACGGCTATTTGTGTAGAAGAAGACCACAATTTCATTTCTTTTTAATTCTTATTTATTTATGTGTAATTATCCTAAATTTTCACAATTTAAAGTTATAAATTTATGAGGTCATGCTTACCTCACTTAAGTGATGTCATAAAGCTTTATTTTAATTTCTTTAATTTTGTTTTCTTTTCTTTTCATACACCTTTCCCTTTTTGTTCTATTTTTCAAAATATTAATTTTCTATATATTATTGGATATTTAGGCCAAGAGTCACCTCTGGGGGTGAATTGACCAAATTGCCCCTTACCGGTCTGATCTGATTTTGTAATAACACTGTATTGCTCCCTAAACCCTGATCTAATTATTTGAGCAGTTTTCCAATTCTTTTCTGTGGTTTTCTAATTTCCACTAGCTTCACAATAATTCCTAGGCCTGTGAAGTCACAATGTCTCATACGAAATTAGGGTTTTGACTGACCTTGCAGTCACTTCCCAGTACGGTCACCCATCGCTGTGACCCTGACTTATTTAATCTTTTATGCCTTGTTTTCTTGTTTTCTATTTTATCTTCATACAATTGTTATTAATTTTTTTTATAGCTTTTCTAGGCAACTTAAATATGGTTCTAAGCCACTTGACTATCCAGACCAGCATTGGTCACCGAAACAGTGAAATATATAGAACTACTGAACATAGGGGCATTACATGAAAAACTGATGACAATTATGGGCAAAGTTAAAGAGGGGAAGGAGACTGATTATGAGCTGAAAGAAGATGGGTGCCTATGTTATAAAGGCAGAATTTGTGTACCAGGAGATGAAGAACTGAAAAAGAATATCTTGAAAGAGGCACATAGTAGCTTCCATGTTTTGCACCCAGGAAGTACCAAGATGTATCATGACCTGAAGGCACAGTGTAACATCCCTATGTTCGGTAGTGTGTTCTACTGCTCCAGTGACCAGTGTTGTCCGGACAACTAGAATGCCTAGAACTACACTTCGATACGAGTGAGGAGACATAAAATAATGAAATACAAGAAAATAAAATACAAGAAAACCAAAGGAAAAATAATAGCAAAGAAATGTAACCAAGTTAAGCGAGCCGAGAACCCTAACGATGGTGATCATGATCGAAGTCACGGCATGGACCGTTGACTAGCCCTGGACTGTGGGGAACCCTGGAAAATATTTTTAGGACTCAAATAAATATTTATTGAAGTATAAATATCATTAGAAATATCAAAGAAAAATTAAATAATTAGTACAAAGAAAAGTGAGAAATCGAAAAACGGACAAAACCCAGTGTTACCGAAAAATCGGGAATGCAACCCGAACAGGGGCATTGTGGTCATTTGACATCCCGAGTTGTCTTTTGACCTAAATCTCCATTAAAAATAAATAATACTACACTTGGAAAATATAATGAAAAATTAATTTAGTGGTACCTAATGTAAATAGCAAAAATGGAGTGTAAATGGAGTAATTATCAATTAAAACATACAATATAGTTTAATTAAGGTGAGTGGACCACTATGGATTAAATTAAACACTAAATGGGTAGCTGTATATCCACTAACCAATCTGCAATTCATCTTCTTCAATTGAGAAGTCCCATTGCCGCATGAACGCTCAAACCCCTCCCATGGCCTCCCAAATGCATGGCTCATTATACCCATTTTCAAGCTAGATTTTTGTTTACTTGTCTTCATTAATTTTGATCCTCACACCATGGGCAGTAGATAGGCAGCAAGAAAGGAAAGTTTTTGTGGAGTTTTGAAGAATTTCCAAAGTGGTAAGTTTGTGTTTTTTATTATTGTTTAATTAAAGTTTGTAAGGATGTTATGGGTGTTTGATTTATGAAGAAATTTTTGAGGTTTGATGTTGAATGGGAATGTGTACTTTTAGCAGCCATGGAAATACCTTGAAGGTAGTTTATTTTTGCTTGTAAATGGTGAATTAAATGATTGATTAAATGTATATTGTGTAGGAAATTGTTTGGGTGATGTATACTTAGTATATGTAAATGTGAAATGAAATTTAAAGCTTGGAAATTAATGGAATGTAAATGTACCATTGTGGCAGTTTGTTAGCTCTTGAAGAATGCTGGAATTCATGCTTGGTTTATGAAATAATGATGTTAAATTGTGATAGGGGTTATGGCAGCTTGAGTGCATGTGTGAAGTTGGATATGTAAATGAGCATGAATTGGTGATTGAATTGTTATAAATTGAGTGGGAAAAATTCTGCACTTATTGGTGCACATTGAATGTAATTGTAAGCTGCCAAAATGACCTATAAAATGTTGTAAATTATGTTTAGGTTGTGGCACAACCAGAATTGGTTTGAATGTTGAGTTTGGGAAGTGTTAAAAGTGATCCTTGATGTGTATGCAAGAAATGCAATAAGGCAGTTTGTGTTTTAGACTTATAACTTTAAGTGTGTGGCTCCAATTGGTATGAGACCAATTGGAGGTGAAACTAGGCACAAAATGTGCCAACTTTCATGAAGGAAGCTTGCCAAAATTCAGATTGCAAGGTAGCTTGAAAAATAACCAAATCCGGATTAAGTGCAATTGAGGCCTGAAAATTGACCATTTGGGCAGCAGTTAGTGTTTAGCCCATAACTCACTCAAAACAGGTCCAATTGACCTGATATTTTAACCATGAGTAGTTAAGACCCATATATACAAGTCTTATAAAGACACCAAAGCCTAGAAATGACCATAAGCAAGTCAAACAGCTTGCACAAGTTTGGGTCCAAAAACTGGCCGAGCCTAAAATGACCTAAAGTGACCAATTTTGATGCAATTTGACCAGCAATAGTAAAATGATCATAACTTGGTGTACATAACTCAGAAAGACTTGAAATTTTTCCCCGCGTTCCATAATACAAAGATCTACAAGTTTGTAGTTTTGACTGAAACTCGAAAACCGACGGAACAAGGTCATCCGGCTAGGTCAAACTAGTATCCCGGAATCCAGCAAATTGCAAGAAAATGCAGTATACACGGAAATGAATTTGGTAAAATGTACCAACCCTAAAATACTATCGAATGTGGCACATTAGTAACACTAAAACCTAATTTACCCAGAATGCATCAAGGGTCGACATATTAGGTGATTAAGCAAATAATAGCATTCAATGAATTATTTACCAAGCATTATCGTTAGAGACAGTTTAATTAAGTACTGAAACACTTCAAATTGTGTTTTTCAGTTAGCAAAGACTCAGGGAAAGGGAAGGAAACACTGAGTCAAGACTAGGAGACATTTATCAGAGGTTTGTGCACAACAGTTATTTCTTTTGAATTTTTCAATTGAAATAAACTATGACTATTTGTATATTATTGTTTTTAATTATGGAAATGTGTTTAAATGGATACTTATTGCTTGAAAAGCATTGTAAATGGTTTGAAACTGTGGAAAAATTGATTTAGTGTGATTTGTGAAAATTTGAAGTTAATTATGAATTGTGTTGCCATTTTTTGAATGAATTTATGACTTTAGAAATTTATTGGATTCTCACGAATCATTTGAATAAAATTTTTGGAATTGATTTTGTGTTCACACTTAGCATGACAGTATCATATCAGTCCTTCTCCATTTATGGGGTTGTGATCGTTTATTTTCCTTCTCCATTTATCGAGTCGTGATCGTTTATTTTTCTCCCTTTCTGGTTTACCAGTTGAGGTGATCGGATGAGTACTCATTATATAGCTAGCTCCCTTCCTCATTGATTTCGATTAGTGGGGTTGTGATTGCTTTGTCGTGGTGTACAACGCGGCATTGATCAGAAATTTTATGTCATGGCTTATGTTGTGAATGAATTGGCAACATTGTATTCTGAAATTATTAGACTAAATTGTGTTATTATGCGATTTGATAATTTGTGAAATGGAGTTTAAATTCTTATTGACATTCACTATCTTTTGAATTTAACCATGTTTTGACTATTGAGATTTATTGTGATATTGTGAATTGGAGTTTAAATTCTTATTGACATTCACTGTCTTTTGAATTTAACTACATTTTGATTACTGAGATTTATTGTGATATTGTGTTAAATTCCTTATAACATTCATTGTCATAAATTTAACTATGGTTTTACGTATCTATCATTTGTATGATTTATGAACTATGATTTAAAGTTGTATTTGGTTAACGTTGTGCACCGCTGAGACATTGTCTCAGCGATAGCTTTTCATTGCTATCGCAGGTAGACAGACGGACAGGGCAGCAGACTAGGCTGCTAGTACATCCAGCGAGAGATTATTGGGTATAATGAGTATACCACATTTTGCATTTTGTACTGTAATGTATAACCACTGTATGTACATAGTGTTCTTGGTTTTGAGCAATTGTAATTTCAAATTGTACATTGAAGTTGTAAAATAATTATGAGTTATTTTTGCTTGTAAAAATTTTATTATATTTCTTGTATCTCAGTCTTTGAAAAATCACTGTGGATTTGAGTTGAGAAATATGTTGTGTTGAGAAATACGTTGGAGTTGAGATTTGGAAATATATTGAAGTGCTTTTTACAGGTTTTCTGAAGAACTGTTTTATTCAAAATACAGATAGCACTCTGCCAAAAGTTTTATAGAAATTTCAAATAATTCAAATGTGTTAGTTCTATCACTTCAGCTCAAAAAGGTTTTAACACCTGTAAATGGTGCTCACCACTGTAAAAGAAGTAAGAAAAGTTTTTAAAATCCCTTGTAGTGTATTTAATGGGTTATCAGTAGACGGAGTTGGTAATTCATTAGGTATACTACGGGATCATGTTATGCCTTACAGAGGGGTAGGGTGTGACATGTTTTAGTCGTATTAGAGCAAAGTTTTTAAATTCTGTTTTCACATGTTATTTGAATATTCTTTCTTCATAGTACAACTGCTCAATATCATTGTTTGATACATACAGTACATTACATTATAAATATGCACTAATGAGAGGAAATCTCCTTGTGTTAATTGTTAAGGAGGTCTAAGATCCTCGAATTGAATATGGAAGAGGGTGATCGTTTAGTCGATCAATCTATTGAGGCTAAGGTGCAAGGGGATGCTGACCCTACACAATGTCGTGGTTCAAGAAGACCACCGCAGCATCGTAGTTTCTGCTCGGTTCGCCACAGATGGCTGCAATATTCCAACAAAATGGCTGGTGATGTGCCTACTCAAGTCCCAATACAGACACCAGTGGTACAAACACAGTCTCCTACTAGGCAGTATGACAAATTGATGAAGTATGGGGCTACAGAGTTCAAGGGGACAGTAGATCCTCTAGAGGCTGAACAGTGGTTAGAGAGGATGGATAGGGTATTCAAGAAACTGCATTGCACAGAGGAACTCAGATTTGAATACTCAGTATCTTTGCTACAGGGGGATGCTTATGACTGGTGGAAAACCATTCCCCACAGTCTGGTAGAACCTGCAGTGCTAACATGGAATGACTTTCTCACAGAATTCAGACAAAAATATGTCCTTGATGCTTATGTAGACCAGAAGATATAAGAATTCCTAAGTATGAAATAGGGGAGCATATCAGTGGCTGAGTATGAAAGAGAATTTTCCCGCCTGAGCCATTATGCAGTAAGTTTACTTGCTACCAGCAGGGAGAGATGCAAGAGGTTTGAAACCGGCTTGAAGCCCAGTATCAGATTACAAGTGGTCGGATTCAAACACACTAACTTCTCTGAACTTGTTTCTCAAGCCCTAGAGTTGGAAAGAATTGAGTCTGAAGCTGCTCCTGAAAGAAAAAAATCAGAGAAGATAGAGAAAGAGGAAAAATCAGTAGAACAGAGTTCCAGTGGTCCTACTGGAAAGAGGAAGAACTATGGGGGACACAGCAGAGGTGGCAAGAAGTCTAGTAGGGGAAGATATTCAGGACAGAAGCCTCCTCTATCTGGTCAGTAGAGTACCAGAGGTTCTTACCCTTCCCGCCAATGTGAAACTTGTGGAAGATATCATGGTGGGATATGCTATAAGGCTATTGGAGCCTGTTATAACTGTGGAGGCACAGGACACTTTGCCAAGGACTGCACCAGTAGTCGCAGAGTTGGACCACCTCCTACTACTGCAGAAGGGTCAGTTCAGAGCCCTGTCACCAGAAGTTCACAACCACCCAGCAGAGGTAGAGGCAGGGGTAGAGGTAGCCCAGTAGGCAGCCAAGGCACAGTGAAACATTCAAAGCAAAATAGTGCTCCAGTCAGAATCTATGCAATAAGGCAGAGAGAAGAGGTCAAGACATCTGATGTTGTGGCTAGTACCTTCTCAACTTTTAATCAAGATGTGTTTGTGTTATTTGATCCGGGTTTTACCCATTCTTATATGTGTGCTAGCATCATTGATTGCATTGCTGTTCCATGTACAAAAATGGACTTTGAGGTGCTAGTAACAAGTCCGTTAAGACAGGAGGTCAGGGTTAATAAAATGTATAGAGATAGTCCTTTAAGATAAGGATTGTGATAATAAGTGAAATTAGTTTTAGAAGAGTTTATCGGCGAAAAGTATTTTCTGACACACCATAAATTATAAAGCTAATTGGCGAGCCTACTTAATGTAAGGCAAGAGGACGTAAAAGTAAGATGCAGTAATGGAATTGCTCTAGATGAGGGCAAGGATGTTACTGTTAGTAATTGCTAATGGATATTGTAATCAGAATAAGTTCGGATATCAGTGAATTCAAAAAGTATAAAGGATAGGAAAGTTTGATCTATTGAGATATATTGTAGTAACTATGCAGTGTTCTTGATGTTTATACTGTAAGCTGTAGATTATAGTACTAACTTGAGATTATTGTGTAAAGCTACGTAATACCCGATAGTACACCTAGATGAGAATAGTTGCCAACGGCATCTGTTTTGGTATAGTTATGCCAGGACAGAATTTAATTGTTAGGAATAAGTTTGAAAATCCTACTTAGGGATCTAAAACTCAAAAGTTAGAATATCGAAAGGTTATAATTCAGTACAAAAGGAAGTAAGTTATAGAATATTGACAGATAAAAAGAGTTATGGAAGTAGAGATTTTAACAGTTGATTCATATATAACAAAGAAATATTACGAATGTAAGGAAGACTATGGACTAGAATGGTCAGAGGACCAATGACTAAATAAGTGATTCTAACATGACCTCAAGGGTCATTCAAGAAGGAACATGAATCGAAATATTAGACAGCACAATAGTAAGAGGAGATTGGTGTTATCCAAACAAATTAAACGTTGTATTAGATTGTTAAAAGTCTTATACAAATTTGAGGAAAAGAAGATTATACAATCGTATAGAAAGGAGAAAATAAACGTATGACTATTGTAAGATGGCTATTGGGTAAAATTTCGTGGACGAAATTTATTTTAAGGGGGGGAGAATTGTAACACCCCTATGTTCGATAGTGCGTTCTACTGCTCCAGTGACCAGTGTTGCCCGGACAGCTAGAATGCCTAGAACTACACTTCGATATGAGTGAGGAGACATAAAATAATGAAATAAAAGAAAATAAAATACAAGAAAAACAAAGGAAAAATAATAGCAAAGAAATGTAACAAAGTTAAGCGAGCCGAGAACCCTAACGATGGGTGACCGCAACGGGAAGTCACGGCGTGGACCGTTGACTAGCCCTGGACTGCGGGGAACCCTAGAAAATATTTTTAGGACTCAAATAAATATTTATTAAAGTATAAATATCATTAGAAATATCAAAGAAAAATTAAATAATTAGTACAAAGAAAAGTGAGAAATCGAAAAATGGACAAAACCCGGTGTTACAGAAAAATTGGGAATGCAACCCGAACAGGGGCATTGTGGTCATTTGACATCCTGAGTTGTCTTTTGACCTAAATCTCCATTAAAATTAAATAATACTACACTTGGAAAATATAATGAAAAATTAATTTAGTGGTACCTAATGTAAATAGCAAAAATAGAGTGTAAATGGAGTAATTATCAATTAAAACATATAATATAGTTTAATTAAGGTGAGTGGACCACTATGGATTAAATTAAACACTAAATGGGCAGGTGTATATCCACTAACCAATCTGCAATTCATCTTCTTCAATTGAGAAGTCCCATTGCCGCATGAAAGCTCAAACCCCTCCCATGGCCTCCCAAATGCATGGTTCATTATACCCATTTTCAAGCTAGATTTTTGTTTACTTGTCTTCATTAATTTTGATCCTCACACCATGGGCAGTAGATAGGCAGCAAGAAAGGAAAGTTTTTGTGGAGTTTTGAAGAATTTCCAAAGTGGTAAGTTTGTGTTTTTTATTATTGTTTAATTAAAGTTTGTAAGGATGTTATGGGTGTTTGATTTATGAAGAAATTTTTGAGGTTTGATGTTGAATTGGAATGTGTACTTTTGGCAACCATGGAAACACCTTGAAGGCAGTTTATTTTTGCTTGTAAATGGTGAATTAAATGATTGATTAAATGTATATTGTGTAGGAAATTGTTTGGGTGATGTATACTTAGTATATGTAAATGTGAAATGAAATTTAAAGCTTGGAAATTAATGGAATGTAAATGTACCATTGTGGCAGTTTGTTAGCTCTTGAAGAATGCTAGAATTCATGCTTGGTTTATGGAATAATGATGTTAAATTGTGATAGGGGTTATGGCAGTTTGAGTGCATGTATGATGGTGTGAAGTTGGATATGTAAATGAGCATGAATTGGTGATTGAATTGTTGTAAATTGAGTGGGACAAATTCTGCACTTATTGGTGCACATTGAATGTAATTGTAAGCTGCCAAAATGACCTATAAAATGTTGTAAATTATGTTTAGGTTGTGGCACAACCAGAATTTGTTTGAATGTTGAGTTTGGTAAGTGTTAAAAGTGATCCTTGATGTGTATGCAAGAAATGCAATAAGGCAGTTTGTGTTTTAGGCCTATAACTTTAAGTGTGTGGCTCCAATTTGTATGAGACCAATTGGAGGTGAAACTAGGCACAAAATGTGCCAACTTTTATGAAGGAAGTTTGCCAAAATTCTGCTTGCAAGGTAGCTTGAAAAATGACCAAATCCGGATTAAGTGCAATTGAGGCCTGAAAATTGACCATTTGGGTAGCAGTTAGTGTTTAGCCCATAACTCACTCAAAACAGGTCCAATTGACCTGAAATTTTAACCATGAGTAGTTAAGACCCATATCTACAAGTCTTATGAAGTCACCAAAGCTCAGAAATGACCATAATCAAGTCAAACAGCTTGCACAAGTTCGGGTCCAAAAACTGGCCGAGCCTAAAATAACCTAAAGTGACCTAAAGTGACCAATTTTGATGCAATTTGACCAGCAATAGTAAAATGACCATAACTTGGTCTACATAACTCAGAATGACCTGAAATTTTCCTCGCGTTCCATAAGACATTGATCTACAAGTTTGTAGTTTTGACCAAAACTCGAAAACCGAGGGAACTAGGTTGTCTGGCTAGGTCAAACTAGTATCCCGGAATCCAGCAAATTGCAAGAAAATGCAGTATACACGGAAATGAATTTGGTAAAATGTACCAACCCTTAAATACTATCAAATGTGACACATTAGTAACATTAAAACCTAATTTACCTAGAATGCATCGAGGGTCGACATATTAAGTGATTAAGCAAATAATAGCATTCAATGAATTATTTACCAAGCATTATCGTTAGAGACAGTTTAATTAAGTACTGAAACACTTCAAATTGTGTTTCTCAGTTAGCAAAGACTCAGGGAAAGGGAAGGAAACATTGAGTCAAGACCAGGAGACAGTTATCAGAGGTTTGTGCACAACAGTTATTTCTTTTGAATTTTTCAATTGAAATAAATTATGACTATTTGTATATTATTGTTTTTAATTATGGAAATGTGTTTGAATGGATACTTATTGCTTGAAAAGCATTGTAAATGGTTTGAAACTGTGGAAAAATTGATTTAGTGTGATTTGTGAAAATTTGAAGTTCATTATGAATTGTGTTGCCATTTTGTGAATGAATTTATGACTTTAGAAATTTATTGGATTCTCACGAATCATTTGAATAAAATGTTTAGAATTGATTTTGTGTACACACTTAGCATGATAGTATCATATCAGTCCTTCTCCATTTATGGGGTTGTGATCGTTTATTTTCCTTTTCCATTTATCGAGTCATGATCGTTTCTTTTTCTCCCTCTCTGGTTTACCAGTTGAGGTGATCGGATGAGTACTCATTATATAGCTAGCTCCCTTCCTCATTGATTTCGATTAGTGGGGTTGTGATTGCTTTGTTGTGGTGTACAATGCGGCATTGATCGGAAATTTTGTGTCATGGATTAAGTTGTGAATGAATTGGCAACATTGTATTCTTAAATTATTTGACTAAATTGTGTTATTATGCGATTTGATAATTTGTGAAATGGAGTTTAAATTCTTATTGACATTCACTGTCTTTTGAATTTAACCATGTTTTGACTATTGAGATTTATTGTGATATTGTGAATTGGAGTTTAAATTCTTATTGGCATTCACTGTCTTTTGAATTTAACTACATTTTGATTACTGAGATTTATTGTGATATTGTGTTAAATTCCTTATAACATTCATTGTCTTAAATTTAACTATGGTTTTACGTATCTATCATTTGTATGATTTATGAACTATGATTTAAAGTTGTATTTGGTTAACGTTGTGCACCACTGAGACATTGTCTTAGCGATAGCTTTTCATTGCTATCACAGGTAGACAGACGGACAGTGCAGCAGACTAGGCTGCTAGTACATCCAGCGAGAGATTATCGGGTATAATGAATATACCACATTTTGCATTTTGTACTGTAATGTATGACCACTGTATGTACATAGTGTTCTTGGTTTTGAGCAGTTGTAAATTCAAATTGTACATTGAAGTTGTAAAATAATTATGAGTTATTTTGGCTTGTAAAAATTGTATTATATTTCTTGTATCTCAGTCTTTGAAAAATCACTGTGGATTTGAGTTGAGAAATATGTTGTGTTGAGAAATATGTTGGAGTTGAGATTTGGAAATATATTGAAGTGCTTTTTACAGGTTTTCTGAAGAACTGTTTTATTCAAAATACAGATAGCACTCTAACAAAAGTTTTACAGAAATTTCAAATAATTCAAATGTGTTAGTTCTATCACTTAAGTTCAAAAAGGTTTTAACACCTGTAAATAGTGCTCACCACTGTAAAAGAAGTAAGAAAAGTTTTTAAAATCCCTTGTAGTGTATTTAATGGGTTATCAGTAGACGGAGTTGGTAATTCATTAGGTATACTACAGGATCATGTTATGCCTTACAGAGGGGTAGGGTGTGACACACAGTACTGGTGGCTTGGAATGAAGGAAGAGATTGGTGATTTTATGGCCAGATGTCTGACATGCCAGTAGGTTAAAGCTAAGCATCAGGTTCCATCAGGGTTGTTGCAACCTATATCTATACCAGAGTGGAAATGGGACTGCATCACCATGGATTTTATCACTGGGCTGCCATTGACACAGAAGAAGCATGATACCATCTGGGTGATTGTAGACAGATTAACACAGTCAACACACTTCCTACCTATCAGAACTGACTATTCGCTAGAGAAATTAGCAAAAATCTACATAGTTGAGATAGTACGGTTACATGGAGTGCTGATATCGATCATATCTGACCAGGACCCGAGGTTTACTTCAAGGTTTTGGAAGAAGCTACAGGAGTCATTAGGCACTCAACTGCACTTTAGTATGGCTTATCATCCTCAGACGGATGGACAGTCTGAAAGGGTGATTCAGGTAACCAATAAAACTTAGTGAATTGTATAAATGTTAAAATATTGATAATAATGACATGACATGAATGACATGATAGGTATTGGAGGATATGCTTTGGAGCTGCATTATTGACTTTGAAGGAAGTTGGGAGAAGTATCTTCCTTTGGTAGAGTTTGCTTACAATAATAGCTATTAAGCCAGCATAAAAATGGCTCTATATGAAGCATTGTATGGGAGAAGATGTAGAACTCCCTTGTGTTGGACAGAGATGGGTGAAGAGAAAGTAGGGGGCCCAGACTTTGTGAGACAGGTAGAAGAAAAAGTGAAGCTTGTGACACCCCTTACCCGTGTACAGTATACCCGAGTAAGTAATGCCACCTGGTGTACCGGCACACTCTAATATTCCTCAATTAATTTAGACAATGCTTTTGCATATAATTTATGAAATACAATTTATTTAAACCATTCATCAAAAGTATCATTCATTTAAGGTTCCGAAAATTTTAAAGAAAATCCGGCGGAGTACCGGCTAAAAATGGAGAAAACCGTTCTTCGGAACCTGTTAAAAACACTTCCAATAGACAAATTCATTCATTCTCAACTTCAATATTATCACAAAACTCAATATCAATGTTTCAACAATTTTTCAGTTTCAGGTTTCAACAACCTTTTCATTTCTCAACATCCATTTCTCATATACAAGCAATAAATACATGCTCAAATCTTGCATTCATAGTCATAACTTTCATTATTTACATAAACATCAAAATATATTACATGAGTTCAAATACATATGAGAAAATACAAATCTGCTACAAAATATCAAAATGACAAAATGACACCTAGTGCCCTACCGATGAACTGCAAGTAGTGAGGTGACACGCATAATCGAGCGTAATCGGATGGACTCACCCACCGTGGTCTCTGGGCTCACGATCGGAATCTCCAGTACCTACGCGTGGCAAAAGCAACGCGCTAAGCAATAATGCTTAGTGGTGCAATAATATAATAGAAGAAATTGGCAAGAAAATAAATGTGTATGCAAAGTGTATGCTTTCTTTGTTTGATTTTGGTATATTCATTAATTCATTAACTCTATTCACTTTTATCCATTTGGTTGCCCCAAGTAACCTACACTAGACGACTAGACTGGATAACGGGTAAACTGGCGCTGGGTACCTAGTACCTCGGGCCGTCACACCATCGGTCACATATGCATCTCCCGGTGTGTAATGCGACTAACAATGTCAGAATAATATCAGGCACAAGGCCAAGTCTCAATACAAAGTCAGAATGGCTAAAAGCCATGAAATCACAAAATGGCATTTTTGCCATATGCAGTACTGCTAACTGAACCCTATTGGCATGCCAAACTATCCAAACCAATCTTGTTAGGTATACTAGGGCATTTGAAACTTTTAAATTTGTCAATTTGTGAATTTCAACTTTTTGGGTGTTACTATTCATCATTGGTCAACAAAAATGTTGACTTTTAGCATAAAAATGTGTACATCAACTTTGGCACTCCCAACATACCACATTTGGTGTTTAAAACTTGTTGGCATTAAGTGTTTTTGCAATTTCAAAGTGTAACCCACACTAGCAGAAAATTTCAGTTTTGGTGCCCTAACTTCACTGTTCCATTGGACACTGTTACTGTTGGAATTTGAAGAAATGTAAAACATGAAAGTTGTTCCTTATTTTGTCTAGTTGAATTTCCTTTTTTGAATCACTCCATTTGGAGTTTTGTAGCTCCAGATATGGCTCAAAAACCCAAGCTGCCCGGATATGCAGTCTGCAGAATTTTACCATATCTACAGTGCATGAACAGTGACTTGAGTCACTTGGTTGAATGGGTTCTGGCCATAATTTGGGGTAGGTTCCTTCATGAAAGTTGTTTGTCTATGTCTTAACTTGTTGCTGTAAAAATTTCAGACCAATTGACCAAATCTACAGTGACTTATGGCCAAATGAACAGTTACTGTTCATTTGGTCAAATTCTGCATAGGCAGTTTCAGGGTTCCGGATTGTGGCTGAGTTTTGACCCTTTTGCTTTGGTCTTTCGGGCATGGTTTCTTCAGAAAAAATGTGCCATTATAAGCCTAGTTTTATGTCCAATTGGCCAAACATCAATTGGACAAGCACAGCCCAAGTTATGGCAGTGCAAAGGGACTGAAATTTCAGTCCCTATGCTGCTGTCCATAGGGCAGATTTCACCTCACTTTGCCATAGCATTTTTCAGTCCCATTTATGGTCAACATATCTAAAATGGTCACTAATTGACCATTACAATGTGCCCTAACAATTTCCTAAGCCAATTCACACTTTCACCTTTCCAAACCCTAATTTCCATATGAATTTTTCACAACATGCTTTAATTAACTATCTCTTTCAATAATCACATGCATACATGGTTTAATCTTGATATCTAGTCCACTTTAAGTCCATCAAAACACTCATACCTTTTCATTCAATAGGGCTGCCAAAACTTAGGGCATGGATAGACATAGATTTCATTCATTTTAGTTATAAATTCCTACTTATTCCAAGTCTCTAACATAGAATTTAAAAAGCTTTAATTGTATATATGCACTAACCTTGTTTGGGCAGAATTTTCCCAAGCAATTCCTTCACTTTCTTGGCTTTTCTTGGCTGCCAAAGGCTTTAGCAAGGTTCTAGGGCAAGTTTTAGTGAAGCTAGGTTAGGATTTTATGGTGAGACAAGGTAGGAAATCAAGCTTGCTTGATTGAGCTCCAATGGAGGGTGGAAGGAAGGGTTCACGTTTTTGGTGGAGAAGAAGGAGAAGAAGAGCAGCTGATTTTTGATCCTCATTAGTCTTCATTTATCTCTTTAACTTGTTAGTCAAAGGATGGCTTATTTGTGATTGGTCCACATTTCCTTAATGACATCACTTTGAGGTCATAATTTGCATTTGTTGCATTTTTCTTTTCTTTCCTCCACTACTCATTTTCAATTTAATTTCTAGCAATATTTCTTCATATTTTATGTCATATTAATTATTTACTCAACTAGACAAGTCGGCCAAAAATCACCTCGGAAGGCGAAATGACCAAAATGCCCTCTGTTTGGCTTAACGGGTCAAAATCGTCTGTACCGATTGAAAAATTTTTCTAGGTATTTTCTTGGCATTCTAATGCCATGGGAACCTCAATTACCCTTCTCTGGAGTCCCAAAAATTATTTTATAATTTTTCCCTGTCTAGGGCTCCTCGTTGCAGAACCGCAACTTCCCTCCGTGACCCATCGCTTGGGCACCTGCTTTGACTTCGGTTGTATTTTATTTCTAAAATTTTTAATAAATTTTTCTTATTAATATTTGAGTTAATTAGGGTTCCTGACTTTAGTTTAAATATTTTTCCGGACGTTCTAGCTGTCCGGACCGACACCGGTCACCGGAACAGTAGGGTGTACGGAATGGTTACCGGGAGGGTGTTACAACTCTTCCCCTCTAATTTAAATTTCGTCCTCGAAATTTACCTGATGCAAACAGTTGAGGGAACTGTTGCCTCATCGTCTCTTCACTTTCCCAAGTTGCCTCCTCGGTGTTGTGGTGCCTCCAAAGCACTTTCACCAATGGAATTTGCTTGTTCCTCAACTCTTTTACTTCCCGAGCCAGGATCCGTAGAGGTTCTTCTTCATATGTCAAATCCGGCTGTATTTCAATTTCTTCTCTGGAGATGACATGTGAAGGGTCTGAGCGATATCTTCTGAGCATAGACACGTGGAACACATTGTGGATCTTGTCCAGCTCTGGTGGTAAAGCTAGCCTATAGGCCACTGGACCCACACGTTCAATGACTTCATATGGGCCAATGAACCTAGGGCTTAACTTACCTTTCCTTCCAAACCTCAATACCTTCTTCCATGGTGACACCTTGAGAAACACTTTGTCGCCAACCACATATTCTATTTCTTTTCTCTTCAGGTCGGCATAAGATTTCTGTCTGTCTGAGGCAACCTTCAAGTTGGCTTTGATTATTTTCACTTTTTCCTCAGCCTGTTTCACCAGGTCTGGCCCTACCAGTTTGTCTTCTCTCAATTCAGTCCAGCACACTGGAGTTCTACATTTTCTCCCATACAGTGCTTCATACGGGGCCATTTGAATGCTAGCTTAGTAGCTATTGTTGTATGCAAACTCTGCCAGTGGGAGGTATCTATCCCAACTTCCCTCAAATTCAATGACACAACTCCTCAGCATATCCTCAAGGACCTGGCAAGTATTTCACGTTATTGTTATCATTTCAATTCAATATTTGTATCAATTTCATTGGTTTCAATTATTTACCTGGATTACTCTTTCAGATTGCCCATCCGTCTGAGGATGGAAAGCTGTGCTGAAATGGAGTTGTGTACCCAAGGATTCATGCAACTTCTTCCAAAATCTCGATGTAAACCTTGGGTCTCGGTCAGATATGATGGAAAGTGGAATTCCATGCAGTCTAACTATCTCACTAATATACAATTCTGCTAACCTCTCTAGTGAGTAGTCGGTCTAATCGGCAGAAAGTGTGCTGACTTTGTCAATCTATCAACTATCACCCATGCTGCATCATGTTTCTTCCGGGTGAGAGGTAAACCACTTACAAAATCCATGGTGACCCGATCCCATTTCCATTCAGGTATGCGTATAGGCTGTAGCAAACCTGATGGAACTTGATGTTCTGCCTTGACTTGCTGACATGTCAAGCATTTAGTCACATAGTCACCTATATCTCTCTTCATACCAGGCCACCAATACTGAAGCTTCAGATCATGGTACATCTTTGTACTTCCTGGGTGCATAGCATATACACTGGTGTGTGCCTCTTTTAGAATACTAGCCTTCAATTCCCCATTATCTGGTACACACAGTCTTCCTTTGTAGTACAGACACCCATCTGCTTTCACCCCATAGTCAACTGCTTTTCCCTCTGGGATCTTGCTCATAATAGCCATTAACTTTTCATCTGCCTTTTGCCCATCTAAAATCTGCTGTAGCAGGTTTGGCCTCACTTGCAACTCAGCCAAAATAGCTCCATCTCGAACCAAGGATAGACGGGCATTCAATGATCTCAAGGCTGTCATGGATTTTCTGCTCAAAGCATCAGCAACTACATTTGCCTTCCCAGGATGATAGTCAATTACACAGTCATAATCCTTCAGGAACTCAATCCATCGCCTCTGTCTAAGGTTGAGCTCCTTTTGGGTTGGCAAATATTTCAGGCTTTTGTGGTCTTTGTAAATGTAGCACTTTTCACCATACAAGTAATGCCTCCATATCTTCAGTGCGAAGATAATTGCTGCAAGCTCTAAATCATGGGTAGGGTAGTTCTGCTCATGTGGCCTTAGCTGCCTGGAAGCATAGGCGATCACTTTCCCCTCTTGCATCAACACACACCCTAACCCATTATGAGAGGCATCACTGTAGACCACAAAGTCCTTCCTCGACACTGCGCGTTAACACCGGTGCCTCTGTCAACATAGCCTTCAACTTCTCGAAACTGTTCGACACTTGTCATTCGGTCAAATTTGACATTCTTGTGTAACAACTTGGTCATTGGAGCGGCTATTAGGAAAATCCCTTCACAAATCTCCTGTAATACCCAGCTAGCCCCAAGAAGCTTCTGACCTCAGTTGTGTTTCTGGGAGGCTTCCATTCCATCACTGCTTCGATTTTCTTGGGATCCACCCTAATCCCATCAGCTGACACTATGTGTCCAAGGAATGCAATCTCATCCAACCAAAAGTCACACTTGGACAACTTAGCATACAGCTCCTTTTCTCTCAAGGTTTGTAGAACAATCCTCAAATGCTCATCATGTTCTTCCCTGGTCTTGGAATACACCAAAATGTCATCAATAAAGACCACTACGAACCGATCTAAGTGTGGATGGAAGATACGGTTCATAAGGTCCATGAATGCCGCTGGTGCGTTTGTTAAGCCAAAGGGCATCACTAGGAATTCATAATGCCCATACCGGGTCCTGAATGCAGTCTTTATCACATCTGCATCCTTCACCCTCAGCTGATGATACCCTGATCTGAGATCAATCTTGGAAAATACTCCTGCTCCCTTCAACTGATCAAACAGATCATCGATTCTAGGCAATGGATACTTGTTCTTCACAGTCACTTTATTCAACTGCCGGTAATTAATACATAGCCTCAAAGTCCCATCCTTCTTCTTTACAAACAGCACTGGAGCTCCCCATGGTGACACACTGGGGCGTATAAAGCCTTTATCTAGCAACTCTTGCAACTGAGTTTTCAACTCCCTCAATTCAGTGGGTGCCATCCTATAAGGAGCAATGGAAATGGGTGCTGTACCCGGCAGTGTCTCAATAGCAAACTCGACTTCCCTTTCTGGTGGCAAACCAGGCAACTCTTCAGGAAATACTTCTGGGAAATCTCTCACTGTGGGTATGTCACTCAAGTTTGGCTTAGCCTGCCTAGTATCCACCACATGTGCTAGGTAGGCTTCACAGCCTTTTCTCATCATTCTTCTTGCAACTGTGGCTGAGATGACATTGGACAAGAAATCTGTCCTTTCACCCACAACAGTGATCTCATTACCCTCCGGAGTTTTTAGAGAAATCCTCTTCAATTTGCAATCAACTATTGCCTGATGACGTGACAACCAGTCCATTCCCAAAATCACGTCAAACTCATGGAAGGGCAACTCAATCAAGTCTGCCAAGAATTCATACCCCTGAATCCTCAACGGGCAACCTTTGTATACTTTTTTCACCACTACACTGTGGCCTAATGGATTAGTGACCAGAAGGTCTGGGTCACTTTCCCTACCAAGATCCCCTTTCTACGGGTAGATTGATGCAGATGTATGAATGAGTGGATCTGGATCCACCAATGCATGCACAGAGTATTGTAGAGGGAGAACGTACCCCTGATAACGTCCGGGGCATCTTGCTCCTCCTGAGCTCTCAGGGCATAATTTCGGCGGTGGCACATTATCCGCCTCTCTGGCGCTCGGATGCGAGCCTCTGTGATGGTCCCACCGCTTCGGATTTACCAGACCTTCTACCCCTTGGTGGGGCAGGAGCAGGTCTGTCTGCTTGTGTCGGAGTAGCTGTAGTAGTTCTGCGTGGGCAGTTCCTCAACTGATGCTCTGTTGACCCACACCTCAAGCAGGCACCAGTCACTCTCCAACACTCCCCCTTATGCCATCTTTGACAGTGTGGACAGGCAGAAGATGCCGGGGCTGGTCCCATGAACCCCATCCTCGGAGGCGCCCACCGATGGTGTGGGTGACCTCTCCTAGGGGTGAATCGTGGCTGGGCCCCGAGGTGACCACAGCCCCGTGGGTGAGCTGAACTTTGTGTAGGAGGACCCTTGAACTTCTTCCCTGATGCAGGAGCTGAACTAGACTGACCCGGTCCCCTCTTCTGCTGTCTCTCTCTTCTAGTCCACTCACTAATTCTCACCTTTTCAACCTTTATAGCAGCTTCCACTAACTTGGTAAATTCTGTGATTCCCAAGGCAGTGAGCTGGATCTTGATGTTGTCATTTAGTCCCTCTTCAAATCTCTTACATCTTTCAGCTTCATTAGGGACTATCTCCCTTCCATAACGGCTTAATCGAGCAAACTCCTTCTCATACTCGGCCACTGACAACTGCCTTTGCCTCAGATTAATGAATTCCCTTCTTCTCTCTTCTAGGTATACAGTACCCACATACTTCTTCTTGAATTCCTAGAGAAAGAAATCCCAAGTTACAGCTTCTGGCTGCACTTCACTGGACACTGTGTCCCACCACTCATAAGCATCATCTTGCAGTAAAGAGATGGCAGCTTCCAGGTTTTGCTCTGGAGTGCAGTGAAGTTGTTTCAAGACTCTCCCCGTTCTGTTCAACCAATTCTCGGCTGCAACAGAGTCATCTTCTCTCTTGCCATAGAAATCCACTGCCCCAAATTTTCTTAACCTTTCCAGGTGTGACTTATGTTGTGGAGCTGGTGGTGGTGGTGGTGGTGTTGGCATTACCCCAGCCATCTGTCTAAAGAAGTCGGCCATTTGTTGGAACATGGCACAGGGAGGTGGCGAGCTCTGCTTGAGCTGGCGGAGCAGATTCTCTCATGCCCCCAGTCTCAGCTGCTGCAGGTGGAGCATGACTCTCCACTTCCTCCTCAACGGCTCTCTGAGATGAAGGATCCATATCCTATTCAAAATAAGAAAGATAAACAGATCTGCGTTAGTGTCACCTCGACTCTTACATATGCAATGCATGGTATGGACTCAATCTAGGCCCAGAAACGCCTAAACCATGCTCTGATACCACTAAATGTGACACCCCTTACCCGTGTACAGTATACCCGAGTAAGTAATGCCACCTGGTGTACCGGCACACTCTAATATTCCTCAATTAATTTAGACAATGCTTTTGCATATAATTTATGAAATACAATTTATTTAAACCATTCATCAAAAGTATCATTCATTTAAGGTTCCGAAAATTTTAAAGAAAATCCGGCGGAGTACCGGCTAAAAATGGAGAAAACCGTTCTTCGGAACCTGTTAAAAACACTTCCAATAGACAAATTCATTCATTCTCAACTTCAATATGATCACAAAACTCAATATCAATGTTTCAACAATTTTTCAGTTTCAGGTTTCAACAACCTTTTCATTTCTCAACATCCATTTCTCATATACAAGCAATAAATACATGCTCAAATCTTGCATTCATAGTCATAACTTTCATTATTTACATAAACATCAAAATATATTACATGAGTTCAAATACATATGAGAAAATACAAAACTGCTACAAACTATCAAAATGACAAAATTACACATAGTGCCCTACCGATGCAATGCAGTAGTGAGGTGACACAGACATCGAGCGAACTATCGGATGGACTCACCCGATGCGTGGTCTACTGGGCTCACGATCGGAATCTCCGGTACCTACGGCGTGGCAAAAACAGCGCTAAGCAATAATGCTTAGTGGTGCAATAATATAATAGAAGAAATTGGCAAGAAAATAAATGTGTATGCAAAGTGTATGCTTTCTTTGTTTGATTTTGGTATATTCATTAATTCATTAACTCTATTCACTTTTATCCATTTGGTTGCCCCAAGTAACCTACACTAGACGACTGGACTGGATAACGGGTAAACTGGCGCTGGGTACCTAGTACCTCGGGCCGTCACACCATCGGTCACATATGCATCTCCCGGTGTGCAACAGAACAGCTAACAAGCTGTAAATAATATCAGGCACAAGGCCAAGTCTCAATACAAAGTCAGAATGGCTAAAAGCCATGAAATCACAAAATGGCATTTTTGCCATATGCGATCGCTAATCGAACCCTATTGGCATGCCAAACTATCCAAACCAATCTTGTTAGGTATACTAGGGCATTTGAAACTTTTAAATTTGTCAATTTGTGAATTTCAACTTTTTGGGTGTTACTATTCATCATTGGTCAACAAAAATGTTGACTTTTAGCATAAAAATGTGTACATCAACTTTGGCACGCCCAACATACCACATTTGGTGTTTAAAACTTGTTGGCATTAAGTGTTTTTGCAATTTCAAAGTGTAACCCACACTAGCAGAAAATTTCAGTTTTGGTGCCCTAACTTCACTGTTCCATTGGACACTGTTACTGTTGGAATTTGAAGAAATGTAAAACATGAAAGTTGTTCCTTATTTTGTCTAGTTGAATTTCCTTTTTTGAATCACTCCATTTGGAGTTTTGTAGCTCCAGATATGGCTCAAAAACCCAAGCTGCCCGGATATGCAGTCTGCAGAATTTTACCATATCTACAGTGCATGAACAGTGACTTGAGTCACTTGGTTGAATGGGTTCTGGCCATAATTTGGGGTAGGTTCCTTCATGAAAGTTTTTTGTCTATGTCTTAACTTGTTGCTGTAAAACTTTCAGACCAATTGACCAAATCTACAGTGACTTATGGCCAAATGAACAGTTACTGTTCATTTGGTCAAATTCTGCAGAGGCAGTTTCAGGGTTCCGGATTGTGGCTGAGTTTTGACCCTTTTGCTTTGGTCTTTCGGGCATGGTTTCTTCAGAAAAAATGTGCCATTATAAGCCTAGTTTCATGTCCAATTGGCCAAACATCAATTGGACAAGCACAGCCCAAGTTATGGCAGTGCAAAGGGACTGAAATTTCAGTCCCTATGCTGCTGTCCATAGGGCAGATTTCACCTCACTTTGCCATAGCATTTTTCAGTCCCATTTATGGTCAACATATCTAAAATGGTCACTAATTGACCATTACAATGTGCCCTAACAATTTCCTAAGCCAATTCACACTTTCACCTTTCCAAACCCTAATTTCCATATGAATTTTTCACAACATGCTTTAATTAACTATCTCTTTCAATAATCACATGCATACATGGTTTAATCTTGATATCTAGTCCACTTTAAGTCCATCAAAACACTCATACCTTTTCATTCAATAGGGCTGCCAAAACTTAGGGCATGGATAGACATAGATTTCATTCATTTTAGTTATAAATTCCTACTTATTCCAAGTCTCTAACATAGAATTTCAAAAGCTTTAATTGTATATATGCACTAACCTTGTTTGGGCAGAATTTTCCCAAGCAATTCCTTCACTTTCTTGGCTTTTCTTGGCTGCCAAAGGCTTTAGCAAGGTGCTAGGGCAAGTTTTAGTGAAGCTAGGTTAGGATTTTATGGTGAGACAAGGTAGGAAATCAAGCTTGCTTGATTGAGCTCCAATGGAGGGTGGAAGGAAGGGTTCACGTTTTTGGTGGAGAAGAAGGAGAAGAAGAGCAGCTGATTTTTGGTCCTCATTAGTCTTCATTTATCTCTTTAACTTGTTAGTCAAAGGATGGCTTATTTGTGATTGGTCCACATTTCCTTAATGACATCACTTTGAGGTCATAATTTGCATTTGTTGCATTTTTCTTTTCTTTCCTCCACTACTCATTTTCAATTTAATTTCTAGCAATATTTCTTCATATTTTATGTCATATTAATTATTTACTCAACTGGACAAGTCGGCCAAAAATCACCTCGGAAGGCGAAATGACCAAAATGCCCTCCATTTGGCTTAACGGGTCAAAATCGTCTGTACCGATTGAAAAATTTTTCTAGGTATTTTCTTGGCATTCTAATGCCATGGGAACCTCAATTACCCTTCTCTGGAGTCCCAAAAATTATTTTATAATTTTTCCCCCGGGTCTAGGGCTCCTCGTTATAGAACCATAACTTCCCTCCGGTGACCCATCGCTTGGGCACCGGCTCGTTTGACTCAGTTGTATTTTATTTCTAAAATTTTTAATAAATTTTTCTTATTAATATTTGAGTTAATTAGGGTTCCTGACTTTAGTTTAAATATTTTTCCGGACGTTCTAGCTGTCCGGACCGACACCGGTCACCGGAACAGTAGGGTGTACGGAATGGTTACCAGGAGGGTGTTACAAAGCTAATCAGAGATAACTTGAAAGTTGCCTCAAATAGACAAAAATCTTATGTTGACCTGAAGATAAAAGATAGACTATGAGGTTGGTGATAAGGTGTTTCTCAAGGTATCACCTTGGAAGAAAGTGTTAAGATTCAGCAAGAAGGGTAAATTAAGTCCTAGGTTTATTGGTCCATACAATGTCATTGAACGTGTAGGTCCAATAGCCTACAAGCTAGCTTTACAACCTGAGCTGGACAAAATTCACAATATATTCCATGTGTTGATGCTTAGGAGGCTTCACATGTCATTATAGTAAAAGAGATAATTGTGCAACCTAACTTGACATATGAAGAAGAACTAATCAGAATTTCATTGGTGAAAGTCCTATAGTGTGATGCCCCTCACCCATCTATAGTGTAACCGAGTAAAGCGTGCCACATTCGGTGCCGGAGCACTCTATCTTATCTTATCCCGTTCATTGTTAATTTTAAACTTCATTTAAAACATGTGGAGATTTTTTTTTATCAAAAATTATTTCTGTGGATACCCGGGCAGAGCCTCCTCTGTTTTATTAGCATCTGGCGGGTTCCACTATTTACCTGTTAAAAACCATTTCATATTTCTATATGTTTCATGTCATATCATATCATTTATACTTGTATAATTTCAAGAAAATATATTTTTCATTTATTCATTCATTCATATGGAAATTCATATACAAAAATTCACAACTTTATTTACAGTCCAAAATATATAAATTACAACTTATTTACATCACAAACTATAATTACATAATGTTCCTATACAATGAACCAAAATACTGGTCTATGCATGGGCCCTACCAAAATACTACAACTGATAAGGTGAACTCTGGACTGTGGCAGATCTGGTCAACTGTTTTCTCACTACTGTGGTAGCTGCTGCTGTGGCGACTGCTGGTCTTCAGTATCTACGCGATGAAAAAACCAACGCGCTAAGAAAATTACTTAGTGGTGCATAATTTTAAAGAATTGTCGCAATGGGATTTTGCGGTCGCCCGGACGATCACTCACCGAAGTGGGAAAGAGTGAGGAGTCGCCACCTTAGTTTTGAGGGGAACTAAAGAAAACCATTTGAGAAGATAAATAAAGAATGAAACCACTTCAAGATAGAGATTCTAGGTTCGGGGTCCGTAAACGGGTGGGGAAGGTGTTAGGCACCCCACCTCGTCCCTTAATAAGGGTAAGTAGATTTAATTTTGCGTCCTTTATAAATTAGTTAGAAGGGCTCGGATGGGAATGTTGGTCCTTTTGGTAAAAGGAATGTTTGATTTTTCACTGATTAGAATCACCCAGATACATAAGTAAATGAGACAACCTTAGTGAATTACTTTTGTATGTTAATTTTACTTGAAAAGGAATGTTTTATTTAAAATTTAATTTAGAAGATCGGATAAGAACTCTCTTCCGAACCTCTTTTAGATATTCATTAAAATTTTGGTTGGGGATCGGATAAGAACTCTCTTCCGATCCCTAATAAATATTTATTAGAGATTTTAATTTGAGATCGGATAAGAACTCTCCTCCGACCTCTTTTAAGTATTTATTAAAATTTTAAGCTGAGACCGGATAAGAACTCTCCTCCAATCTCTATTAAGCATTTATTAAAATTTTAAGCTGAGACCGGATAAGAACTCTCCTCCGATCTCTATTAAGTATTTATTAAAATTTTAAGCTGAGACCGGATAAGAACTCTCCTCCGATCTCTTTCGGATTAGCATGAGCCTGGAAGGGGCTTTGCCGATCTCCGAATTTCAATTTCAGCTACATGTCACAAGAACCTAAAACTAAGGTTTCGGCATTCAAAAATCTGAGATAAGGTTTCTTGATACCCTATGACTAAATGGGTAATACTAAACTGATTTACCGACCTTCCATGTAGTCATTTCACGCATACCTATTAATGTCCGATCTGTCTAGTTTATTTTGGTTTTATTCCTCTTCATGGAATCTTGCGAATTCCGTTCACGTCACCTAATAGTTTGGCTATTTTCCGACGTGTTATTCAAGCTTTCTCTTTAAAAGAGGCCCTTAAGTTGCAGATACCTATATTTTGCACGACCACTTACACGCTACTAGGAGCTAAAAGCTCGTATTCGAAATGACGAAAATTGTGAAATGATGGACCGATCACTAAAGAGATAATTCGAGTAACGTTCTTTGAGATTTTTGCTTAGAATAAACTTAGAGAAAACCGCGTGCGTAAAGAGAACAAAGAAAGTGCGAAAAGTAAACGCAAATACTTAATAAAACGATAATATGAACTCTTACGTGAGGAGCCAAATATATTGAAATAAGCGTGAGGTGGTAAATAGTGATGAAGATGGCAGATTGATCAGCCTGAGAGTTGATGTCTGTGAGGAGCCAAATGTATTGAAATAACTATGAGGTGGTAAATAGTGATGAAGATGGCGGATTGATCAGCCTGAGAGTTGATGTCTGTCGTGAAACCGAGAGATGCTTTAGCTAAAAGGTAACCAGGTAAGAACCAGGTGGAAGGAAGTTGAGCTTGAACAGAGGAAAAGAAAGCAGAGATGACGAGAGTATGACCAGATAATGAACAAACTGGAAATGTAGAGTTCCAGTATTCAAAATCTTTTCCAAGAAAACACTCCTGAAAACTAGTTTCAAAAGTCTTTTTAATCACTACAAAACAGCAGAGTAACAAACTGAATGAAGTTTCAGAGTTCCTCCACGATAATAGCAGCCTCTAGTCTATATTTTTGTCCGTCCTTGAACAGTTTTTCATGCAGGTATTTATAGGAATCGGGTGCTCCCCATGAAGGGTCAGGATTTATTTTGAGGGAGATGGAGGGTCAAGATTTTGAAGTACATGATCGGACGTTCAGGAATTAAAGAGAATCAAAACGAATGGCTGAAATCGCTTCCCAGAATATTTGTCCTTTTCCTCTTTTAATCTGACGGTCTTGAGTCCTCTTGTCCGGAACGATCTGAGGGCTAAGAGTGAAAAACGCTGGTATTGTCATCTTCTCTTTTGATCCAAGGGTTCCGGATTCATCCTTACAAGTGAGATCAACGGTGGAGATTGGGATGTACAGGACTGTCATGACATACCACGCACTGTCAAGATTAAGTGGCGATTCTTAGGCGTGCGGTGGAGATCTCGCTGCCACGCTTTAACTACCTCGGCTCGATTCTAACGACGGTTATTTGTCTTATTCTTTTGTCTTCCGATCCTCCTAGCTCCTATTCCGATCTCTCATGCCGATCTCCTATCTCCGATCTCTATTATCCCTTAATCACCTGATTCGGTCCAAGCATTAATTACATCTCGATTCTCAAGCGCCCGCTTTTCCGCTCGACATTAAATGCCCATTTCCCCTATATATACCCACGCGACGAGACATTTTCTTCATCCGACTTTCCTCTCTTCTTTTCTTACTTTCCTGTTCTAGCCGCTCCGGTGGAAGTTCGCTATAATCGTGGCTTTGATCTTTTCCGATGAACTTCTTTACTTACCGATCGAAAATTCACGATCCGGTGATCGAATGACCTTTACCGATGATGGTGAGAGGACCGGATTTGATCGATCGTATTGCGGACTTTGGTTGTACCGATCTCGAGTCGCTTCATCGAGTTCATTCGGCTTCTCATCGCATTGGATGTTCCGGCGTCTTTCCTCCACATTGGGTGTTCCAAATGGTCGGTTTCGAGTGGTAACATCGGTGACGATGTCTCTCCTCTTCATGGGAGTCATAGTCACCCCATCCGAGCCGCACATCTATCCGATGCCAACACGGCCTCTCTGGTCAAACACATCTTTTGATTCACCACAAGACTAGGCTTTGACATAGGCCTTTTAGATAGGATGTTCCACCGGTCTCTAGAGATCGCCCAAATGATGTAATCTCGAAATGTAATCAGATCTCTAGAGATTGCCCAAATGTTGTAGTTAGACCTATATTGTAGTCCGATCGCTAGAGATCGCCCAAATGATGTATTTTATTTTCAATGCAATCCGATCTCTAGAGATCACAGAAATGATGTGATCCAATGTTAGTGTAATCCGATCCCTAGAGATCGTCCAAATGATGTAATCCGAACTTTTGAAAATAAAGACTTTATTTTGCGGTTATCATCTTATTATTTTTGCATTGATTATTTTCCGATCCCTAATGTGATTATCCAACTGATTCTTTACAGAATGACACTTAGTGATCCTTTATTCAAAATTTTTAACTTATTATGTCGATCTCTAATAAACCGATCTCGTAACATTCGGATATTTGAGAAAAGTGTCGAAACATTTGCCGAGTCCCACCAATCGATGCGCCTTTAGAACCTCGCGAGCATTAAATGCTCGGACTAGTATAAGTAGGGGTGGGAGGGTTAGCCGCTTGTTCTCTTATTCCATTTTCAATCCCTCGCTCACAACTTCAAGTTCTCTCATTTTCTCCATTTCTCCGACGATCAGACTCCGGTAAGGACTTTGATCTTCTTTCTTGTTTAAGTTCTTTGTTTCTTTTAAAAATGAGCGGTGCCGAAGGTCAGAGAGCGGCGAGCCCTCCTTCCATTCAGTTCTCATGGTCATCGTCTGACGAAGAAGAGGCAGTCGGGCCCAGCGTGCAACCTAAACCCCCTAGGGTCTCTGCTCCAGGTCGGGGTCGGGTCATACCGTCAAGGCTTGCACCACCTTCAAGGAGAGAGACCCTTCCTATAGACGAGCTTCCGTCGGTTCTTCGAGAATCCGACCGCAATCGCTTGTTCAAGAATACAACATTTGTCCCGATTCATATGAGTGATCAAGTGCCATGGCGATCTTCGTCGATCACTCTTTTGAAGAGAATGACATGGTCATGGTGTACGAGGAACGCTTAAAGGCCGGCCCGAGGTTCCTCTAGCCGATTTCTATAAGGAGGTCCTAAAACTTCACCGAGCATCCATTGTTCAAATCCACCCCAACTCGTGGCGGATCTTGGTAGCTTTCCGAGGTCTATGCCGAGCTAAGGGAATCAGACCTACGGCTAAGGTGTTCGCCGAGCTGCACAGACTAACTCGCCGAAAGGATGACGAACCTTTGGTTCTTTCAGCGAAGCCTCGCTATGGACTCTTTTTCGACCGCCTCATCCCTTAAGAATTGGAAGAACCGGTTCTTCATTCCGAGGAGTAAAGATCCGAGCCGCTTTGAGGACTTTCTCGTAGCTGGTGGTACCAGGGGCCTCGCTCAAACACATTACCCCGAGTCAAGAGGAAAGCTTGATAGTGATGGAGCTGAAAAGTCGTGCCACCACTCTAAAATATTCTGTCCAAATGCGGTGATCGCCGAACTACACCATTGGACCATGCAATCGACACGGCCGAGATCGCGAACTTCCGCTCTCGACCTCGGCATTGGTATTTTCTATATCTCGCTCAGGACCTTAGCGATCTCACTAACCTCTTTCTCGTGCGTGTATGGCGGGTGGTGAGGGTTTTAGGAAGCGGAAGAAGGAAAGAGAGATCTCCGGAAGGTAAAGGAGATGAAGCGTCGAACGTCTTCAAACACCCGGCCACGAACCTGGGAGATACAAAGAGACCCGCCTCAACCTTCGGTCCGCCGACCATTGAGGTCGGATCTCCTCCTAGATCGGAAGAGCAGCCCGCCTCTCTCGCTTATTCCAAGCACGGAAAGGAGCCTTCTCAATCTTCCGGGAGGACCTCTTCTCGTGGCGCCGACATCGATCGATCGCTTGAAGAATAACCTGATCGTTAGGGAGAACTCCGATTTTGCCAAAGTCCCGGATCTACCATCTTCTTTCAAGAGGATCGGACAGCTATCCTGAATGGTCTCGATGATATCTTGACTCGAACCATGAGCCTAAACGTGGAGTGTCCGTGAACTGCACCATGATTCGGGAAAAGATTCAGGTCTGGTAAGGAGGTTGGGAAGAAAAATCAGAATTGACTTCCTCCGATCCCAACTCTCATCCGCCGGGATTATATATCTCAAGTCGAGGGACGGCGAAGTACCATGAAGACCACCGCCGAAAGGTCTCGTGACTTGGCTAAAAGTGAACGGCTCGTGAGAAGTCCGTGCACTTCAGCCAACGGCCGCTCAGTCGCTCAACTTGTAGAGGAGCTTAACGCGAAGGATAAGGAGCTTTCGGAGAAAGAAAAAGAGCTCAAGGAAAAGGATGAAGAGATGGTGTCGGAATAGCCGAGCCTATGTGAATGCTCATAAGGATCTCTTGGCCGAACTTCAAAAGCGCTATCCTCAAGAGGACTTCTCTTGGATGGACGACTGGCTCCGGGGCGATGGTGAAGATAGTGAGGAGGAGGGCGAGGAAGAGAGAGAGAGTGAGCAGACAATCAGTGGGGCGATCCTCACCGAATAACTTGTACAAATTATGAAATGAAATGGAATATCTCTTTTGTTCAATGAATGGATGTGATTGGAAAATCTTCGAATTGCCTAAGTATTTGATTGTATGAGCATAGCGAAACATGAACTAAATGCCATTATTAATCTAAGTATAAAAGATCGGAAAACACAATAAGCATGAGATCGGTGGGGGAGAAATGCTGAACGGGACTTGATTAAAATTGAAAATTTAACTTGAACACTTAAGATCGGAACCCTCGTTAAACCGAACCCAAACTTTAGCTCTTAATCTTCCGAAAAGGAGGTCGGCAATAAAACTGGTAGGAAAAGATCTAGTGCCAGTTCATTTTATTTATCAACAGAGATCAGGAATATACTTGACAGGTCCGAAAATTCGACAACGGGTTTGAGAGGTCGGTAAATGATTTGAGAGATCGGCGAGGCCTTAATGAATATGAGGGCTCAGCATTAATTCAATTCTTTGTGAGGAGAGATCGGAAATGTGACCGCCTATCAAAGAGGGATCGGAAACGTGATTAGCTGTTCAAAGAAGAATTTTTATTGATTCTAGGGATCGGCCAAAATATGGTGTCGACAAGAATAATAACTGAATAATTAAAAGTAATAGCTCTATGTAGAATTTTGCACTTCTAGATCAATTATATATTTTATTGCACTTTGGGAATAATTTACTTATTAGGATCTTGTCCGTATATCTATTTCCTTCTCTGTCATTTTAAAGTCATATCAATATCTTATCTATTCATTTATTCTTTTCTCAGACTTTTAAACTCATATCAATGCCCAAGTAACCTATAATAAATTATAATGCTGGATACATGGGAGTATACTGGTTAGACAGCTATATGTCTATTCTGTATATATCTGTCATGTCAGGCACAAGGCCAGCGGACAGGCTTTTTAAGCCAGATATAAAATTAGGCACAATGGCCAACGAGCAGGCATAGAGCCTGTTGATCAATCATATTACACATATGTCGTTGGTCAATGATTATCCATGTAGGCAGTACTGCTATCTGTAGTCCCTAATTGGTATACCAATCGATCCAACTATATATGCATAAGCCTAGGTTTATTCTGAGCAATTAAGCATTATTAATTATGTAATAGAATTTTCATGTCCATGTATAGTGGGAAAGTAGGTCCCAAATAGCTCTTTCATGAAATTTAGCATGTATTGACTTATTAGGGATAAGTCAATAATTTGTTTCAAGAACCTTTCTTTAGGTTCAATTTCAGTATCTTAAATTTGCATATCATATTGAGCAATTTGTTGCCACTGTTTGTCCACATTTCCTTCATAGAAGTTGTTCCTCTATGTCTTGTCTTTATTTCCCTTTTTGAATATGTCAATTGGATTTATAGAACTCAAGTTATGGTTAAATAACCATAACTGGTTCAGTTGCAATTTTTGGACCTTAATTAGGCAGTTTGGGTAATATATTTTGACCAATTATTTGGACAGGTTATAACAACATTTAGGCCTAGTGTTCTTCATAGGATTTGTTGCCCTATGTCTTATGATCACTCAAAATTTCTAGTTGCAATTTTTCAAATCTTGTAGAATTAATTATAACCACATTATTGGACTGGACTCAAGTATCTTATGGCAACAGGATTTCAATTAGGTCAGTAGTTTTAACCCAATATTTAAACTTCTTACATTCAGAAGTTGAGGAATATATCTAAAACAATGTTGAAGATCTATTTTTTAGGTTTCCATAATGGTATTGCTCATTTCAATTGAAGATTTCTAGTTGGAGATATCATTAAAAGACTATTCTGGAGTCAAGGGTCACTTATACAATTTCTAGAATTGGTATGCTAAATTAATCAAGCAAATTGACCTAGTTCCCTTAATTTTTGGTTTTTGGTCAAATTACCAATATTGTAGGTCTATGTCTTATTGAAATTTTGCCACTGGTTTCAGGGCATTTCGAGTTCTATGGACCAAGTTATGGCCTCTTTGCCAAAACTGGTCAAGTTGCCTTTGTCTAGCAATTCTGGGCTGTTTTGATTCTGGACAGTTTTGGTAACCCAATTTGGGCAAGAAATTTGACTTGGTTAATGGAATTTTTAGGCTCTGGTGTCTTCACAAAAGTTGTAGCCCTATGTCTAAGCTTTCCAATGGCATAAATTTCAGGTTATTTGGACCTGTCTAGGGTGAGTTATGCCCTAAGGAATGGACACTGTTCATTTGGTAAATTTTTGGGTTCACAATTTGGTCATCCAGATTAGGACAAATTTTAGGTCACTTTCTGGACAGAATCTGGACATAGTTTCTTCATGTAAAATGGTACATTTTAGGTCTAGTTTTGCCTTCAATTGGCTTCATACTAATTAGGGCTACACAAATGCAGTTAGGGCTCAAAAAACACACTATTTTTCAATAATTCTCAACCTACAAGGAAATTACACTCCCAAATTCATTCCTCCAACTCCCTTACTTCAAATAACATACATAGCACTTCTAAATATCATCAATAATCTCAATACAATCAATTTCTAGTAGCTTACACAATTCTTTAATAGTCTATTCAAAGCCCTAATTCAATTGGTCAAAATCAACAACATACACACGAAAATAATATGCTAGTATATGTAACTTCAACTATCAACTTATGATTCACTTCCACTTGTCCATCAACACCATTAATAACCATTTAAATTCATGAAATTATCGATCTCTTAAGATTCTCAAGGCTGCCAAATTGTACAGTTTCACTAAGCATTCATTAATTGTTCAAACCCTAATTCAAATTATCAACCTCAATCATATTCATGCAATTAAATCCTAATACTTTTAATCACCTTAAACAACATCTTTAATCACCCTTTTACATGTATGAATTAATCAATATCCATGCTTATCAAGGCTGTCAAAAATGAGGGACTTACACAAGTCTCCAATAATCAAATCAAAACCCTAATTTAATTTGTCAACCTCACATATATACATGCAATTGAATTCTAGTACATGTAATTACCTAAATCAACATCACTACCCATCATTTACATGTAAAAATAATTCAAGCTCCCTTAGTTGCCATGGCTGCCGAATTCAAGGGCTAACCATTTCTCATCAATTTCTTCAAATTTTCCATCATACTAACTCAATTAAACCTCAAATCAAGAATTTAAGAAGAAATGGTGAGAAATTATGCACTAACCTTTAAATGACCACTCTTTGAATTTGCAAAAATTCAATTTTACCTCTTATAATTACTATCAATAGCTTCCTTATGATGTGGGAATTAACTTTTGTGAAGGGACTTGTGAGGATCATGGCAAGAATGGAAGAGAATGAAGCATGCATGTGAAGAATTTATGGAGGAAATAGGAAGGTTGTGTTTCAGCCATGGATGAGAAGGTTGAAAAAGATGGTGAAAGTGAGTAGAAAATTCTGCCACATTAGGCCTTTTATACCCCCACTAAGTTGGTTTAATAATATAATAATCAAGGGTTTTAGTTATTTCTAAATAGCCCCACTTATCTTTCTTAAATTGCATTGCATATATTTTCATATTTTTATGGGGTTTTCAAAATTTTTAATATCACTCATTTTAATGGATATTTAGGTCAAAAGTCAACTTTAGTTGCCAAATGACCAAAATACCTCTCTTCGGGTTATAGTCTCACTTTTTCAGTAATACCAATTGAATTCTCGCTCTGACAGTTCCTTAAATTTTTATACTATCTATTTTATTTTTATTTTTACCTTTACCAACTAATTAAATTATCTTTGATATTTTTAATGTCATTTATACCTCTGTAAATTTTTAATTAAATTTCAGAAATTATTTCCTAGGGTTCCTTGCGGTGCTGAGGTCGGCAACTGTCTACGCAGTGATTCCCTGGTACGATCTCCTATCACTAGAACCGCAGCTCATTTAACCTAGTTACATTTTATCTCTTTATTTTTTTTCCTTAATTTTTCTTGTATTTTTTTTATCATTTATTTCATTATTTTATGTCTCCTCACTATCATTTAAGTGTAGTTCCAGACATTCTGGCTGCCCAAACATACGTTAGTCGTTGGAACAGTAGAACGTACGGATCACTTAAAGTGAGGGTGTTACAATTCTTTCCCTCTAAATAAAAATTTCGTCCTCAAAATTTACGTAGTGTAAATAATCAAGGAACTGCTATCTTTTTGTCTCTTTGCTTTTTCGTGTTATAATACTTCACTTTCTCTTTAGTCTGTCTTACTAGTCCTAACTTTACAAATATATTTATCTTGATTTGCTATTGGAAATACGTAGCTCTACACAATAGTCCAAAGTCAGTACTATAATCTATAGCTTACAGCACAAATATCGAGAACATTGCGTAGTTACTATAATATATCCCAATAGATCAAATTTTTCCCATATTTATCCTCAATCAGTTCTACACTCATCCTCTTTCATCTCATATATAGTCTCTTTCTTATTTCTATTCATTATCTTTAATACGATCCTTTTCGGTTGATAATCTACCATCACCTTATGGCCTATAGTGTTGGTGACAAGTATGTCATCTTCTAACCCATCTATCGGTATCCTCTTTCAATAGGAGGTATAATGCATATATAAGGGTGAATAAAATTATGGTCTATCAATAGAAATTTAAAGGTATTATAATTAGGAAATGTACCTCTGATAACGTCGATCGGATATGGCTCCTCCCGAGTCATAGCGTACACACGTGGTGCTACTCTAGCCTCAGGTCATTCTATAGTCTCAGAAGCCCTCTGTGATGTACCAGTTGTCTCAAGTCTCATAGGTCTTCTACCCCTCTTGTGACACCCTTTACTCGTCTACAGCATAGCCGAGCAAGACATGCCACACAGTGTGCCGGAGCACCAGATCTTATCTTAAATCAATTTACAGTTCTTAATTTGTTAATTAAATAGCTTTTGAGTGAAACTCATAACATTTATATCATTTATTGAAATATTGATTAATTTAGAATTTTTGAAAATTTTTCAGAAAATTCGATAGAGTGTCAGCTAAAAATTGAGAAAATAATTCTTCGAAACCTGTTAAAAACGCTTTCAATATAATCATATCATCAATTTCAGTCAACCACCAGCACACTTCCACAATTTCTCAATAATCTCAATATTTTAAAACCCAATTTATTTCATATCATACTTAAGCTCAATTCAATAAGAAATATTCAGATTTTATTTATTAATAAAATTTACAGATAATTACATCATCATATATGAAGGAGCGGAAGCGTGAAAAACAGAAGTTTATACCATTGAATTCAAAAATTTTCACCTAGGGTCACATGCATCATGCAAGATTTATTTTTATCTATTTGATTTCAATAATAAACAACATATTAAAAGTCTTTTAATATGTTTTTTTATTTGTATTTGCCATTTAAGATTTTTAAATTAATCAGATTAATTTTAGAACCCTAGATTAAATCAAGAACAAATACACTAACATCTTGATGCACTACAGTGTATTTGCGCCTTTGAGATGCATCTTCAGGACACCAGACGTTGTCCCTCTAGCTTGTCCACACCAAGAACACCTATGGCAGCCTTTGAACAGCTTCTAAAGCTTTTTCTATTAATTAGAAGATCAAGTTCTGCCTTTTAAGAGATTAAAGATGTAAACAGGACATTAGAAACTATTTCTAGTATTTTTAATTCAAGAGATTGATGGCTAAGCTCTTTGAATTGATGAGAGATGAAGAAGAATAGATGGAGAGCCTCAAAATGGCATGACAAAGGAGGAGTAGCTACTGGTTGTATTTTTTCTCTTCATAACAACACTTATATAGCTAGGTTAACACATTAAACCCTTGCCACATGTCACCCTCTGATTGGTTCTAGGTTTAATTGACCCAATCACATTGTGCCAAGTGTCAAACCTATATTTAATCTTAATTTTAATCATCTTACATGATTAAAAGACATTTGGCAAGCTTATGTGTAATGCCATGTGTCACCATCTCATGGTGCCGCATGTCACCCTGTAAAATGACCAAAATGCCCTTGTGTCTTAATTTTGAGTTCTCAACCCAAAATAATTATTTCTCTTCTTCTAATCAATTTATATCAAATATAAATCAATTAATTAATCTCTATTAATTAATTTTTCATTAATTAAATTCATATTTAAACACTTTAAATATAAATTTAACTTATACTATACATCCAATAATCTAGATTTGGCTTCAAGTCATGCTAGAGACTTTGCAATCTAATTGCAAACCAAACCTATTTAATTAATCAATTAAACTCTTTAATTAATTAATTAAATCATATTTAATTAGGTGATAACTTGTGTATGTGTGTGACTTACTAGGCTCATCACAAATTGGCAATGAGATATGATATCAACTCTTAATATCATCAGAACTCTTTCTTACCATAAATGATTTCTCTAAATCATTTGATGCACCTCATAGACCATGGTTAACACCTAGCATAGCATGCAATGGCCATGCAATTAGTAATAAGGTTTACCTTACATGAACCTATAATCATATGTTACTATGCACTGGAATCTCTCTGTTACAAAATCCCAACTCAAGCTGGAGTCATGGTTTATGTCAAACTCCATTTGCTATGAGTATTTTGTTCTCTTTTAATTCCAGTTCTTGATTAAAAAGATTTTCTCATCAGAAACTCTTTTCTGATTAAATCTATCTGTCCTAGACAAGAACTTGAAACATCAAGAACAATTAAATGAATATAGGATTTTATCTCTATTTACTTAGAGAAACAGATTCCATCTTGATCAACACCTACCTCCATATATAACTAGTAGGAGCCAACACATGCCCATATACCCATACACAGTACAAGTATGAAAGCAGTATCAAACTCAAACTACCTGTATACAAGATAACTGTGCTATCTCAGGTCTAAAGATTATATACACTGATATGATTTATGACAAAACATTAACAAGAGTAAACTCCATGTGCTTGTCATAAGTGTCACTGGTTCGGTCTACTTATCATTTATAAGTGCCTATCATGTCTGTTATATGGCATGAGACTCACCATTCCATCTTATTTATATCTCATATAAATAACTTGGGAACAAACATGAATACAATCTTTCTGGATAAGTCATGTCCTTATTATGAAGTATCCTAGATTTTGAACCTATTTATGATACTTTGTACTAGAAATACTGTCACTCATATTCTTAACAACTTAAGAATAGAATTTATAACAAAATATCAATGGACTTTTTCTATTGCACATAAATATCTTATGTAAATGGAAAAGTGGAAATGCCTTTTATTAATAAAAACATGTACAAGATACATACTAAATGATATGCTCTAGGGCATACTACTAATAATCTCCCACTAGCACTAGAGCCATTCATTACAATATCTTAGACCCATCTTCTCAAGATGTCGGTCTAGCTGAGTCTGTGACATAGGCTTAGTGAATGGATTAGCTGGGTTTTCAGCTGATGCTATTTTCTGCATGGCTGTATCGCCTTGCCCAACTATTTTTCTAATAATGTGATAGTGCCTTTCTATGTGTTTGGATTTCTAGTGAGATCAGGATTTCTTATATCCAAACAGCTTCCTTTGTAGCATCTGATGCAGCAATATACTCAGCTTCGATAGTGGAATCTGCAGTCGTGCTCTGTTTGGAACTCTTCCAACTGACTGCACCTCCATTACAAATGAACACATATCCAGAGGTAGACTTTCTATCATTGATATCTGATTTGAAATCAGAATCAGTATAACCATCCAATTTGCAAGTCTCCACCTCCATAGATCAAAAATAAATCCTTTTTCTTCTCAAGTACTTAAGGATATTCTTAACAGCTATCCAGTGTTCCAAACCTGGATTAGATTGATACCTGTTAGTCAAACTAACAGCATATGTGATATCTGGCCTAGTACACAATATTGCATACATCAAACTTCCAATAGCCGAAGCATATGGAATCCTGGCCATTTTATCTCTTTCTTCAGGTGTCCTTGGAGACATCTCTTTAGAAAGATGGATACCATGTCTCACTGGTAACAATCCTCTCTTGGAATCAAGCATGTTAAACCTCTTTAACACCTTTTCCAAGTATAGACTTTGGAATAAACCAATTATTCTTTTCGCTCTATCTCTATAGATGCGAATCCCAAGAATATAGGTTGCCTCCCCTAAGTTTTTCATAGAGAATGTATTTGACAACCATACCTTTACAATTGTCAACATACCTGTGTCATTACCCATCAACAGTATGTCATCCACATATAAGACAAGGAAAGTGATAGCACTGTCACTAACCTTCTTATATACACATGGCTCATCCTCATTTTTGATAAAACCAAAGGATTTAATGGCTTCATCAAAATGGATGTTCCACCTCCTCGAAGCTTATTTCAACCCATTTTGAAGAGTCTATATCTGATATAGCTTCTTCATAGGTAAGTGGATCATCTCCTTGATCTACTTCTTCATGAGTAGACAACTCTTGTTCTTCTTCATGAAGGAAACCATATCTCACTGGTGGGTGAGATACCCTGGTTGTTCTACGAGGAACAGCTGTAGATGTTTCATCAAAGGGTGTAGGTTGACTAGATGGATCTATATCCATCTGATCTGTTGATTAGTCAGAATTCTCCAATTCCAACTCTATTTGCCTTCCTTTGCCTCCTTCTTGAACAAACTGTTGTTCAAGAAATGTGGCATCTCTAGTTATCACAACCTTTTGTGAAGTAGGCAAATAAAATAATATCCAAAACTATCTTTTAGATATCCAACAAATCGACCCTTTTCTGACCTGGTTTCCAATTTATCAATGCTCAGCTTTTTTATATAAGCTGGATAACCTCAAATCTTAACATGCTTAATACTTGGTTTTCTTCCATGCCATATCTCATAAGGTGTGGAAGAAACTGATTTTGATGGAATCCTATTCAGAATATACAAAGTTGATTCTAATGCAAATCCCTAAAAGGAGATTGGCATATCAGTATAGCTCATCATACTATGTACCATATCCAATAGGGTACGATTTCTCCTTTCAGATACACCATTCAGCTGTGGCGTTCCTGGAGGAGTCAGCTGAGAAACAATGCCGTGCTCTCTCAAGTATTCATCAAATTCAGTACTCAAATATTCACCTCCACAATCTGATCGAAGAGCTTTAATACTCTTTCCTACTAGATTTTCTACTTCAGATTTAAATTCTTTGAACTTTTCAAAGGATTCATTTTTGTATTTCATCAAATACAAATACCCAAACCTTGATCTATCATCAGTAAAGGTAATAAAATAATGAAATCCCCCTCTAGCCATTTCTTTAAATGGATCACTTACAATAATATTTATTAGCTCTAAAATATTTTCAGCTCTTAGTCCTTGTCCAACAAAGGGTGATCTAGTCATTTTGCCCTGAAGGCATGATTCACAAGTTGGAGTAGGCTCAGAGCCCAATGAGGATAGAATCCCCATTTTCTCCAATTTTGCAATCCTATCTTCTGCAACATGACATAACCTTAAGTGCCAAATATATTTTGAACTTGAGTTGGTTTTCACCATGGCATTGCATTCATTTAGATCACTTGCATTCATTTTGTGTTTGTCATTATTATCCAAATAATAAAGACCATCATTCATATAACCCGAACCAACATATTTATTTCCAAAATAAATATTGCAAACACCATCTGTGAGCTGAAATTCATAGCCATTTCTAGTCAAACTTGATATAGAAATGATGTTCTTAAAAGCATTAGGTACATATAAAATATTATCCAAACACAAAACATGTCCAAACATGTAAAAAGATTTAGATCCTATGAGGAACAGCTGTAGATGTTTCATCAACGGGTGTAGGTTGACTAGATGGATCTATATCCATCTGATCTGTTGATTGGTCAGAATTGTCCAATTCCAACTCTATTTGCCTTCCTTTGCCTCCTTCTTGAACAAACTATTATTCAAGAAATGTGGCATCTCTGCTTATCACAACCTTTTGTGAAGTAGGCAAATAAAATAATATCCAAAACTATCTTTTAGATATCCAACAAATCGACCCTTTTCTGACCTGGTTTCCAATTTATCAATTCTCAGCTTTTTTATATAAGCTGGACAACCTCAAATCTTAACATGCTTAATACTTGTTTTTCTTCCATGCCATATCTCATAAGTTGTGGAAGAAACTGATTTTGATGGAATCCTATTCAGAATATACAAAGTTGATTCTAATGCAAATCCCTAAAAGGAGATTGGCATATCAGTATAGCTCATCATACTACGTACCATATCCAATAGGGTACGATTTCTCCTTTCAGATACACCATTCAACTGTGGCGTTCCTAGAGGAGTCAGCTGAGAAACAATGCCGTGCTCTCTCAAGTATTCATCAAATTCAGTACTCAAATATTCACCTCCACAATCTGATCGAAGAGCTTTAATACTCTTTCCTGCTTGATTTTCTACTTCAGATTTAAATTCTTTGAACTTTTCAATGGATTCATTTTTGTATTTCATCAAATACAAATACCCAAACCTTGATCTATCATCAGTAAAGGTAATAAAATAATGAAATCCCCCTCTAGCCATTTCTTTAAATGGACCACTTACATCACTATTTATTAGCTCTAAAATATTTTCAGCTCTTAGTCCTTGTCCAACAAAGGGTGATCTAGTCATTTTGCCCTGAAGGCATGATTCACAAGTTGGAGTAGGCTCAGAGCCCAATGAGGATAGAATCCCCATTTTCTCCAATTTTGCAATCCTATCTTTTACAACATGACATAACCTTAAGTGCCAAATATATTTTGAACTTGAGTTGGTTTTCACCATGGCATTGCATTCATTTAGATCACTTGCATTCATTTTGTGTTTGTCATTATTATCCAAATAATAAAGACCATCATTCATATAACCCGAACCAACATATTTATTTCCAAAATAAATATTGCAAACATCATCTGTGAGCTGAAATTCATAGCCATTTATAGTCAAACTGGATATAGAAATGATGTTCTTAAAAGCATTAGGTACATATAAAATATTATCCAAACACAAAACATGTCCAAACATGTAAAAAGATTTAGATCCTATGGCTAAAGCTTCAACAGTTGAACCATTGCCAATTTGGACTTTAACATCTTAAGAATGTAAGCTGCTACTATTTGCTAGTTCCTGCATATCATTAGAATTGTGAAAACTGGCACCAGTATCTAAAATCCAAGCTGTAGATGAACTATGAGTATCATCAGAATCTAAATAACAAGATATGGACATACCTTCCGAAGGTTTATCCTTCTTGTCCTTCAGAGAAGCAAGATACTCTGGGCAGTTCCTTTTCCAGTGCCCATCTTTCTGGCAGTGGAAACACTTTCCTTTGCCTCCATCAGCTTTAGTCTTCCCTTTCTATTTAGCTATTTTCTTGGAAGGACCAAGAATCTGAGGTTTCTTTTTCCTATTGCCCTTCTTCTTGTTAGACTTTCCAGCAGAAGAAGATGCAATCAAAGCAACCTCTTTTCCTTTATTGCCCGGCATATTCTTTTGGGCAATAACCAGCACGTTGAGTAAACCAGCTAAGGTGCATTCCTGTTTAGTCATATGGAAATTTGTCACAAAATTTCCAAAAGACTCAGGAAGGGACTGAAGGATCAAATCCGTCTGTAGTTGGAAATCCATGTTGAAGTCAAGATGTTCCAACTGCTCAATCAGCCGAATCATCTTGTGGACATGATCCCCAGCATTCTGTCCCTCTGACATCCTCATGCGGAACAGCTGCCTAGATATCTCATACCTAGCATTCCTACTATGCTCACCATACAACTCTTGTAGATGAAGGAGGATCTCACTTGCACTCTGCATGTTTTCATGCTGCTTCTGTAACTCATTACTCATGTAAGCAAGCATGTAACACTTAGCTCTCATATCATGCTCCTTCCACTTGTCCAAAGTTTCATGTTCCTCTTGAGTGGCCTCTAGAGGTAAGGGACTAGGTACATTTGAATCTAGAACATATCCTATATGTTCAAGGTTCAGGACAAGTTTCAAATTTCTTAGCCAATCAGAGAGATTAGGTCCTGTCAACCTATTGCAATCAAGTATGCTTGCAAGGATATTGGATAGTGGTGGTTGTTCAATGCTCATTATTATCAGAAAATTAACTATAGAAAATAACCAGATTAATTAGTAAATGTATCAAGTAATTAACCAAAATAATTATGGTCTTTTAATCAAATTGGTCTTCCCACTAACTTAGCGAATCCTACACTTCCAAAGTAGAAAACGAAAATCCTAGTTGGTTGGATTTCTAGTGGGTGATTGAATTCTTATAATTCTATTGATCATCCTCAGGTACATCCGTTATTGGAATTACAATAAACTATAAGTGAGCAACTCCTTACCCATCACATCTCATGTGAGGTTCAATCCTTTATCTAGCCCCTAATGCTCAAAATCTCAGGTACATCCATTATTGACTTATCTTGCATTAGTTAAGTTGATCCCATTGAGCTAGTAATTTTGCAAATAATTTTAATGTCCTCAGGTACATCCAATATTGGCCACCAAACCATTTACATATTTACAACATCTCATGCTTAACAATTATTCTTAAGAAAATCTCTTAAATTAATTACATCTTATGCAACTATTTAAAATTTCTTAAAATAATTGCCCCAATGGAGGGCCCATGTTATAATTACTTTAATTATAGCATTTCCAACTTAATCATTTGTTTGGAAGATTTTATGGTAATCCTAATTACTATTAAGGTCTCACTTTGCACATTATCCATTTAGCATGCATATATCATATAATTGCGTACATTCCCATACATCTCATACATTCATGGATAAGCAGTAAATATGGTATGATCATGGACTTTCTAAGGGATTCAATTCTGAGCCATCAAGAATTGAATCAGGGCATTCCTAGGTGCATTTCATTCATTCATTTTACAATAGTTGCTGAAGGAGTACATAATCAACACTTGATCTTGAATTCCTCCCACTGGTCCCACCAATGATCTTGACCTCCTTGAACTTCTTGCAATCCATTATTACATAGTAATCCTTGGCATACCAAGGCGAATTTACAAGAAATTAAATAAATGAAATTACAACCCAAAAATTATTACAAACTTAATAATACATACCCAAAATAAATTAAAATAAATTAATTAATTTACAATCTCAAAGAATCATAAAAGAAATAAATCCAATCACATTGGTCTTTTATAGTCCATGATCATCCAGCATGCATATCACTATTTAACAATTAAATAAAACATACATACTTAAATTAAATTGAATATCTCATATTCAACTTAAAAATCCAGATTTGAATATGATTCAAATAAATTTAAAAATTCAGATTTGAATCTCATTCAAATAAATTTAAAAATTCAGATTTGAATCACATTCAAATAACCTTAAAAATTTAGATTTGAATCACATTCAAACAATTTTTAAAAAATCAGATTTGAATCACATTCAAACAATTTTTAAAAATTTAGATCTGAATATTATTCAAACAACTTTAAAAAATCAGATTAAAATATGATTCAAACAACTTTAAAAATTCAGATTTCAATCACATTCAAACAACTTTTAAAATTCAGATTTGAATCACATTCAAATAATTTTTAAAATTCTTATTTGAATCAAAATTTAATTGTGTGATTAAAATTCTAATTAAACAATTTAATTAGACATAGGATGAGCTTTTAGATTATACAACAATTGGAAATTAAAAAGCCAAACCTTTGCACCACCCATGAAGCGCACCATTGATGGTATTCTTCAAGAATGCCACCACACATCCATTGCAACCAGTAATGGGTTAATCATCTCATGATCAAATCACACAATTAAATCATATAATCAACAATCTAAATGGCAAATATAGTGGCTCTGATACCAATTGAAGGAGCGGAAGTGTGAAAAACAGAAGTTTATACCATTGAATTCAAAAATTTTCACCTAGGGTCACATGCATCATGCAAGATTTATTTTTATCTATGTGATTTCAATGATAAACAACATATTAAAACTCTTTTAATATGTTTTTGGATCTGTATTTGGCATTTAAGATTTTTAAATTAATCAGATTAATTTTAGAACCCTAGATTAAATCAAGAACAAACACACTAACCTCTTGATGCACTACAGTGTATTTGTGCCTTTGAGATGCATCTTCAGGACACCAGACGTTGTCCCTCTAGCTTGTCCACACTAAGAACACCTATGGCAACCCTTGAACAGCTTCTAAAGCTTTTTATATTAATTAAAAAATCAAGTTCTTCCTTTTAAGAGATTAAAGATGTAAACAGGACACTAAAAATAATTTATAGTATTTTTAATTCAAGAGATTGATGGCTAATCTCTTTGAATTGATGAGAGATGAAGAAGAATAGATGGAGAGCCTCGAAATGGCGTGACAAAGGAGGAGTAGCTGCTGCTCATATTTTTTCTCTTCATAACAACACTTATATAGCTAGGTTAACACATTAAACCCTTGCCACATGTCACCCTCTGATTGGTTCTAGGTTTAATTGACCCAATCACATTGTGCCAAGTGTCAAACCTATATTTAATCTTAATTTTAATCATCTTACATTATTAAAAGACATTTGGCAAGCTTATGTGTAATGCCATGTGTCACCATCTCATGGTGCCACATGTCACCCTGTGAAATGATCAAAATGCCCATGTGTCTTAATTTTGAGTTCTTAACCCAAAATAATTATTTCACTTCTTCTAATCAATTTATATCAAATATAAATCAATTAATTAATCTCTATTAATTAATTTCTCATTAATTAAATCATATTTAGACACTTTAAATATAAATTTAACTTATACTATACATCCAATAATTTAGATTTGGCTTCAAGTCATGCTAGAGACTTTGCAATCTAATTGCAAACCAAACCTATTTAATTAATCAATTAAACTCTTTAATTAATTAATTAAATCATATTTAATTATGTGATAACTTGTGTATTTGTGTGACTTATTAGGCTCATCACTACTTGGCAATGAGATATGATATCAACTCTTAATATCATCAGAACTCTTTCTTACCATAAATGATTTCTCTAAATCATTTTATGCACCTCATAAACCATGGTTAACACCTAGCATAGCATGCCATGGCCACCCAATTAGTAATAAGGTTTACCTTAAATGAACCTATAATCATATGTTACTATGCACTGGAATCTCTCTGTTACAAAATCCCAACTCAAGCTGGAGTCATGGTTTATGTCAAACTCCATTTGCTATGAGTATTATGTTCTCTTTTAATTCCAGTTCTTGATTAAAAAGATTTTCTCATCAGAAACTCTTTTCTGATTAAATCTATCTGTTCTGGCCAGGAACTTGAAACATCAATAATAATTAAATGAACATAGGATTTTATCTCTGTTTACTTAGAGAAACAGATTCCATCTTGATCAACACCTACCTCCATATATAACTAGCCAACACATGCCCATATACCCATACACAGTATAAGTATGAAAGCAGTATCAAACTCAAACTACCTATATACAAGATAACTGTGCTATCTCAGGTCTAAAGATTATATGCGCTGATATGATTTATGACAAAATATTGACAAGAGTAAACTCCATGTGCTTGTCATAAGTGTCACTGGTTCGGCCTACTTATCATTTATAAGTGCCTATCATGTTTGTTATATGGCATGAGACTCACCATTCCATCTTATTTATATCTCATATAAATAACTTGAGAACAAACATGAATACAATCTTTCTGGATAAGTTATGTCCTTATTATGAAGTATCCTCGATTGTGAACCTATTTATCATTTATAAGTGCCTATCATGTTTGTTATATGGCATGAGACTCACCATTCCATCTTATTTATATCTCATATAAATAACTTGGGAACAAACATGAATACAATCTTTCTGGATAAGTTATGTCCTTATTATGAAGTATCCTCGATTGTGAACCTATTTATGATACTTTGTACTAGAAATACTGTCACTCATATTTTTAACAACTTAAGAATAGAATTTCTAACAAAATATCAATGGACCTTTTCTATTACACATAAATATCTTATGTAAATGGAAAAGTGGAAATGCTTTTTATTAATAAAAAGATGTACAAGATACATACTAAATGATATGTTCTAGGACATACTACTAACAATATAATTACATGAGTTTCAAATGTACAGAACAAAAACTAAGATTTATCACAAAATGTAAAATACAAAATCCAAAAGATGCCTAAGAGTCCTACCAAGGATGCACTGTAATGGAGGCGACTCTGGACTCTATGCAGATCTAACTCTCACCCAGTCTGAGGTCTGCTGGGTTCTCGGTTCGTGTCTCGAGTACCTACACATTGCAAATTGCGACGCGCAAAGCAATACTGCTTAGTGGTGCCAATATAAAATAAAAATAAACTAAAATAAAATAAATATGCAGAATGTATGCTGATATTTTATACAGACTAAGTTTTTGGTAATTATTAGTGATATTATTAATTTGGTATTTTTTTATGATAATTATTTAGTTATAATTTATTAAAACTTAATTTAGTTACCCAAGCAACCTATGCAAATTGACCGGACTGGATAAATAGGTAAACTGGCATTGGGTACTAAGTACTTCAGGCCATCACACCATCGGTTACAAAGTGTCTCTATGTGTGCAATAGAACAGCTAATAAGCCATAATAAACATCAAGCACAAGGCCCAGTAAATCAAGAATATCAACTGGCCATAGGCCATCATATCAAAGAATGGCCACAAGAGCCATAAATCACTGAATGGCATGATGCCATATGCAGTACTGCTATCGAAACCCTATTGGCATGCCAACCTATCCAAACCAATCATACTAGGTATACTAGGGCATGTTACAAAGTTAATTATGTAATTTTTTGCATTTGATATTTATGAATTACTATTCACCTTGCTAGTCAACTAAAATATTGACTTTTTCATACACAATAGGTATGTTAGTTCTGATAACACTAGCATACCACATTTTGTATTCTTTATGTCACACCCTACCCCTCTGTAAGGGATGACATGATCCCGTAGAATACCTAATGAACTACTGAACTTCACTTACCGATAACTCATTAAGCACACTACAAGGGATTTTAAAACCATTTTCTTACATTTTGGAAGTGGTGAGCATTTTGGTAGGAATTCAAAACATTTAATTGAAGTTTCAAAACTAGTAAAAATTTTTGCCCATTTTGATTTTTCCGCAATTTTTGGAAAATTTCAGCAGAGTGCCATCTGTATTTTGAGAAAACAGTTCTTCAAAGACCTGTAAAAACACTTCCAATAATTATTTCCACAACTCCGAACCTCCAAATAATATCAATTCAACTCAAAAATTTCAAATCAAACCATTTCAAAATAATTCCATCAACATAGCATTCAGTAAAGCTAATTTACATTCACAAGTTTAATTTACATATATAAAATCCAAAATAATATTATTACAATTTATAAATATAACTGCTCAACTTTACATTAATACATATGAACAATATTTATTTACATCAAACTAAATTAAATTGGGCATAAAATAATACCCGTACAAAAATTCAGCGAAGGCCTTGCCAATTCAGTAGCTCACTCTGCTGCTTTTTCCTTGTCCTTATCTGCGATAGTAGAATAAGCTATTGCTGAGTATAAAAATACTCAGTGGTGCACAATAAAAATTTGAAATGCAGTACATGAAACATTCATTGACAAATCATAATTTAAATATTTCACAAATTATCAAAACTCATTATAGCACAATTTTGGTCAAACAATTTAATAAACATAGTGTTGCCAATTCATACACAACTTAAGCCATGATATAAAATTTTTTATCAATGCCGTGTTGTACACCACGACAAAGCGATCTATAACCCCACTAATCGAAATCAATGAGGGAGGTGGCTAGCTAGCTAATGAGTACTCATCCGATCTACAACCTCAACTGGTAAACCAGAGAGGGAGGAAAATAATCGATCTCAACCCCATAAATGGAGGAAGAATAATAAGGCACTGTCATGCTAAGAGTGAATCAGAAATCAATTTAAAATAATTTATTCAAATATTGCATGCAAAATCAAATCAATTTCCAAAGTCACATTTTCATTCACAAAGTGGCAACACAAAAGTTCTTAAACTCATAATTAACACGGAAATTTCATAGTGCATACTAAATCAAATTTTTAATGAGAAAATGCTTAAATAGGATTTAATGTGCACAAACCTGACGTGAGTCGCCTCTAGGCCTTGACTCAGTCTCTTAGAACTTCTGGGTCTTTTTCAGCTGAAACACAAAATTTATATTGTCTCAGTATCTTTGCCTCACAATAATTCTAATAATTAATTCATATAGCTTAAACTTCATTCTTGAACATTTTCATGTTGAGGTTACTATTCAAGTCAAAATATTGACTTTCTTATGCTTGAAAGGTATGGGAACTCCAACTATACTCACATACCACATTTTGGGCACCAATTTTATTAGTTTTGATTGTTAAAACTTAAGTCTTTTAGGCAAAATTGTAAATTTTCAGTTTTGGTGTCCTATTTTGCACTGTTCTATTGGTCATGTTGCTGTTAGAATTTGGCTAAGTTTTCTTCATAGAAATTGTTCCTTATTGTTTAACTTTATTTCCCTTTTTGAATCACTCCATTTGGAGTTTTGTAGCTCAAGTTATAGCCATTTGAACTTGGCTGGCTGGATTAGCCTAACCCAGATTTCTGGGCAATTTTCTGGGTTCTGGCAGTTTTAGGTCACTAACTTTGGGTGGCTAAATGACTTGGTTAAGGGCATAATTTGGGTTTGTGTTCTCCATGAAAGTTGCAGGGCTATGTCTCAGCTTTATACTGGTAAAATTTTAGGTCATTTGGACCTGCCTAGATCAAGTTATGGCCAAATGAACAAATACTATTCATTTGGTTATTTTTGTACAGGGCAGAACACTCAATTCTGGATTTGGCCAATTTGTTCACTATGCTATGGTCATTTTCTGGGCATGATTCCTAAATGAAAAATGTGCCATTTTGTGTCTAGTTTCATTCCTAATTAGCCTCACACCAATTGGGTTAGTAAATTTTTAGTTTTGGTCCCTGAAAGGGACCTTGGTCCTGCTGCCTGCAGAATGCCCAATAACCAATCTGAATTTTCATTTGATTCTAACACTTCCAACATACCACAATTGGTCACATATGACCATTTTTCAGCTCAAACTAGGTCAAACACACCATTTGACCAATTCTCAAAATTTTGTCTCCCAAACCCTAGGTCCAAAACCCTAACTCACAATTTTTGTTACATTTTATTAATTCCAAGCATATAAACATACTTTCTCAATTCATTCAAGCTTTCTAACATGTTTAACTCAATCAAACTCATGCATTCTCAACTTAAACCCTACCTGGCCGAATTCACACATAGTCCTCCAAAGATGTTTTCTTTTCATTTTAAATATATTTCTAAGTTTATTCAACTATAAACACAATAATTCAACTAAAAATACAAAGTTTAGATTACTAACCTCACTTTGAATTTCAAATCTTTAAATCTTCCACTCTTCTTCCAAACTTTCTTGATCAATCTTCTTTTCTAGTTACCCAAACAAGGTTTAATCTAAGGAGATTGCAATTTCTATGGCTAATTTTTGGTTTCTTCAAGCTAAAAAATGAGCTTTCATGGAGGATTTTGAGAGGGAGAGAAGAGAGAGATGGGAGACGGCAATGAAGGAAGATGAAGACCAAATTTCTTTTTCAATTATTTTTGTTTTATCCTCATTTTTGACTTGGTCAAAATAAATTCATTAATTCAATAATTATTTATGAGGTCATCCATGATGTCATGGAAGGTGATGTCATAAACTTTTTCTTTTTTTTTTTCAATTAGTTCTTTAATTTAATTTTTTATCCCAAAATTTTCTTTTCTCTGATTTTATTTGGCAGTTAGGTAGAAGTCAGCTCTAGGAGTCAATTGACCAAATTGCCCTTGCCCCTCGCCGGTTCGACCTGATTTGCAAATAATTTAATATTTCTTCTGGATCCCTGAGCTAATTATTTGATCGGCTTAACAATTTTTTTTCGTGATTTTCTCTTTTCCACTCTGTTCGCAATAGTCCTAAGAACCGCAGCGTCACATTTTATGGTTTGAAATTTGAGTTTAAATTGACCTCGCAGTTTTGAATGGAGTGGTACTGTCCCAAAGTAATCACTTTAAATATCTAGGCTCAGTCCTTCAAGTAAATGGGGGATGTGAGGAAGATGTTAGTTATAGGATTAAAGTCGGATGGTTGAAGTGGAGACGTGCCACGGGAGTTTTATGTGATCGTAAGATTCCCAATAAGTTAAAAGGAAAATTTTACCATACAGCCATACGACCGGCTATGTTATATGGTAGTGAGTGTTGGGCACTGAAAGAGTCGTATGTGTTTAAGATAAGAGTTGCAGAGATGAGAATGTTAAGATGGATGAGTGGCCATACTAGACTAGATAAAGTCCATAATGAGAGTATTAGAGAAAAGGTAGGAGCAGTGCCAATTGAAGATAAGTTGAGAGAAGGGAGATTGAGGTGGTTTGGTCATGTGAAGCGTAGAAATACTGAGGCTCCAGTTAGACAAGTAGAGCACATTAGGTTAGAGGATAGAAAGAAAAAAAGGGGTAGACCTAAATGGACTTAGAGGAGAGTAGTACAACATGACCTAGAAGCATTACACATTTCTGAGGATTTAACCCAAAATCGTTTAGAGTGGAGAAAGCGAATCCATATAGCCGACCCCAAATTTTTGGGATAAGGGCTTAGTTGAGTTGAGTTAAGTATACTCAACTAATTGACAATTACTAATTATTTGTGTTCAGGGCTTATCTAGTTGTCTTAGATGTGGTTCTAATCCCCTTAATTATTCGGACTGACATCGGTCACCAGAATAGTGAAATATACCAGGCTATACAAATAGGGGTGTTACACTATAATTGTTGGCATTTGTTGCAAATTCCATTTCAAGCTCATTGAATGTTATTTCAAATTTTCAGATTTTATGGCTCATGTTTACTATATCATTAGACATTGCTACAGTAAGAATTTGGCTAAACTTTCTTCATCAAAGTTGTTCCTTATTATGTCTTCTTTAATTACATTTTTGAATCACTCCATTTGGAGTTATGTAGCTCAAGTTATGGCCTTTTAACCATAACTAGCCGGATTGGCCAGTACCCAGAATTTCTGGGCACAATTCGGTTCTGGCAGTTTTTGTGGCCTAACTTTGGCTAGATATTTCAATTAGTTAGGGTCAGAATTTGAGTTTATGTTATTCATGAAAGTTGTTCTAAATTGTCTAAGATTTCCATTGACATAAATATCAGGTTAATTGGACATTTCTACACTGAGTTATGACAAATTGAACAAATACTATTCATTTAGTCATTTTTTAGGTCCTGCATATGTGTTACCCGGATTGAGGCAATTTTTAGGTCAACTTAAGTTAGTTTTCTGGGCAGGATTTCTTCACCAAAAATGTAGCTTAAGGTCTTAAATTTCATCTCCAATTAGCGTTACACCAATTGGAGCAACATAGCTCAAGTTATAACCCCATGAACACACTGGACTCAAAGGGTCTATAATTCAAATAATGAAGCAGCATACCACCTTTAATTTCAATGCCACAATTGCCTCCAATTTAGGGTCAAACTTCATCAAATGGTCACTAATTGACCATTAAAACTCCAATTCCACAACACATGAGCAAAACCCTAATTTCATGCCTCAACCCTAATTCTCAAAATGTCCATTTCATGCACCCCATGCAAAACTAACATTCTACTCATATATACATACTAAGTAACTCCAACAAACACAATTTATATCATTTAAATCCATCAATTCCCATGACCACATAATCTGGCCAAAATTCTTCCTGGATTAAAAATGAATATTTTCTCAATTTCCCTTGAAGATCTTCCCATATTTATACTCAATTTCAAGTTTACAAGAAGAGAAATGGAAGGAAATGGGACTAACCTCTCTTGAATCCCAACTTGAGCTTGCCAATCTTCAAGTTTTCCTCAAATTTTTGCTTCCTTAAGCTTGCCCAAGGTGCAAGGATAAGTTTTATTGAAAGGAATAAGGGGTTTGAAGGTGTAACCAAATGGAAGATGAAGCTTTAATGGGATAACAATGGAGGAAACTCTCTCTCTCTCTTTCTCTCTCCATGGTTCGGCTAAGAAGATGAAGAGGGTGGCTGATGGCTTTTTTTTTCAATTTTAACTTATTTTCTTCTTTTTAATAAAGTTTAATTATGCTTGTTAAGCTTTGATTGGCTTACAACTTTTTATTGCATCATGCTTGCATGTGCATGATGTCATACTTAGGGTTTTTAATTTCATTTTCTTTTCTTTTCTTTCTTAGTCATTTTTAATTAAATTTTTAATAATATTTATTTATATTTTATGTCATATAATTCACTTACTTAAATAGACAAGTTGGTCAAAAATCGTCTCTAGGCGAAATGACCAAAATGCCCTTCGTTTAGCTTAATGAGCTAAAATTGTCTATACCAATTGTTTTAATTTTCCTTGTGTTTTCTTAGAAATATATTGTCATCAAAACCTCAATAATTCTTTACTGGAGTCCCGAAAATTATTTCAGCGAGTTTCCCTCAGATTTAGGGTTGCTAGCTGTCTTCACAGTAACTTCCCATTAGGTCACCCATCGCTGGGGCACTGGCTCATTTAACTTTTTTGCATTTCTTTTCTTAAATTTTTTATAAATTTTTCTTTTCATTATTTGAGTTATTTATGACTCCTCACTTTAGTTTAAATATAGTTCCAGACATTCTGGCTATCCAGACAGACATTGGTCACCAAAACAGTAAAATGTATGGACTATCTACAGTGAGGCGTTACAGCTCTTCCACACTAATAAAAATTTCGTCCTCGAAATTTACCTGATGCAAACAGTTGAGGGAACTGTTGCCTCATTGTCTCTTCGCTTTCCCAAGTTGCCTCCTCAGTGTTATGGTGCCTCCTTATTTCTCAATTCTTTCACTTCCCGAGCCAGAATCCTAATTGGTTTTTCTTCATATGTCAAGTCTGGTTGAATTTCTATTTCTTCCATGGAGATAACATGTGAAGGGTCTAAGCGGTATCTTCTTAGCATAGACACATGAAACACATTGTGGATCTTGTCCAGCTCTAGTGGTAAAGCTAGCCTATAGGCCACTGGACCCACGCGTTCAATAACTTCATATGGGCCAATGAACCTAGGGCTTAACTTACCCTTTTCTTTCAAACCTTAATACCTTCTTCCATGGTGAGACTTTAAGAAACACCTTGTTGCTAACTTCATATTCTATATCTTTTTTCCTCAAGTCAGCATAAGACTTCTGTCTGTCCGAGGCAACCTTCAAATTGGCTTTGATTAACTTCACTTTCTCCTCAGTCTGTTTCACCAGGTCTAGTCCCATAAACTTATCTTCGCCCAGTTCAATCTAACATAATGGTGTTTTACACCTCCTTCCATACAGTGCCTCATACGGAGCCATCTGAATGCTAGATTGATAGCTATTATTGTATGCAAATTCTGCCAGTGGAAGGTATCTGTCACAACTTCCCTCAAACTCAATTACACAACTCCTCAGCATATCCTCAAGGATCTGGATTACTCGTTCTGACTATCCATCTGTCTGAGGATGAAAAGCCATGCTAAAATGGAGTTGTGTGCCCAATGCTTCTTGCAACTTCTTCCAAAATCTCGATGTAAACCTCGGGTCTTGATCAGATATGATAGAAAGTGGGATTCCATGCAGTCTAACTATCTCACTAATATACAATTCTGCTAGCTTCTCCACTGAGTAGTTAGTTCTAGCTGGCAGAAAATATGCTGATTTGATCAACCTATCCACTATCACCCATACTGCATCATGTTTCTTCTGGGTGAGAGGTAAACCACTGACAAAATCCATGGTGACCCGGTCCCATTTCTATTCAGGTATGCTAATGGGCCGTAACAAACCTGATGGAACTTGATGTTTTTCCTTGACCTGCTGACATGTCAAGCATCTTGTCACATAATTGGCTATGTCCTTCTTCATACCAAGCCACCAATAGTGAGGCTTCAGGTCATGGTACATTTTTGTACTTCTAGGGTACATAGCATAAACACTAGTGTGTGCTTCTTTCAGAATGCTGGTCTTCAATTCCCCATCATTTTGTATACACACTCTTCCTTTATAGTACAGACACCCATCTTCTTTCACCTCATAATCAATTTCTTTCCCTTCTAGGATTTTGTTCGTAATAGCCATTAGCTTCTCATCTATCTTCTGCTCATCCGGAATCTGCTATAACAGGTTTGGCTCTACTTGCAACTCAGCCAAAATAGCTCCATCTTGAGCTAAAGACAAACAAGCATGCAATAATCTCAAAGCTGTGATGACTTTCTGCTCAAGGAATCAGCAACTACATTTACCTTCCCAGGATGGTAGTCTATCACACAATCATAGTCCTTCAGGAACTCAATCTATCACCTCTATCTAAGGTTGAGCTCCTTCTGGGTTGGCAAGTACTTCAAACTTTTATGGTCTGTGTAGACGCAGGATTTTTCCCCATACAAGTAATGCCTCCATATCTTCAATGTGAAGATGATCACTGCCGGTTCCAGATCATGGGTAGGGTAGTTCTGTTCATGTGGCCTCAACTGCCTGGAAGCATAGGTGACCACTTTCCCCTCTTGCATCAACACACATCCTAACCCATTATGGGAAGCATCACTGTATGCCACAAAGTCCTTCCCAGACACTGGCTGTGTTAACACTGGTGTCTCAGTTAACATAGCCTTTAATCTCTCAAAACTAGCTTGACACTTGTCATTCCAGTCAAATTTCACATTATTGTGTAGCAACTTGGTCAGTGGAGCAGCTATTAAAGAAAACCCCTTCACAAACCTCCTGTAGTAACCAGCTAGCCCCAAGAAGCTTCTGACCTCAGTTGTATTTCTGGGAAGCTTCCATTTCATCACTGTTCCAATTTTTTTAGGATCCACTCTAATCCCATTAGCTGATACTATGTGTCCAAGAAAGGAGATCTCACTCAACCAGAAGTCACACTTGGACAACTTAGCATACAACTTCTTCTCTCTCAGAGTTTGTAGAACATTCCTCAAATGCTCATCATGTTTTTCTTTGTTCTTAGAATACATCAATATATCATCAATGAAGACCTCTACAAACCAATCTAGATATGGATGGAAGATGCGGTTCATAAGGTCCATGAAAGCTACTAGTGCATTTGTCAACCCAAATGGCATCACCAGGAATTCATAGTGCCCATACCGGGTCCTAAATACAGTCTTAGGTACATCTGCATCCTTTACCCTTAGCTGATGATACCCTGATCTGAGATCAATTTTTGAAAATACGCCTGCTTCCTTTAATTGATCAAACAGATCATCTATTCTATGCGCAATTTTTGAAAATACACCTGCTCCCTTTAATTGATCAAACAGATCATCTATTCTGGGCAATGGGTATTTGTTCTTCATAGTTACTTTATTTAGCTGGTAGTAATCAACACATAGCCTCAAAGTCCCATCCTTCTTTTTCACAAATAGCACCGGAGCTCCCCACGGTGACACACCAGGGCATATGAACACCTTATCCAGTAATTCCTGCAACTGGATTTTCAGTTCCTTCAATTCAGTGGGTGCCATCCTATATGGAGCAATGGAGATTGGTGCTATACCCAGCATTATCTTAATAGCAAATTCAACTTCCTTTTCTAGTGGAAAACCAGGCAATTCTTCAGGGAATACATCAGGGAAATCATTTACTGTGGGTACATCAGATAGGTCTAGCTTAGCCTGCCTAGTATCAACCACGTGTGCCAAATAGGCTTCACAGCCTTTTCTCATTAATTTTCTTACAGTAATGGCTGAGATGACATTGGACAAGAAATCTATCCTTTAACCCATAACTGTTATCTCGTCATTCTCAGGAGTTTTTAGTGTAATTCTCTTCAATTTACAATCCACTATTGCCTGATGATGCGATAGCCAATCCATTCCCAAAATTATGTCAAACTCGTGGAAAGGTAATTCAATCAAGTCTGCTGAGAACTCATACCCCTGAATCCTCAATGGGCAACCTTTGCACACTTTATTCACCACCACATTGTGGCCTAGTGAATTAGTGACTAAAATTTCTTGGTTACTTTCCTCTACTTGTATTCCCCTTTCCACGGGTAACTCGATGTAACACCCTCACTGTAGCAATTCCGTACATTATACTATTCCGATGATCAATATATGTCTGAATAGCTAGAATGACTGGAACTATATGTAAACTAGAGTGAGGAGTCATAAATAACTCAAATAATGGAAAGAAAAATTTAGAAAAAATTTTAGAAATAAAATACAACCAAGTTAAATGAGCCGGTGCCCTAGCGATGGGTAACCTAGTGGGAAGTTGCGATTTTCACAGCTAGAAGCCCTAAACCTAGAAGAAAAATCATAAAATAATTTTTAGGACTCCAGAGAAGAGTCATTGAGGTTTTGATGGCATTAGAATGCCAAGAAAATGCTTAGAAAAATTTTTAGATCAGTACAGACAGTTTTGGCTCCTTAAGCCAAAAGAAGGGCATTTTGGTCATTTTGCCTTCAGAGATGATTTTTGACCAACTTGTTCAGTTAATTAAATAATTATTATGATATAAAATATGAATAAATATTGCTAAAAATTTAATTGAAAATGAGTAAAAAAAAAAAAGAAAAATAAAGAAAATTGAAATTTTAACATCACATGATGTCATTTAAAAAGCTCCACCCAATCACCATTTGACAAACAAATTAAAAGGGATAAAAAAATGACATAAAAATGAGATAAACACAAAACAAATCTACATCTTCTTCACCATGGGCAGCCGAACCAAAGAGAGAAAGAGAAAGAGAGAAGAGAGAAACCTCCATTGGAGCACAATTCAAGCTTGTGTTCTACCCCCAAAACCACTTCAAAACCCTAGCTTCCCTTCACAAAAATTTATCCTTACACCTAGAGAAAGACTTGGACACCAAAAAGAAAGAGAAAAAGTGGAGTTTTCAAGCCTTGGGAATTGGCTAATTCAAGGTTAATGCTACCTTCTTCCTTTTCTCTTCTTTAAACTTGAACTTAAGTAGGAAAATGGAAAGAAATTCAAGAGAAATTGAGAAATTATTCATGTTTAAATCAAGAGAAATTTTGGCCAGCTTATGAGTTAAGGGAGTTGATGAATTTGAATGAAATAAATTGTGATTATTGGAGTTGTTTAGTGTGTATATACGATTAGAATGTTAGTTTTGCATGGGTTGTATGAAATGGACATTTGAGAATTAGGGTTTGAGGCATGAAGTTAGGGTTTTGTTCATGTGTTGTGGAATTAGAGTCCTAATGGTCAATTAGTGACCATTTGGCTATATTTGATGAGGAAATGAATTGATTTATGCCAGTGGAATTGAGGTTAGGTATGCTGCCTCATAGGACCTACAGGGCTGGATATGAGTCTAGCAAGTTTGGGCAGCTGTAACATAAGTTGTGTAGGTTCAATTGGTACAAGGTCAATTGGAAATGAAACTACACACACAATGGCACAACTTTGATGAAGAAACCTTGCCCAGAAAACAAACTTAGGATGGCCTAAAAATTGGCCAAATCTGGATAACCAATTCTGGACCTAGTAAAAGTGACCAAATGAACAGTGTTTTTTCATTTGGCCATAACTCAGAGTAGGAATATCCAATTGACCTAAAATTTATATCAATGGAAAGCTTAGACAATTTAGAACAACTTTTATGAAGAACACAAACTCAAATTCTGAACCTAACCAATTCAAATTGCTAGTTTAAGTTGGGACACCAAATCTAGCAAAACCAAATTGCCCAGAAATTCTGGGTATAGGTCAATCCGGCTAGTTATGGTAAAATAGCCATAACTTGAGCTAGAAAACTCCAAATTGAGTGATTCAAAAAGGAAATTAAAGAAGACACATAAAGGAAAAACTTTAATTGAAGAAAAGTTTGCTAAATTCTCACTGTAGCTTAGACCAATGGAATAGTAAACTTAAGGTATGAAATCTAAAAATTTTGAATAACACAAAATAAGCTTTAAAATGGTATTGGAAATCAATACTAACAAAAATAAAATGTAAAATGTGGTATATTGGTGAACTTAGGCTTAACAAAATTATTATGAATTAAAACGTGAACCTTTGAAGGGAAATGGTCAAGTGAACAGTAACCTCAATAATATTAATGCAAAGGACCAAAACTTAAATTGCAAATGATAAGTTATATAAATAGTATAATAAATAAATGGATCATATTAATGTATGAATGAGACATTAGTTCTCATTACGGTAGAAAGGAAAAGTACTTTGAGTACAATGGTATAGAAGGATAATTGATGTGAATTGTGATCATATAAATGATCAAATGAATGTATAAATTATAATGAATGCATAAATGATGTAGAATTATATTTTAGAAATTTATATTTCTGCTAGGAATAGAATTGAAATATTATAAATTATTATTGGAGCTTATAATGAAATAATGAAATAATAAAATATAATAACACTTAATGGTACCTATGTGCCCATGTATTATCTAGACATGTGTGTCAGATTGGATAGGTTAGAATTTTAATATGTAATACCCCTATGTTCGGTAGTGCGTTCTACTGCTCCGGTGACTAGTATCTGTCCGGACAGCTAAAATGCCTAGAACTATATTTAAATATTAGTGAGGAGACATAAAATAATGAAATACAAGAAAAGAAAATACAAGAAAAACAAAAGAAAAATAATAACAATGAAATGAAATGCAATTCTTCAGGGAATACGTCAGGGAAATCATTTACTGTGGGTACATCAGATAGGTCTAGCTTAGCCTGCTTAGTATCAACCACGTGTGCCAAATAGGCTTCACAGCCTTTTCTCATTAATTTTCTTACAGTAGTGGCTGAGATGACATTGGACAAGAAATCTGTCCTTTAACCCATAACTGTTATCTCGTCATTCTCAGGAGTTTTTAGTGTAATTCTCTTCAATTTACAATCCACTATTGCCTGATGATGCGATAGCCAATCCATTCCCAAAATTATGTCAAACTCGTGGAAAGGTAATTCAATCAGGTCTGCTGAGAACTCATACCCCTGAATCCTCAATGGGCAACCTTTGCACACTTTATTCACCACCACATTGTGGCCTAGTGAATTAGTGACTAAAATTTCTTGGTTACTTTCCTCTACTTTTATTCCCCTTTCCACGGGTAACTCGATGTAACACCCTCACTGTAGTAATTCCGTACATTCTACTGTTCCGATGATCAATATATGTCCGAATAGCTAGAATGACTGGAACTATATGTAAACTAGAGTGAGGAGTCATAAATAACTCAAATAATGGTAAGAAAAAGTTAGAAAAAATTTTAGAAATAAAATACAACCAAGTTAAATGAGCCGGTGCCCTAGCGATGGGTAACCTAGTGGGAAGTTACGATTTTCACAGCTAGAAGCCCTAAACCTAGAAGAAAAATCATAAAATAATTTTTAGGACTCCAGAGAAGAGTCATTGAGGTTTTGATGGCATTAGAATGCCAAGAAAATGCTTAGAAAATTTTTTAGATCAGTACAGACAGTTTTGGCTCCTTAAGCCAAAAGAAGGGCATTTTGGTCATTTTGCCTTCAGAGATGATTTTTGACCAACTTGTTCAGTTAATTAAATAATTATTATGACATAAAATATGAATAAATATTGCTAAAAATTTAATTGAAAATGAGTAAAAAAAAGAAAAATAAAGAAAATTGAAATTTTAACATCACATGATGTCATTTAAAAAGCTCCACCCAATCACCATTTGATAAGCAAATTAAAAGGGATAAAAAAATGACATAAAAATGAGATAAACACAAAACAAATCTACATCTTCTTCACCATGGGCAGCCGAACCAAAGAGAGAAAGAGAAAGAGAGAAGAGAGAAACCTCCATTGGAGCACAATTCAAGCTTGTGTTCTACCCCCAAAACCACTTCAAAACCCTAGCTTCCCTTCACAAAAATTTATCCTTACACCTAGAGAAAGACTTGGACACCAAAAAGAAAGAGAAAAAGTGGAGTTTTCAAGCCTTGGGAATTGGCTAATTCAAGGTTAGTGCTACCTTCTTCCTTTTCTCTTCTTTAAACTTGAACTTAAGTAGGAAAATGGAAAGAAATTCAAGAGAAATTGAGAAATTATTCATGTTTAAATCAAGAGAAATTTTGGCCAGCTTATGAGTTAAGGGAGTTGATGAATTTGAATGAAATAAATTGTGATTATTGGAGTTGTTTAGTGTGTATATACGATTAGAATGTTAGTTTTGCATGGGTTGTACGAAATGGACATTTGAGAATTAGGGTTTGAGGCATGAAGTTAGGGTTTTGTTCATGTGTTGTGGAATTAGAGTCCTAATGGTCAATTAGTGACCATTTGGCTATATTTGATGAGGAAATGAATTGATTTATGCCAGTGGAATTGAGGTTAGGTATGCTGCCTCATAGGACCTACAGGGCTGGATATGAGTCCAGCAAGTTTGGGCAGCTGTAACATAAGTTGTGTAGGTTCAATTGGTACAAGGTCAATTGGAAATGAAACTACACACACAATGGCACAACTTTGATGAAGAAACCTTGCCCAGAAAACAAACTTAGGATGGCCTAAAAATTGGCCAAATCTGGATAACCAATTCTGGACCTAGTAAAAGCTGTTCATTTGGCCATAACTCAGAGTAGTAATATCCAATTGACCTAAAATTTATATCAATGGAAAGCTTAGACAATTTAGAACAACTTTTATGAAGAACACAAAATCAAATTCTAAACCTAACCAATTCAAATTGCTAGTCTAAGTTGGGACACCAAATCTAGCAAAACCAAATTGCCCAGAAATTCTGGGTATAGGTCAATCCGGCCAGTTATGGTAAAATGGCCATAACTTGAGCTAGAAAACTCCAAATGGAGTGATTCAAAAAGGAAATTAAAGAAGACACATAAAGGAAAAACTTTAATTGAAGAAAAGTTTGCTAAATTCTCACTGTAGCTTAGACCAATGGAATAGTAAACTTAAGGTATGAAATCTGAAAATTTTGAATAACACAAAATAAGCTTTAAAATGGTATTGGAAATCAATACTAACAAAAATAAAATGTAAAATGTGGTATATTGGTGAACTTAGGCTTAACAAAATTATTATGAATTAAAACGTGAACCTTTGAAGGGAAATGGTCAAGTGAACAGTAACCTCAATAATATTAATGCAAAGGACCAAAACTTAAATTGCAAATGATAAGTTATATAAATAGTATAATAAATAAATGGATCATATTAATGTATGAATGAGACATTAGTTCTCATTACTGTAGAAAGGAAAAGTACTTTGAGTACAATGGTATAGAAGGATAATTGATGTGAATTGTGATCATATAAATGATCAAATGAATGTATAAATTATAATGAATGCATAAATGATGTAGAATTATATTTTAGAAATTTATATTTCTGCTAGGAATAGAATTGAAATATTATAAATTATTATTGGAGCTTATAATGAAATAATGAAATAATAAAATATAATAACACTTAATGGTACCTATGTGCCCATGTATTATCTGGACATGTGTGTCAGATTGGATAGGTTGGAATTTTAATATGTAATACCCCTATGTTCGGTAGTGCGTTCTACTGCTCCGGTGACCAGTATCTGTCCGGACAGCTAAAATGCCTAGAACTATATTTAAATATTAGTGAGAAGACATAAAATAATGAAATACAAGAAAAGAAAATACAAGAAAAACAAAAGAAAAATAATAACAATGAAATGTAACCAAGTTAAACGAGCCGAGAACCCTAGCGATGGGTGACCGCACCGGGAAGTTGCGGCATGGACCGTTGACTAGCCCTCGACCGCGGGAAACCCTGAAAAATATTTTTAGGACTTAAATAAAGACCTATTGAAGTATAAATATCATTAGAAATATCAAAGAAAAATTAATTAATTAGTACAAAGAAAAGTGAGAAATCGAAAAACAGACAAAACTCGGTGTTACCAAAATATCAGAAATGCAACCCGAACAGGGGGATTGTGGTCATTTGACACCCCAAGTTGTCTTTTGACTTAAATGTCCATTAAAAATACATGATATTACACTTAGAAAATGTCATGAAAAATTAAATTGGTGGTACATAAATTAAATAGCAAAAATTAGGAGCTAAATGTGGAAATTGAAAACTTGGATTATTATAATGTTAATGTTAATTAGTGGAGCACTAAGTGGACACTTAGTAGACATATAAAAGACAAGAGATCAGCCATTTCTCATCATCTTCTTCCCATTTCCTTCACTTTGCCGAATTGAACTCCTCCCTAAAATCACCATGGCCACCCACCATGCATGAACTCCAATCCACCATTCTAAGCCATAATTTCTTCACTTGTGCTTCATTAAAGTTGCTTTACATAGCTTGGGCAGTAGATAGGCAGTAAGAAGATCAAGTTTTGGTGAAGTTTTGAAGAGTTTCTAAAGTGGTAGGTATGTGTTTTTTATTATTGCTTCATTAAAGTTTGTGAGGATGTTATGGGTATTTGAATTGTGGAAAGAATTTTGGAGTTTGATGTTCTAAGGGAGATGTTTATTTTTGGCAGCCATCGAAACTCCTTAAGGGCAGTTTATTCTTGTATGTAAATGGTAGATTAAAGTGTTGATGAAGTGTTTGTATGTGTAGGAATAAATTTGGTGATGTATATTAGATGTATGTGAATGTACACTTGATTTTGGAAGCTTGGAAATTAATCCAAGGAGAGGTATGAATCGGCAGCCTGAATTGTGGAGCAAAAATATGTTGCTTTATGGTTTGGTTTATGGAATATTATGGTTAAATTATGGTACTTACTGTGGCAGCTTGCACATGTGTATAATGGTTTGAGTTTGGATATGTGAATGAGCTTGGTTATGTAGTTAAATTGTTGTAATTTAGACTTGATAAATTCTGTACTATAAGGAGCATATTAAGTGTGGTTATAAGCTGCGAAAATGACCAACAATGTGAAGTAAAATGTTTTTAGGTTATGGTACAAACCACAATTGGCATGAATGTGTAGTTTGGTAAGTGTTAAATATATCCTTTAATGGGTAATGAACAAAATGCAATAGGGCAGTTTATGGTTTGAGCCTAGAACCTTAAGTGTGTGGCTCAAATTGGTATGAGACCAATTGGAGGTGAAACTAGGCACAAAAAGTGCCAACTTTCATGAAGGAAGCTTACCAAAATTCTGCTTGTAAGGTAACTTGAAAAATGACCAAATCCGGATTAGTGCATTTAAGGCCTGAAAATTGACCATTTGGGCAGCAGTTAGTGTTTTGGCCATAACTCACTCAAAACAGGTCCAATTGACCTGAAATATTTACCATGAATAGTTGAGACATATATCTACAAGTCTTATGAAGACACTAAAGCCCATAAATGACCATAAGCAAGTCAAATAGCTTGCACAAGTTCGGGTCCAAAAACTGGCCGAACCTAAAATGACCTAAAGTGACCAATTTTGATGCACTTTGACCAGCAATAGTAAAATGACCATAACTTGGTCTAGTAAACTCAGAATGACCTGAAATTTTGCCCCGCGTGTAATAAGACATAGATCTACAAGTTTGTAGTTTTGACCGAAACCCAAAAACTGAGAGAACTAGGTCATCCTGTTAGGTTAAATTAGTATACCGGAATCCGATAAATTTCAATAAAGTGCAATATACATGGAAATGAATTTGGTAATATATACCAATACAAAAAGGCTACAAATGTGACATATTGGTGACATTAAAACCTAATTCACCTAGAATACATCAAGGGTCGACATCTTAGGTTGACTAAGGAAATAATAGAACTCAATGAATTAATTATTAAGCATTATCGTTAAAGACAGTTTAAATGAGTACTGAAACACTTCAAATTGTGTTTCTCAGTTAGCAAAGACTCAGGGAAGGGGAAGGAACCACTGAGTCAGAGCCAAGAGGCAAATATCAGAGGTGTGTGCACAATAGTTATTTCTTTTGAATTTTTCAATTGAAATAAATTATGATTATTTGTATGTTATTGTTTTAAATTGTGTTTGTACACAATAATTTTGACTTCTCATTTTCTACTTAAAAATTTAATTGAACATTATAGTTTTAAATTGTGTCCGTGCACAATACTTATATATTCACTACTTTTACTAGCAAATTTATTTGGAGAAATGAGTTATGAATAATTTTTGATTGCTTTGGTTTTGGGAATATTACTTGGAAATTATTATGTTGCCAACTTTGCAAATGGAAATTTTGAGATAAAATGTGATTTATGGTTTGTATGAAATATTGTGATTTGAAATTGTTTTGATTCACACTTGGCATGACACTGTTACTATGTTCCTCCTCCATTTATGGGGTGAGTGTGATATATTCCTCCCTCTTTGACTTATCAGTCTGGGGTGAGTGTGATTATGTTCCTCCCTCTTTGACTTGCCAGCATGAGGTGAGTGTGGATGAGTACTCATTATATAGCTAGCTTCCTCCCTCATTGATTTCGATTATTGGGGTGAGTGTGTCATGTCGTGGTGTACAACACGGCATGTGTGGAAAAATTGTGCATTGCCCATACTGTGTTACTCAGCTATTTGATCAAATTGTGTTATTGATTGGCAAAATTGTATTGTTCAGTTATTTGATCAAATTGTGTTATTGATTGGCAAAACTGTGTTACTCAGTTATTTGATCAAATTTGTATTATATGAACTTTGTAAATTGTGAAATGGAATTGTGAACTATTTGATTTGTGAATTGTCGATAAAAGATTTATGTATGACATTTCAAATTGTTATTGTGCACCACTGAGTAAATTTTACTCAGCGATAGCTTTTCATTGTTGTCGCAGGTAGACAGACTGACAAGGCAGCAGACTAGGCTGTTAGTACTACACTGAGAGATCATCGGGTATATTGAGTATACCATATTTTGCATTTTATATTGTAATGTACGTTCCCTGTATGTATATAGTGTTCTTGGTTTTGAGCAGTTGTAAATTAAAATTGTACCTTGAAGTTGTAAAATAAATTGTGAGTTATTTTGGCTTGTAAAATTTGTACTATATTTCTTTTATCTCATCTTTGAAAATACTAAAAAATTACTATGGATTTGAGTTGAGAAATATAATGAGTTGTTCAAAGTTGAGATTGAGAAATATATTTGAAGTGCTTTTTACAGGTTTTTGAAGAACTGTTTTATTCAAAATACAGATGTTACTCCGCCAAAATTTTTACAGAAATTACTTATAATTTAAATGTGTTAGCTATTTCACTTCAGTTCCAAAAAGTTTTTAGCACCTATAAATAGTGCTCACCACTGTAAAAAGAAGTAAGAAAAGTTTTAAAATCCCTTATAGTGTATTTAATGGGTTACCAGTAGATGAAGTTGGCAATTCATTAGGTATGCTACGGGATCATGTTATGCCTTATAGAGGGGTGGGGTGTGACATGTTTTAGTGGTATCAGAGCAAAGTTTTTAAATTATGTTTTCACCTATAATTTGAATATTCTTTCTTCATAGTACAACTGCTCAATGTCATTGTTTGATACATACAGTACATTACATTATAAATATGCACTAACGGGAGGAAATCTCCTTGTGTTAATTGTTCAGGAGGTCTAAGATCCTCGAATTGACTATGGAAGAAGGTGATCGTTCAGTCGATCAATCTATAGAGGCTGAGGTACAAGGAGATGCCCTAGCCCTACACAATGTCAGTGGATCAGCCGCACCAGCCCCCTCAGTACTGCAGTTTCTTGCTCAGTTCGCTCAACAAATGGCTGCAAAGTTCCAACAGATGGCTGGTAACGAGCCTACTCAAGTCCCACTACAGACACTAGTGGTACAACCACAGTCTTCTGCTAGTGTAACACCCCTCACCCGACTACAGTGTAACCAAGCAAGGCGTGCTACAATCGGTGCCGGAGCACCCTAACTTATCTTAATTTATTTTTTTAATAATTTTAAATTCGTTTAATTTAACATCAATTATTTTTCAATGGAGAAACCAGTGGAGTTTCTCCTATTTTATTATCATTTGACATATTTCAATATTCACCTGTTTGAAATTCAACAATATTTTCAAAATAAAATCTTATCCATGCATTTCAATTTCATAATCATATCCATACATTTCCATTCATACTCAATTCATATGTAAACATTCTCAAATTACATAAGCAAAATTTTCAAATTTCCTTAATTTATATAATTTACAAAATAATTACAAAATTTCATAATTTACATGATATATAAATTAATTACATATGAAAAAGCTAATTTATTAATTTATATCGCATTCCTATTAATTACCTGTTCATAATATACATTACAATACAATATCTAAGCATTTTATACAAAATATAAAATATGATCTATATGGGTCCTATCTACATGCATTGCTGAGGAGGTGACAACCTTGAATACTTCAGACACTTCTGCAGATCAGAACTCCCAAAATTCCCAGTCAATCGTCCATTGGGTTCTAGCTTTAGTACCTGCGCGAAGGAAACAATTCCATCGCGCTAAACATTGCTGCTTAGTGGTGCAATAATATAACAAAAAAAATAATATACAAATAAAGATAGAAAAAAATTCGTATAATTAAGATTTATTTATACTTCACACGCGGTTTCTAAAATTTAATATGCTTTACCCTAATTTAGTCTTCTTTGGAAGTGTTTATTTCGCCAATGTACAGTAATAATGTCACACCCTACCCCTCTGTAAGGCATAACATGATCCCGTAGTATACCTAATGAATTACCAACTCTGTCTACTGATAACCCATTAAATACACTACAAGGGATTTTAAAACTTTTCTTACCTTTTTTTTTTTTTTTTTTTTATAGTGGTGAGCACTTTTTATAGGTGTTAAAAACCTTTTTGAACTGAAGAGAAATAGCTAACTCATTTGGACTATTAGTAATTTCTGTAAAAATTTTGGCGGAGTGCCATCTATATTTTGGATAAAACAGTTCTTCAGAAAACCTGTAAAAAGCACTTCAATATTTTCCTCAATCTCAAACTCCAACAAAATTCAACACAATATTTTTCTGAACTCAAATCCACAACAATTTTTCAGTATTTTCAAAGGATGAGAAAAAGAAATATAATACAAATTTTACAAGTCAAAATAACTCATAATTTACTTTACAACTTCAATGTACAATTTTAATTTACAACTGCTTAAATAATATACATACATATTATTACATGCATACATCAGACCTATGTACATGGGTATACCTATAATATACCTGGAGCTGATCTGAAAGTGTCTTCAAAGAAACTTACGCACTGCTCTATGCTCTTCTTACCTGCGACAGCATACAAAGCTATCGCTGAGTGGTGAACTCAGTGGTGCACAACTATAATTTAAAACATAGTACAATATACATTGACAAAATTTACAGTAAATAATTTGGGAATCTGAATACTCATCAAATTATAAAACTCAAAATATTAATTGCCAATAATGTGAATCATTTGTATAAAATGACTTTGATCACGAAATTCAATTTATCAAATCATAACTAACCATTTAGGTAATTCCAAAAAAAATAATTATACATAAATCATAATTGAAATCATAATTCTTTACCATTCAAAAACATTATGTGTCTCGAAAACCATGTTGTATCTCAAAAACCATGCTGCATCTCAAAAATCATTCTGTATCTCAAAAATCATTCTTTATCTCAAAAACCATTCTTTATCTCAAAAACCATTCTTTATCTCAAAAATCAATCTTTATCTCAAAAATCAATCTTTATCTCACTAACTATGCAAGACCAATCCGAAAGGGCCATATTCGATGTGATTCTAACTCCCTATGGTCGGGGAGGTCGAATCAGATTCTAACTCCCTATGGTCGGGGAGGTCGAATCATCGTGCACAGTACCATCACAATAATGAATCTTCCGCAAGGGCCATAACAATAAAATAAACTTAGATCTAACCTCAAATCAGAGGAAAATCTAAGCCCGTGCACGTACCATGGTAATCAAAACACAACTAACTCCATTGTCTTCTCAACAAATGAGAGAGACGGGTAATAACCTAGTCAAGCATCTATAGTGAGATATAAAACAATATCACAATCCTTTTAGTGAGCATAAATCACAATATAATTCGATTCAAATTCAATTCCAATATCCAATAATTTTTATGCTCATCACAATTCAAATCATAAATTTGCATTTTTCGATGAAAATTACAATCACAATTCAAAACATGTTCTAGCACAATTTTCCAAAACATAATTTATTCGATCCATAACAATGCTTAATACTTGTGGAAATACCATTTCACAAAGCTAAATTCATACATACTATAATAATTTAAATAATCATTGAATTAAATCCAATGCTTGTTAAACATAATACATAAGAAAAATATGTCATTTAATCATATGAAATATTCAAAACAAAATCAGTTAAAAACTAGTTGTGCAAAAACCTCTGATAACTGTCTCCTGGTCTTGACTCAGTGTTTCCTTCCCTTTTCCTGAGTCTTTGCTAACTGAGAAACACAATTTGAAGTGTTTCAGTACTAAATTAAACTGTCTCTAACGATAATGCTTGATAAGTAATTCACTGAATGCTATTATTTGCTTAATCAACCTAATATGTCGACCCTCGATGCATTCTAGGTAAATTAGGTTTTAATGTTACTAACATGTCACATTCAATAGTCTTTTAGGGTTGGTACATGTTACCAAGTTCATTTCCGTGTATACTGCATTTTCTTGCAATTTGCTGGATTTCGGGATACTAGTTTGACCTAGCCAGACGACCTAATTCCCTCGGTTTTCGGGTTTCGGCCTAAACTACAAACTTGTAGATCTCTATCTTATGGAACGCGGGGCAAAATTTCAGGTCATTCTGAATTATGTAGACCAAGTTATGGTCATTTTACTATTGCTGGTCAAATTGCACTAAAATTGGTCATTTTAGGTCATTTTGGGTCAATTTTGGTTCGGCCAGTTTTTGGACCCGAACTTGTGCAAGCTGATTGACTTGCTTATGGTCATTTCTGGGCTTTGGTGTCTTCATAAGACTTGTAGATATGGGTCTTACTATTCATGGTTAAAATTTCAGGTCAATTGGACCTGTTTTGAGAGAGTTATGGCCTAAATACTAATCACGCCCAATTGGTCGGGCCAGCCTCACTTGCACTTAATCCGGATTTGGTCATTTTTCAAGCTACCTTGCAAGCAGAATTTTGGTATATTTCCTTTATGAAAGTTGGCACATTTTGTGCCTAGTTTCACCTCCAATTGGTCTCATACCAATTGGAGTTACATATTTAGAGTTATAGGTTGAAATGCATACTGTCCTTAATTACATTGCTTATACATCTATCCATTACACATTTACCTTGCTACAAGTCCACTTCTCTTACCAATTCTGTTTTGGTACATTACCAAAACCATATATCACTTCACTTTCAAGTCACTTTGGGAAGAATACAAATATCTTCAATACACCAAATGAAACTCTAATTCACAAAGTCCAAATACAACCATAAATACACATAAACACTCCTAATTGTTACATACAATTTCCACAACCAATTTACATACATATTCATCAATCCTCAAAGTCACAATTTACCCAATATATTCATTTTAAACACTTATCAAGAAGCCTCAAGGCTGCCGAAATGCTTCACATTGCCAAAGTGTCCATAATTTCGTCAACTTTAATCCCAATTGCACAATCACCACATATACATGGAAATAACTTACTAGGACATTAATCACCCTACGTAACATAATTTCCCATCAAATATATGTAAGGATAAATCATCAAATACACAACTCCATGGCTGTCCAAACTGGATATATCAATAACTCCTCAAAACTAAAAAATTTCTTCACAAAGCAAACACCCATAACATGTTTTCAAACTTTAACAAAGAAATATTCAAAAACTCAAACCCTCCTATTATTGGGACTTGCTTAATCTTCACTAAAACTTCTTAATATTGGTATCTACTTCTTCCTTGTGAAGTGGGGATAAATTTTAATGAAGATAGGTGTGGGAAAAGGAGGCTTGATCATGGGATTGTTAAGCTTTGAAGGTGGGCGGCCATGGGAGCTTTTCACTTCTTCATTTCGGCATGGGTGAACCAAGTGAGGAAGATGAAGTGTTTAGTGGAGTAATTCTACCCACTAAACACATATTATAATCCTAAGTGGTCCACTTACACTAAATCAAATATATTTTATGTTTAACTTTCATTTATCTCACATTAAACCCATAATTTTTGCTATTTACTTTATATACCACCAATTAAATTTTTCATTATATTTTCCAAGTGTAATATTATTTATTTTTAATGGACATTTAGGTCAAAAGACAATTTGGGATGTCGATTGACCATAATGCCCCTTTCGGGTTGCATTCCCGATTTTTCGGTAACACCGGGTTCTGTCTATTTTTCGATTTCTCACTTTTCTTTGTACTAATTTTTTAATTTTTATTTAATATTTCTAATAATATTTATACTTCAATAGGGGTCTATTTAAGTCCTAAAAATATTTTTCAGGGTTTCCCGCGGTCCAGGACTAGTCAACGGTCCACGCCGTGACTTCCCGGTGCGGTCACCCATCGCTAAGGTTCTCGGCTCGCTTAACTTAGTTGCATTTCTTTGCTATTATTTTTCCTTTGTTTTTTTTTTGTATTTTCTTTTCTTGTATTTCATTATTTTATGTCTCCTCACTCATATTGAAGTGTAGTTCTAGGCATCCTAGCTGTCCGGACAACACTGGTCACTTGAACAGTAGAACGCACTACCGAACATAGGGGTGTTACAATTCTCCCCCCCTTAAATAAATTTCATCTCAAAATTTTACCTGGCATTAGTCTCTGAATAGCTGTTGGTGCTATCTCCTTATATCCTGTTCACGTTCCCAAGTAGCTTCCTGGCCTGAATGATGGTTCCACAGTACTTTAACCAGGTGTATCTGTTTATTCCTCAGTTGCTTCACCTCATAAGCTAGAATTTTTATGGGTTCTTCCTCATATGAGAGGTATGGATTTACTTCAATCTCTTCAACTGATAGTATATGAGATGGGTCAGATCTGTACCTCCTTAACATGGACACATGGAAGACATTGTGTATCCTTGCTAACTCCGGAGGTAATGCCAACTGATATGCCAAAGGACCCACTCTTTCCAGAACCTCATATGGTCCGATAAAACGAGGACTCAGTTTCCCCTTCCTGCCAAATCTCATAATCCTCTTTCAAGGAGAAACTTTGAGGAATACCTTATCACCCACTGCATATTCAATATCTCTTCTCTTCAGATCAACATAGAACTTCTGACGGTCTGATGCAGCCCTGAGTCTAGCTCTGATCAATCTGATCTTTTCCTCTGTCTGCTTAACAATTTATGGCCCAATCATCTTTCTTTCACCTGCTTCATCCCAATATAAGGGAGTTCTGCACTTTCTGCCATACAAAGCTTCATATGGAGGCATCCCAATGCTTGATTGGTAGCCGTTGTTATAAGCAAACTCAATCTAAGGTAAGTGTGTATCCCAACTACCTTCAAATTCAATCACACAAGCCCGTAGCATATCCTCCAATATCTGAATTACCCTTTCAGACTGGCCATCTGTCTGTGGGTAGAATGCTGTGCTAAAGTTCAATCTAGTTCCTAGGGCTCTCTGAAGACTACCCTAGAATCTAGAAGTGAACCTAGGATCTCTGTCAAACACAATCGATACTGGCACTCCATGCAATTTTACAATTTCATATATGTACAATCTGGCCAATCTTTCCAGGCTATAGTCCATCCGGACTGGCAAAAAGTGAGTAGACTTGGTTAGTCTGTCAATTATGACCTATACTGCATCTTTTCTGTGTCCTCGGAAGTTTCATCACAAAATCCATAGTTATTCGTTCCCTTACAATGTTTCATAGGGTGTCGTTTGTATGCTAGCATGACACTTATTATTGTAAACAAATTCTGTTAATGGGATGTATCTGTCCCATCTGCCCTCGGATTCAATGACACAAGTTCTCAATATATTCTTGAGGGCTTATCACATAGTACAGGTTATTATTATCATTTCATTTCATTATTTATAGGAACTCAATGAGTTTCCGAATTTACCTTAATTACTTGTTTCAATTGTCCATCTGTCTGAGGATGATACATTGTACTGATATCTCTAAGCTTATAGCAATTACTGTGGTACAGGTAGTTCACATTATTGTAACCGAGTTACTGACTCCAGCTACCTTACAAGTGTAGTCTTTCGATGAGCTAGTTACGAAGTTTTAAATTTCTGACTAAAATTTTCACATTTATTTCCAGTAATAGTACCCTATTCGGGTGCAATTGTATCAATTTATAGATTACATACAAATATTCTTACTTTATTGTATCACGAGGAAGCATGTAGCTCTACACAATAATCTCGTGTCGGTACTATAATCTGCAGCTTACAATACAAATATCAAGAACATTACATAGTTACTATGTTATAACCTCATGGGCTAGGTTTTCTAACATCTTATCTTTCTCGAATCCACTAATATCCTAAACCGATTCTGATTACAATTTCCTTTGACAATTACTAACAGTAACATCTTTGTCCTCATCTAGAGCAATTCTATTACTGTAACTTACTTTTAGGTCCTCTTGCCTTACATTAAGTAGGCTCATTAATTAGCTTTATAATTTATGGTATGTTAGAAAATACTTTTAGCTAACAATTCTTCCAAAATTAATGTCAATCATACTTGTTATTGTAGTTTTGATCCTAAAAGACTAGTCACTAACGCATCAAAATTTATTCCCCTATAAAGGAATAGCAACAAAACATAGAATTCTAACACTAACATATAAATAAGTAGTGCTGGGATCAAATAATAACTCATTGTTTCCTTCAAAAATTAAGAACTTACCAGCAGCTATATCCGAAGTTTCTGCTCTTTCTCCTTGGCGCATAGTGGACGCTCTGACTGGTGCGCTACTATATTCAGGTTGATTCACTGTGTTATAGTGGTGAGGAGTACCAACTCTATTTCTATCTCGACCCTGACTGGCGGTCTGTGAACTTCGGAAAGCAGATCGAGGTGCTCTAGTACAATCTTTAACAAAGTGTCCAAGTTTTCCACAATTGTAGCAGGCTCCAGAGGCCTTACGACAAATACCTCCATGTAGCTTACCACAAACATGGCAGAAATGGGCAGAATAGGAACTTCTGGTTGTTCGACGACTAGATTTTGGTGGTCTCTGCCCTGATGATCCGCCTCTATCATATTTATGAGTTCGGGGCTCCTCAAATTCTTTTCTCTTCCCCAAATTACTGTTCGAGCTCTGACCCATAGGTTTCTCCCTTTTCTCCATTTCATGTTTCTCTTGTGGGGGTTGGGTTTGTACTTGAGTTTGAGCTGACAGAGTATCAGCCATTTGTTGAAAAAAAGTGGCCATTTGCTGGGCCATTTGTGCAGTAATTTGTACTGGTAAAGCTGGTACAGTCGGGCCTTCGACACTTTCTGGAGTTGGGGCCTCAACTTGTACTTCTGCTATCACGGATTGTTCCATTGTCTCATACTTCTCTTCCATTCTTTTCACAGAATTTTCTATTCCTGTACAACCAACACAAGGAGATTCCTCTCCATTAGTTCACATTTATGATGTAAATGTACTATATGTATCAAACATTTGAGCAATTGTAGTTCTGACAAAAAGATTTCAAATTCACAGTTCGAAATTCACTTTAAAACCATTGCTCTGATACCACTAAAATATGTCACACCCTACCCCTCTGTAAGGCATAACATGATCCCGTAGTATACCTAATGAATTACCAACTCCGTCTACTGATAACCCATTAAATACACTACAAGGGATTTTAAAACTTTTCTTACCTTTTTTTTTTTTTTACAGTGGTGAGCACTTTTTACAGGTGTTAAAAACCTTTTTGAACTGAAGTGAAACAGCTAACTCAATTGGACTATTAGTAATTTCTGTAAAAATTTTGGCAGAGTGCCATCTATATTTTGGATAAAACAGTTCTTCAGAAAACCTGTAAAAAGCACTTCAATATTTTCCTCAATCTCAAACTCCAACAAAATTCAACACAATATTTTTCTCAACTCAAATCCACAACAATTTTTCAGTATTTTCAAAGGATGAGATAACAGAAATATAATACAAATTTTACAAGTCAAAATAACTCATAATTTGCTTCACAACTTCAATGTACAATTTTAATTTACAACTGCTCAAATAATTTACTTACATATTATTACATGTATACATCAGACCTATGTACATGGGTATACCTATAATATACCTGGAGATAATCTGAAAGTGTCTTCAAAGAAATTACTCACTGCTCTATGCTCTTCTTACCTGCGACAGCATACAAAGCTATCGGTGAGTAGTGAACTCAGTGGTGCACAACTATAATTTAAAACATAGTACAATATACATTGACAAAATTTACAGTAAATAATTTGGGAGTCTAAATACTCATCAAATTCTAAAACTCAAAATATTAATTGCCAATAATGTGAATCATTTGTATAAAATGACTTTGATCACGAAATTCAATTTATTAAATCATAACTAACCATTTAGGTAATTTCAACAAAATCAATTATACATAAATCATAATTGAAATCATAATTCTTTACCATTCAAAAACATTCTGTGTCTCAAAAACCATGCTGTATCACAAAAACCATGCTGTATCTCAAAAATCATTCTGTATCTCAAAAATCATTCTTTATCTTAAAAACCATTCTTTATCTCAAAAATAAATCTTTATCTCAAAAATCAATCTTTATCTCAAAAATCAATCTTTATCTCAAAAATCAATCTTTATCTCACTAACTATGCAAGACTAATCCGAAAGGGCCATATTCGATGTGATTCTAACTCCCTATGGTCGGGGAGGTCGAATCAGATTCTAACTCCCTATGGTCGGGGAGGTCGAATCATTGTGTACAGTACCATCACAATAATGAATCTTCCGCAAGGGCCATAACGATAAAATAAACTTAGATCTAACCTCAAATCAGAGGAAAATCTAAGCCTGTGCACGTACCATGGTAATCAAAACACAACTAACTCCATTGTCTTATCAACAAATGAGAGAGACGGGTAATAACCTAGTCAAGCATCTATAGTGAGATATAAAACAATATCACAATCCTTTTAGTGAGCATAAATCACAATATAATTCGATTCAAATTCAATTCCAATATCCAATAATTTTTATGCTCATCACAATTCAAATCATAAATTTGCATTTTTTGATGAAAATTACAATCACAATTCAAAACATGTTCTAGCACAATTTTCCAAAACATAATTTATTCAATCCATAACAATGCTTAATACTTGTGGAAATACCATTTCACAAAGCTAAATTCATACATACTATAACAATTTCAATAATCATTGAATTAAATCCAATGCTTGTTAAACATAATACATAAGAAAAATATGTCATTTAATCATATGAAATATTCAAAACAAAATTAGTTAAAAACTAGTTGTGCAAAAACCTCTGATAACTGTCTCCTGGTCTTGACTCCGTGTTTCCTTCCCTTTTCCTGAGTCTTTGCTAACTGAGAAACACAATTTGAAGTGTTTCAGTACTAAATTAAACTGTCTCTAACGATAATGCTTGATAAGTAATTCACTGAATGCTATTATTTGCTTAATCAACCTAATATGTCGAACCTCGATGCATTCTAGGTAAATTAGGTCTTAATGTTATTAACATGTCACATTCGATAGTCTTTTAGGGTTGGTACATGTTACCAAGTTCATTTCCGTGTATACTGCATTTTCTTGCAATTTGCTGGATTTCGGGATACTAGTTTGACCTAGCCAGACGACCTAATTCCCTCGGTTTTCGGGTTTCGGCCTAAACTACAAACTTGTAGATCTATGTCTTATGGAACGCGGGGAAAAATTTTAGATCATTCTGAGTTATGTAAACCAAGTTATGGTCATTTTACTATTGCTGGTTAAATTGCACTAAAATTGGTCATTTTAGGTCATTTTAGGTCAATTTTGGTTCGGCCAGTTTTTGGACCCGAATTTGTGCAAGCTGTTTGACTTGCTTATGGTCATTTCTGGGCTTTAGTGTCTTCATAAGACTTGTAGATATTGGTCTTACTATTCATGGTTAAAATTTCAGGTCAATTGGACCTGTTGTGAGTGAGTTATGTCCTAAACACTAACTGCTGCCCAATTGGTCAGTTTTCAGGCCTCACTTGCACTTAATCCGGATTTGGTCATTTTTCAAGCTACCTTGCAAGCAGAATTTTGGTATGTTTCCTTTATGAAAGTTGGCATATTTAGTGCCTAGTTTCACCTCCAATTGGTCTCATACCAATTTGAGTTACATATTTAGAGTTATAGGTTGAAATGCATACTGTCCTTAATTACATTGCTTATACATCTATCTATTACACATTTACCTTGCTACAAGTCCACTTCTCTTACCAATTCTATTTTGGTACATTACCTAAACCATATATCACTTCACTTTCAAGTCACTTTGGGAAGAATACAAATATCTCCAATACACCAAATGAAACTCTAATTCACAAAGTCCAAATACAACCATAAATACACATAAACACTCCTAATTGTTACATACAATTTCCACAACCAATTTACATACATATTTATCAATCCTCAATGTCACAATTTACCCAATATCTTCATGAATTTAAACACTTATCAAGAAGCCTCAAGGCTACCGAAATGCTTCACATTGCCAAAGTGTCCATAATTTCGTCAACTTCAATCCCAATTGCACAATCACCACATATACATGGAAATAACTTACTAGGACATTAATCACCCTACTCAACATAATTTCCCATCAAATATATGTAAGGATAAATCATCAAATACACAAATCCATGGCTGTCCAAACTGGATATATCAATAACTCCTCAAAACTAAAAAATTTCTTCACAAAGCAAACACCCATAACATGTTTTCAAACTTTAACAAAGAAATATTCAAAAACTCAAACTTACCTATTATTGGGACTTGCTTAATCTTCAATAAAACTTCTTAATATTGGTATCTACTTCTTCCTTGTGAAGTGGGGATAAATTTTAATGAAGATAGGTGTGGGAAAAGGAGGCTTGATCATGGGATTGTTAAGCTTCGAAGATGGGCGGCCATGGGAGCTTTTCACTTCTTCATTTCGGCATGGGTGAACCAAGTGAGGAAGATGAAGTGTTTAGTGGAGTAATTCTGCCCACTAAACACATATTGTAATCGTAAGTGGTCCACTTACACTAAATCAAATATATTTTATGTTTAACTTTCATTTATCTCACATTAAACCCATAATTTTTGCTATTTACTTTATATACCACCAATTAAATTTTTCATTATATTTTCCAATTGTAATATTATTTATTTTTAATGGACATTTAGGTCAAAAGACAATTCAAGATGTCGATTGACCATAATGCCCCTGTTCGAGTTGCATTCCCGATTTTTCGGTAACACCGGGTTTTGTCTGTTTTTCGATTTCTCACTTTTCTTTGTACTAATTATTTAATTTTTATTTAATATTTCTAATGATATTTATACTTCAATAGGGGTATATTTAAGTCCTAAAAATATTTTTCAGGGTTCCCCGCAGTCTAGGGCTAGTCAACGGTCCACGACGTGACTTCCCGGTGCGGTCACCCATCGCTAGGGTTCTCGGCTTGCTTAACTTGGTTGCATTTCTTTGCTATTATTTTTCCTTTGTTTTTTTTGCATTTTCTTCTCTTGTATTTCATTATTTTATGTCTCCTCACTCATATTGAAGTGTAGTTCTAGGCATCCTAGCTGTCCGGACAACACTGGTCACTGGAACAGTAGAACGCACTACCGAACATAGGGGTGTTACAAATAATGTGCAAAGAAAAATGATTGCAAAATAATAAATTTATGCTTATATTATTATATAAGTCACATTTGCAATATTTATTTATGTTATAATTTTCTTTGCTAATCTTTTAGCATTTTCTCAATACTTGCTAGGTTGTCTTAGATTATCTCATAATAAGTAAATTTTAATATCGGTCCAATTCATTTCGATTCTTTCTAATAAATAACTATTCAAATTTATTTTAGGTCATCTTACTCATTTATTTTATTTAATTTCTAATATTTTTAATTGCTAATATTCTTAACTTATTTTAATAAATTTCACTGCCCAAGTAACCTTTGACAGGCTGACTAAACTAGATAACGGGTCGTTGGCACTAGACACCGCGTTGCCTCAGGCCGTCATACCATGGGACGCGGAACGTCAACCACGTATGCAGTCAGTATGGCTAAAAAGCCATGATAACACAATCGGGCATAAAAGCCATGAATGTTGGCATAAAGCCATGAATACGGGCATAAAGCCATGAATATAGGCATAAAGCCTTTCGTAGTACTGCTAAAACAATACCCTATTGGCATGCCAATCTATCCAATCTGACACACATGTCTAGGCAATACAAGGGCACATAATATCATTAAATATTAATATATTGTGTTTTATGACTTTATTATTTCATGACAAATTCCATAATTTATACATTCATCATAATATTCATATATTCCTTACATCATTCATATTGATCACAATTCACAACAATGGTGTTCATGTACCATTGTACTCAAAACATTCTTCCTTTCTCTTATAAAGAAAACTAATGTTCAATTCATATTTTTATGTGATTCATTTATTCATTACAATATTTATATGAATTCATAACTCATACAAGGTGTTATTATCTTATTTGTAATGGAAACATAAATCCTAATGTAAACCTCATCCCATTTATACTCAATAATCCATCTAGGTTAATGTCATTTCATATTCAAATGGTATTACTTATGTTTTATTAGACCTACTAGTAATGGGAATAAATCTTAACCATATACTCACATAACTTAAATGTTCATTAAGTCATTTAGGTGAATTATTATTTCTATTCTAAGTAATCCATGAATGTTTCATGGATTCCAAATTTCATACCTTAATTTCCTCTACCAATTTAGTTATTATACTTTGTGTCTTTGTATTACTATTCACATTACTATTCACTCAAATTGTTGACTTTTTAATACATAATAAATTTATTGAACCTAAGTTCTCCAAGATACCACATTTTGCATTCAAAATTTGTTGGTATTGGTTGCCAATAGCATTTCCAAGCTTAATGTTAATAGGGCAGAATTTTCAGTTTTCATGCCTTGTTTTTACTATTCCATTGGTCAATTTTGCAGTGGGAATTTGGCAAGCTGATCAACATGAAAGTTGTTTCTTATTTTGTCTAGTTGAATTTCTTTTTTTGAATCACTCCATTTGGAGTTTTGTAGCTCAAGTTATTGTCCAAAAACTATAACTGGCCGGATTGGAATTCTGTCCAGAAGTTCTGGACTGACCATATCTACAGTGCAATTAACAGTGACTGCAACTCACCTTTTGAATATGTTCTGGTCATAATTTGGGTTAGGTTTCTGCATGAAAGTTGTTTTTCTATATCTTAGCTTGTTGGTGGTAAAATTTCAGGTCAATTGGACCATTCTATACTGAGTTATGGCCAAATGACCAAACACTGTTCATTTGGTCATTCTACAGAAACATACTGCAGGTCACCCGGATTAGGGCAAGCTTTTGGTCCAGTTGGTTTGGTTTTATGGGCATGGTTTCTTCACCAAAGTTGTGCCCTTATGTTTCTAGTTTCATGTCGAATTGTCCTTACACCAATTGGACCTCTATAATTCAAGTTATTGCTGCCCAAACCTGCTGGACTCATGTCCAATTCTGCAGGTCACCATGGGCAGCCACACCAAACCTAAATTCCACTACTCAACACACTTCATTTTTTATTTAAATAGAACTAAATGGTCACTAATTGACCATTAAAACCTATTTTCATCATCACATGATCAAAGTCTGAATTTCATGCTCAAACCCTAACTCCAATTTCCAATTCATGGCATACACACACCAAACTCATACCAAATCACTTTATCCATCATCTATACTCATCAATAACATAATTAAGCCACTTAATTTCATCAAAAACCAACAATCCTTAAACTTTCTCATGGCTGCCAAATTTAGAGATTTCATTTACTCAAGTTTTTTTTTTTTAATTTCACACAATTTCTACTTGATTTAGCATGCTTACAAGATTAAAGAAAGAAAAGAAATTGTTTAGTGCACTAACCTTTTTGAGCTTCACTTAACCTTGATTAAACCTCCCTAATCTCTTCTTCTTTGGCTGCCAATAGCTTTTTCTAGGTGAAAGATCAAATTTTTGTCAAGGGACTTGGCAATTTTGGTGAACAAATGGAGAGGAAATTCAAGCTTTTAAGCTTGAAAATGGTGGAATCTCTTCTCTCTCTCTCTCTCTCAACGTTTTTGGCTGCCCAACGATTGAAGATGCAGATTGGTTTTTCAATTTTTTTGTCTCTTTTATCTCTTTTAATGAGTTTAACAAATTGTGATTGGTGGAGGAAATTTAAATGACATCATATGATGTCATAATTAGCATTTTCTTTCATTTTCTTTTCTTCTCTTCTCTACTCATTTCCAATTTAATTTTAGCAATATTTATTTATATTTTAGATCATATTAATTATTTGCTTAACTGGACAAGTCGGCCAAAAATCATCTTTGAAGACGAAATGACCAAAATGCCCTCCATTTGGCTTAACGGGCCAAAATTGTCTGTACCGATTGAAAATTTTTTCTAAGCATTTTCTTGGCATTCTAATGCTATAAGAACCTCAATGACCCTTCTCTGGAGTCCCAAAAATTATTTTATAATTTTTCCCCCGGGTCTAGGGCTCCTAGTTGCGAGAACCACAACTTCTCACTAGGTTACCCATCGTTAGGGCACCGGCTCATTTAAATTGGTTGTATTTTATTTCTAAAATTTTTCCTAAATTTTTTTTATTAATATTTGAGTTATTTATGACTCCTCACTCTAGTCTAATTATTTTTCCAGACGTTCTAGCTGTTCGCATCAACACCGGTCATCGGAACAGTAGAATGTATGGAATTGCTACAATAAGGGTGTTACAATTCTTCCCCTCTAATTTAAATTTTGTCCTCGAAATTTACTGGGTGTAGGTATCTAAGATAATTCTTTTACCTTTCTATTGCTCCCTCTGTCTACTTCTTTTATATATATGGTACTATTTAGTCTTTTCGAATATATCATTATACACTTAGGCATATCATAAAGGAAATACTTTACCTCAAATTCACATCTGGGGCTTCTTGCTCCTCTCCGGCTTGGGTGACATTTGGAAGTGCTGTTACTGTTATACTTGGTCTTTCCACGACCTCTGTCTGGGTCTGTGGTAAATTCCTCTTAGGACAATCTTTCAGACGATGGTTTATGGCCCCACATCTATAATAGGCTCCAGTTAATCCCCTACATTCACCTTTATGCCACTTGTTACAATGGCCACATTTTCTTGCTAGTCCTGACGCACTCATTAGTAGTGTTTCTGGTTGATCTCTTCTGGGTATAGGCCTGGGTCTAGATCTCCTACTTTGATCAGATGTTTGGCTTAACTGTTCTCTAGGCCTCTTATTACTAGACTGTCCAAATTTCCTCTTTTGCTGATCACTACTCCTCTTCTGTTCCTCTTCATGAACACAGCTAATATATTTCTTTCTAAACTCTATCAGAAAGAATTCCCAAGTTATGTCGGCTGGTGGCACTACCTTAGTTACAATATCCCACCACCGATATGTAGCTTCTTATAACAATGAAACTGCACACTCCAAACTCTGTTCTGGTGTGCAATGGAGCTACTGCAGGACTCTTTCAGTCCTTTCTAACCAATACTCAGTCGCTGAAGAATCGTCTTCCTTTTTACCATTGAATTCTACAGCTCCATACTTCCTAATTTTTCCTAGAGGTGATTTCTGCTGAGACAGTGGTGGAATAACCCCAGTCATCTGTTGAAAGAATCCAGTCATCTGCTCAAACAAGGCTCATAGTTGTACAGGCATCTCTGCAGACCGTGGAGCAAGATCTCCCTGATTTCCAATATCACTCCCAGTCGGGATACGACTTACTACTTCTTCTTCTACTGCCCTCTACGATTCTGAGTCCATACCTTAACCTAAAATAACCAAGAAAATAGATCTGCATTAGTGTCACCTCGACTCATATGAATGCAATGCATGTCATGCACACAATCTTATTCTATCTATCTATGCCTAGGAACGCCTAAACCGCGCTCTGATACCAATAAATTTAACACCCCTCACCCGACTACAGTGAACCAAATAAGGCGTGCTACAATCGGTGTCGGAGCACCCTAACTTATCTTAATTTATTTTTTTAATAATTTTAAATTCGTTTAATATAACATCAATTATTTCTCGACGGAGAAACCAGTGGAGTTTCTCCTATTTTATTATCATTTGACATATTTCAATATTCACCTGTTTGAAATTCAACAATATTTTCAAAATAAAATCTTATCCATGCATTTCAATTTCATAATCATTTCCATACATTTCCATTCATACTCAATTCATATGTAAACATTCTCAAATTATATAAGCAAAATTTTCAAATTTCCTTAATTTACATAATTTACAAAATAATTATAAAATTTCATAATTTACATGATATACAAATTAATTACATATGAAAAAGCTAATTTATTAATTTACATCGCATTCCTATTAATTACCTGTTCATAATATACATTACAATACAATATCTAAGCATTTTATACAAAATATAAAATATGATCTATATGGTTCCTATCTACATGCATTGCTGAGGAGATGACAACCTTGAATACTTCAGACACTTCTGAAGATCAAAACTCCCAAAATTCCCAATCAATCGTCCATTGGGTTCTAGCTTCAGTACCTGCGCGAAGGAAACAATTCCATCGCGCTAAGCATTGCTGCTTAGTGGTGCAATAATATAACAAAAAAAATAATATACAAATAAAGATAGAAACAAATTTTGGATAATTAAGATTTATTTATACTTCACACGCGGTTTCTAAAATTTAATATGTTTTATCCTAATTTAGTCTTCTTTGGAAGTGTTTATTTCGCCAATGTACAGTAATAATGTGCAAAGAAAAATGATCTAAAAATAATAAATTTACGCTTATATTATTATATAAGTCACATTTGCAATATTTATTTATGTTATAATTTTCTTTGCTAATCTTTTAGCATTTTCTCAATACTTGCTTGATTGTCTCAGATTATCTCATAATAAGTAAATTTTAATATCGGTCCAATTCATTTCGATTCTTTCTAATAAATAACTATTCTAATTTATTTTAGGTCATCTTACTCATTTATTTTATTTAACTTCTAATATTTTTAATTGCTAATATTCTTAACTTATTTCAATAAATTTCACTGCCCAAGTAACCTATGACAGGCTGACTAAACTGGATAACGGGTCATTGGCACTAGACACCGCGGTGCCTCAGGCCGTCATACCATGGGACGCGGAACGTCAACCACGTATGCAGTCAGTATGGCTAAAAAGCCATGATAACACAATCGGGCATAAAAGCCATGTATGTTGGCATAAAGCCATGAATACGGGCATAAAGCCATGAATATAGGCATAAAGCCTTTCGTAGTACTGCTAAAACAATACCCTATTGGCATGCCAATCTATCTAATCTGACACACATGTCTAGGCAATACAAGGGCACATAATATCATTAAATATTAATATATTGTGTTTTATGACTTTATTATTCATGACAAATTCCATAATTTATACATTCATCATAATATTCATATATTCCTTACATCATTCATATTGATCATAATTCACAACAATGGTGTTCATGTACCATTGTACTCAAAACATTCTTCCTTTCTCTTATAAAGAAAACTAATGTTCAATTCATATTTTTATGTGATTCATTTATTCATTACAATATTTATATGAATTCATAACTCATACAAGGTGTTATTATCTTATTTGTAATGGAAACACAAATCCTAATGTAAACCTCATCCCATTTATACTCAACAATCCATCTAAGTTAATGTCATTTCATATTCAAATGGTATTACTTATGTTTTATTAGACCTACTAGTAATGGGAATAAATCTTAACTATATACTCACATAACTTAAATGTTCATTAAGTCATTTAGGTGAATTACTATTTCTATTCTAAGTAATCCACGAATGTTTTATGGATTCCAAATTTCATACCTTAATTTCCTCTACCAATTTAATTATTATACTTTGTGTCTTTGTATTACTATTCACATTACTATTCACTCAAATTGTTGACTTTTTAATACATAATAAATTTATTGAACCTAAGTTCTTTAAGATACCACGTTTTGCATTCAAAATTTGTTGGTATTGGTTGCCAATAGCATTTCAAAGCTTAATGTTAATTGGGCAAAATTTTTAGTTTTCATGCCTTGTTTTTACTATTCCATTAGTCAATTTTGCAGTGGGAATTTGGCAAACTGATCAGCATGAAAGTTGTTCCTTATTTTGCCTAGTTGAATTTCTTTTTTTGAATCACTCCATTTGGACTTTTGTAGATCAAGTTATGATCCAAAAACCACAACTGGCCGGATTGGAATTCTGTCCAGAATTTCTGGACTGACCATATCTATAGTGCAATGAATAGTGACTGCAACTCACCTTTTGAATATGTTCTGGTCATAATTTGGGTTAGGTTTCTTCATGAAAGTTGTTTGTCTATATCTTAGCTTGTTGGTGGTAAATTTCAGGTCAATGGGACCATTCTACACTGAGTTATGGCCAAATGACCAAACACTGTTCATTTGGTCATTCTGCAGAAACAGACTGCAGGTCACCCGGATTAGGGCAAGCTTTTGGTCCACTTGGTTTGGTTGTATGGGCATGGTTTCTTCACCAAAGTTGTGCCCTTATGTGTCTAGTTTCATGTCCAATTTTCCTTGCACCAATTGGACCTCTATAATTCAAGTTATTGCTGCACAAACCTACTGGACTCATGTCCAATTCTGCAGGTCACCATGGACAGCCACACCAAACCTAAATTCCACTACTCAACATACTTCATTTTTTATTTAAACAGAACTAAATAGTCACTAATTGACCATTAAAACCTATTTTCATCATCACATGATCAAAGTTTGAATTTCATGCTCAAACCCTAACTCCAATTTCCAATTCATGGCATACACACACCAAACTCATACCAAATCACTTTATCCATCATCTATACTCATCAATAATATAATTAAGCCACTTAATTTCATCAAAAACCAACAATCCTTAAACTTTCTCATGGCTGCCAAATTTAGAGATTTTATTTACTCAAGTTTTTTCTTTTAATTTCACACAATTTCTACTTGATTTAGCATGCTTACAAGATTAAAGAAAGAAAAGAAATTGTTTAGTGCACTAACCTTTTTGAGCTTCACTTAACCTTGATTAAACCCCCCTAATCTCTTCTTCTTTGGCTGCCAATAGCTTTTTCTAGGTGAAAGATCAAATTTTTGTCAAGGGACTTGGCAATTTTGGTGAACAAATGGAGAGGAAATTCAAGCTTTTAAGCTTAAAAATGGTGGAATCTCTTTTCTCTCTCTCTCTCTCTCAACGTTTTTGGCTGCCCAAAGGTTGAAGATGCAGATTGGTTTTTCAATTTTTTTGTCTCTTTTATCTCTTTTAATGAGTTTAACAAATTGTGATTGGTGGAGGAAATTTAAATGACATCATATGATGTCATAATTAGCATTTTCTTTCATTTTCTTTTCTCCTCTTCTATACTCATTTCCAATTTAATTTTTAGCAATATTTATTCATATTTTATATCATAATAATTATTTGCTTAACTAGACAAGTCGGCCAAAAATCATCTCTGAAGACGAAATGACCAAAATGCCCTCCGTTTGGCTTAACGGGCCAAAATTGTCTGTGCCAATTGAAAATTTTTTCTAAGCATTTCCTTGGCATTCTAATGCCATAAGAACCTCAATGACCCTTCTCTGGAGTCCCAAAAATTATTTTATAATTTTTCCCCTGGGTCTAGGGCTTCTAGTTGTGAGAACCACAACTTCTCACTAGGTTACCCATCGTTAGGGCACCGGCTCATTTAACTTGGTTGTATTTTATTTCTAAAATTTTTCCAAAATTTTTCTTATTAATATTTGAGTTATTTATGACTCCTCACTCTAGTCTAATTATTTTTCCAGACGTTCTAGTTGTTTGGATCGACACCGGTCATCGAAACAGTAGAATGTACGGAATTGCTACAATGAGGGTGTTACAGCTAGGCAGTATGACAAATTAATGAAATATGGGGCTACTGAGTTCATGGGGACAGTAGATCCTCTAGAGGCAGAATAGTGGTTAGAGAGAATGGATAGGGTGTTTAAGAAGCTATATTGTACAGAAGAGCTCAAATTTGAATACTCAATATCTCTACTACAGGGGGATGCATATGACTGGTGAAAAACCATTCCCCACAGTCTGGTAGAACCTTCAGTACTAACATGGAGTGATTTTCTATGGGAATTCAGACAAAAATATGTCCCTGATGTTTATGTGGACCAGAAGCTGCAAGAGTTCCTTAGTCTGAAACAGAAGAGTAGATCGGTGGCTGAATATGAAAGGGAATTTTTCCGCCTAAGCCATTATGCAGTAAGTCTACTTTCTACCAGCAGGGAGAGATGTAAGAGGTTTGAAACCGGCTTGAAGCCTAGTATCAGATTACAAGTGGTCAGATTCAAACATAACAACTTCTCTGAACTTATTTCTCAAGCACTAGAATTAGAAAGAATTGAATCTGAAGTGACCCCAAAGAAAAAGAAATCAGAGAAGACAGAGAAAGAGGGAAAGTCAGTAGAACAGAGTTCCAGTGGTCCTAATGGAAAGAGGAAAAATTTTGGGGGACACAACAGAGGTTGTAAGAAGTCCGGTAGAGATAGATCTTCTAGACAGAAACCACCTCGATCGGATCAGCAAACTCAGCAGAAACCCAGAAATGCGCTGTCAGATCGACTTTGTGAAACTTGTGGTAAACCACATAGTGGGGTTTGTTATAGAGCTGTACGAGCATGTTTTAATTGTGGAGAGACTGGTCCTTTTGCTAGGGATTGTGTAAATCCATGTCGTTATGGATCATTTACTACATCAAAGGGATCAACCCAAGTTTCTACCCCAAATAGTTCACCATCAGTTAGTAGAGGCAGAGGTAGAGGTAGGGGTAGTACACCTAGAAGTCAGAGTACTGTAAATCAGCCAAAATAGGGTGATGCTTCAGCTGGAGTATACGCTATACGGCAGAGAGAAGAGACTGAGACTTTTGACATTGTTGCTGGTACTTTCTCAATTAGTAACTAAGATATATATATATATATATATATATATATATATATATATGTATTGTTTGATCTGGAGTCTGCCTACTTTTATGTTAGTGTTAGAACTATATATTCTGTTGTTATTCCTTTACAGGGGAATAAATTTTGATGCATTAGTGATTAGTCCTTTAAGATAAGGATTGTGATTGTGACACCCTTTACCCGTGTACAGTATACCCGAGTAAGTAATGCCACACGGTGTACTGGCACACTCTAATATTCTTCAATTCATTTATATCATGCTTTTGAAGTTAATTTATGAAATATGATTTATTTTAACCATTTATCAAAAGCATTATTCATTTGAGGTTCCGAAGATTTTAAAGAAAATCCGGCGGAGTACCGGCTAAAAATGGAGAAAACAGTTCTTCGGAACCTGTTAAAAACACTTCCAATATTTGTATTTCATCATCTCAAACTCCAATATCCAAAATCTCAACAATATTTCTCAATTTCAATTCTCAATAATCTTTTCATTTCTCAAACATCCATTTCTCATATACAAGCGATAAATACATGCTCAAATTTTTGCATTCATAGTCATAACTTTCATTATTTACATGAACATCAAAATATATTACATGAGTTCAAATACATATGAGAAAGTAAAAATCTGCTACAAAATATCAAAATGACAAAATGACACCTAGTGCCCTACCAATGCACTGCAGTAGTGAGGTGACACGGACACGTGCGTGATCTACAGGATGAACTCACCCAGTCTGCGGTCTACTGGGCTCACGATCGGGATCTCCAGTATCTACGCGTGGCAAAAGCAACGCGCTAAGCAATAATGCTTAGTGGTGCAATAATATAATAGAAGAAAATAGCAAGAAAATGAATGTGTATAGAATGTGTATGCTTTCTTTGTTTGTTATTGGTATATCCATTATTTCGTTAACGTTGTTCACTTTTATTCATTTGGTTGCCCCAAGTAACCTACACTAGACGCATCGGATGGATAATGGGTAACCGCACCGGGTACCTAGTACCTCGGGCCACACCATCGGTCACATATGCATCTCCGGCAGGTAAATGTAACAGCTAACAATGTCAGAATAATATCAGGCACAAGGCCAAGTCTCAATATAAAGTCAGAATGGCTAAAAGCCATGAAATCACGGAATGGCATATTGCCATGTGCAGTACTGCTAACTGAACCCTATTGGCATGCCAAACTATCCAAACCAATCTTTTTAGGTATACTAGGGCATTTGAAACTTTTAAATTCTTCAATTTGTGAATTTCAAATTTTTAGTGTCACTATTCATCATTGGTCAACAAAAATGTTGACTTTTAGAATAAAAATGTGTACATTGACTTTGGCAGTCCCAACATACCACATTTAGTGTTTAAAACTTGTTGGCATTAAGTGTTAATACCATTTCAAAGTGTAACTCAACACAAGCAGAATTTTTAGTTTTGGTGAGTCAACTTCACTGTTCTATTGGACACTGTTACTCTAGGAATTTGAAGAAATGTAAAACATAAAAGTTGTTCCTTATTTTGTCTAGTTGAATTTCCTTTTTTGAATCACTCCATTTGGAGTTTTGTAGCTCCAGATATGACCCAAAAACCCAGGCTGGCCGGATTTGCATTCTGCAGAAAATACCATATCTACAGTAGCATGAACAGTGACTTCCATAGCCATTTGGGTTAGGTTCTGGCCATAATTTAGGGTAGGTTCCTTCATGAAAGTTGTTTGTCTATGTCTTAAATTGTTGCTGTAAAAATTTCAGGTCAATTGACCAAATCTACAGTGAGTTATGGCCAAATGAACAGTTACTGTTCATTTGGTCAATTCTGCAGAACCAGCTGTAGGGTATCCGGATTGGGGCCAAGTTTTGGTCCTCTTGCTTTGGTCTTTTGGGCATGGTTTCTTCAGCAAAAATGTGCCATTATAAGCCTAGTTTCATGTTCAATTGGCCAAACTTCAATTGGACTAACACAGCCCAAGTTATGGCAGTGCAAAGGGACTGAATTTTCAGTCCCTATGCTGCTGTCCTAGGGCAGTTTATACCTTGACTTTGCCATACCATTTTTCAGTCCAAATTGTGTTCAACATATCTCAAATGGTCACTTATTGACCATTAGATTGTTCTTTAACAGTTTAGTAAACCAAGTCACATTTTCACCTTTCCAAACCCTAATATCCAAATCAATTTACTCATAACCTTAATTAGCATACTTAGTTTAATGTCCATGTATATTAATACCTTAACCATTATTTCTAGCCATTCTAAATTTATTAAAACAATCAACCTCACACTTTCATAGGGCTGCTGAAAATTGAAGGTACCATGACACATATAATTTACTTCAATTTCTTAAAATTTCTTAGCTCAAAATGATGTTCTAACTAAGATTTAAAAGAAGGAGAATGAAAGTGTAGCACTAACCTTGAATGGGTAGAATTTCCAAAGCCCCAACTTCACTTTCTTTCTTTTCCTTGGCTGCTAAAAGCTTTGTCTAGGTGTGGGATTAATTTTTGATGAAGGGACTTATGGGTTTTAGAGTGAAATAAAGGAGGGAATTGAGCTTTGATTAGGTTGTCAATGGTGGTTTGGGTACACTAGGGTTTCGGCTGGTGAGAGAATGAGGAGGGGCTGCTGAAATTTTTAGTTATTTAGTCTTCATTTAGTCTTTTTATTTGTTGGTCAAAGGATGGCTTAATTGTGATTGGTCCAAATTTCCTTAATGACATCACCATGATGCCATAATTAAGCTTTTTTCCTCATTTTCTTTCCTTTCCTCCACTACTCATTTTTAATTTGATTTCTAGTAATGTTTATTCATATTTTATGTCATATTAATTATTTACTCAACTGGACAAGTCGGCCAAAAATCACCTCTGAAGGCGAAATGACCAAAATGCCCTCCGTTTGGCTTAACGGGTCAAAATTGTTTGTACCGATTGAAAAATTTTTCTAGGTATTTTCTTGGCATTCTAATGCCATGGGAACCTCAATAACCCTTCTCTGGAGTCCCAAAAATTATTTTATAATTTTTCTCCCGAGTCTAGGGCTCCTCGTTATAGAATCGCAACTTCCTCCAGTTACCCATCGCTAGGGCACCAGCTCGTTTAACTTGGTTGTATTTTATTTCTAAAATTTTTACTAAATTTTTCTTATTAATATTTGAGTTAATTATGGTTCCTGACTTTAGTTTAAATATTTTCCGGACATTCTAGCTGTCCGGGCCGACACTGGTCACCGGAACAGTAGGATGTACGGAGTGGTTATCGGGAGGGTGTTATAGTGATAGTAAGTGAAATTAGTTTTGGAAGAGTTTATAGGCGAAAAGTATTTTCTAACACACCATAAATTATAATGTTAATTGGCGAGCCCAATTAATGTAAGGCAAAAGGACCTAAAAGTAAGTTACAGTAATAGAATTGCTTTAGATGAGGGCAAAGATGTTACAGTTAGTAATTGTCAATGGATATTGTAATCAGAATAAATTTTGGATATTAGTGAATTCGAAAAAGATAAAAAGATAGGAAAGTTTAATCTATTGGGATGTATCGTAGTAACTATGCAATGTTCTTGATGTTTATACTGTAAGCTGCAGATTACAGTACTAACTTGAGATTATTGTGTAGAGCTACATACTACTCGATAGTACACCTAGATGAGAATAGTTGCCAACGGCATCTGTTTTGGTATAGTTATGCCAGGACAGAATTTAATTGTTAGAATAAGTTTGAAAATCCTACTTAGGGATTCAAAACTCAAAAGTTAAAAAATCAGAAGGTTATAGTTAGTACAGAAGGAAGTAAGTTATAGAATATTGATAGATAAAAAGAGTTATGGAAGTAAAAATTTGAACAGTTGGTTCATATATAACAAAGAAATGTTACGAATGTGAGGAAGACTATTGACTAGAATGGTCAGAGGACCAACGACTAGATAAATCATTCTAACATGACCTCAAGGGTCATTCAAGAAGGAACATAAACCAAAATATTAGACAACACAATATTAATAGAAGATTGGTGTTATACAAACAAATTAAATGTTGTATTAGATTGTTAAAAGTCTTATACAAATTCGAGGGAAAGAAGATTATACGATCATATAGAAAGGAGAAAATAAACGTATGACTATTGTAAGATGGCTATTGGGTAAAATTTCGCAGACCAAATTTATTTTAAGGGGGGAGAATTGTAACACCCCTATGTTCTGTAGTGCGTTCTACTGCTCCGGTGACCAGTGTCTGTCCGAACAGCTAGAATGCTTAGAACTATATTTAAATATTAAAGAGGAGACATAAAATAATAAAATACAAGAAAAGAAAATACAAGAAAAATAAAGGAAAAATAATAACAATGAAATGTAACCAAGTTAAACGATCTGAGAACCCTAGCGATGGGTGACCGCACCGGGAAGTTGCGGCGTGGACCGTTGACTAGCCCTGGACCGCGGGGAACCCTGAACAATATTTTTAGGACTTAAATAAAGACCTATTGAAGTATAAATATCATTAGAAATATCAAAGAAAAATTAATTAATTAGTACAAAGAAAAGTGAGAAATCGAAAAACGGATAAAACTCGGTGTTACCGAAAAATCGGGAATGCAACCCGAACAGGGGCATTATGGTCATTTGACACCCTGAGTTGTCTTTTGACTTAAATGCCCATTAAAAATACATGATATTACACTTAGAAAATGTCATGAAAAATTAAATTGGTGGTATATAAATTAAATAGCAAAAATTAGGAGCTAAATGTGGAAATTGAAAACTTGGATTATTATAATGTTAATGTTGATTAGTGGAGCACTAAGTGGACACTTAGTGGACATATCAAAGACAAGAGATCAGCCATTTCTCATCATCTTCTTCCCATTTCCTTCACTTTGCCGAATTGAACTCCTCCCTAAAATCACCATGGCAGCCCACCATGCATCAACTCCAATCCACCATTCTAAGCCATAATTTCTTCACTTGTTCTTCATTAAAGTTGCTCTACATAGCTTGGGCAGTAGATAGGCAGCAAGAAGATCAAGTTTTGGTGAAGTTTTGAAGAGTTTCTAAAGTGGTAAGTATGTGTTTTATATTATTGCTTCATTAAAGTTTGTGAGGATGTTATGGGTACTTGAATTGTGGAAAGAATTTTGGAGTTTGATGTTCTAAGGGAGATGTTTATTTTTGGCAGCCATGGAAACTCCTTAAGGGCAATTTATTCTGATATGTAAATGGTAGATTAAAGTGTTGATGAAGTGTTTGTATGTGTAGGAATAAATTTGGTGATGTATATTAGATGTATGTGAATGTACACTTGATTTTGGAAGCTTGGAAATTAATCCAAGGAGAGGTATGAATCGGCAGCATGAATTGTGGACAAAAAATATGTTGCTTTATGGTTTGGTTTGTGGAATATTATGGTTGAATTATGGTACTTGTTATGGCAGCTTGTACATGTGTATAAGGGTTTGAGTTTGGATATGTGAATGAGCTTGGTTATGTAGTTAAATTTTTGTAATTTAGACTTGATAAATTCTGTACTATAAGGAGCATATTAAGTGTGGTTATAAGCTGCGAAAACGACCAACAATGTGAAGTAAAATGTGTTTAGGTTATGGTACAAACCACAATTGGCATGAATGTATAGTTTGGTAAGTGTTAAATGTATCCTTTAATGGGTAATGAACAAAATGCAATAGGGCAGTTTATGGTTTGGGCCTAGAACCTTAAGTGTGTGGCTCCAATTGGTATGAGACCAATTGGAGGTGAAACTAGGCACAAAAAGTTCCAACTTTCATTAAGGAAGCTTACCAAAATTCTGCTTGTAAGGTAACTTGAAAAATGACCAAATCCGGATTAGTGCATTTAAGGCTTGAAAATTGACCATTTGGGCAGCAGTTAGTGTTTTGGCCATAACTCACTCAAAGCAGGTCCAATTGACCTGAAATATTTACCATGAATAGTTGAGACATATATCTACAAGTCTTATGAAGACACTAAAGCCTATAAATGACCATAAGCAAGTCAAATAGCTTGCACAATTCGGGTCCAAAAACTGGTCGAACCTAAAATGACCTAAAGTGACCAATTTTGATGCACTTTGACCAGCAATAGTAAAATGACCATAACTTGGTCTAGTAAACTTAGAATGACCTGAAATTTTGCCCCGCGTGTAATAAGACATAAATCTACAAGTTTGTAGTTTTGACTGAAACCCGAAAACCGAGGGAACTAGGTCATCTTGTTAGGTCAAATTAGTATACCGGAATCCGATAAATTACAATAAAGTGCAATATACATGGAAATGAATTTGGTAATATATACCAATACAAAAAGGCTACAAATGTGACATATTGGTGACATTAAAACCTAATTCACCTAGAATACATCAAGGGTCGACATCTTAGGTTGACTAAGGAAATAATAGAACTCAATGAATTAATTATTAAGCGTTATCGTTAGAGACAGTTTAAATGAGTACTGAAACACTTCAAATTGTGTTTCTCAGTTAGCAAAGACTCAGGGTAGGGGAAGGAACCACTGAGTCAGAGCCAAGAGGCAAATATCAGAGCTGTGTGCACAATAGTTATTTCTTTTGAATTTTTCAATTGAAATAAATTATGATTATTTGTATGTTATTGTTTTAAATTGTATTTGTGCACAATAATTTGACTTCTCATTTTCTGCTTAAAAATTTAATTGAACATTATAGTTTTAAATTGTGTCCGTGCACAATACTTATATATTCACTACTTTTACTAGCAAATTTATTTGGAGAAATGAGTTATGAATAATTTTTTATTGCTTTGGTTTTGGGAATATTATTTGAAAATTATTATGTTGCCAATTTTGCAAATGGAAATTTTGAGATAAAATGTGATTTATGGTTTGTATGAAATATTGTGATTTGAAATTGTTTTGATTCACACTTGGCATGACACTGTTACTATGTTCCTCCTCCATTTATGGGGTGAATGTGATATATTCCTCCCTCTTTGACTTATCAGTCTGGGGTGAGTGTGATTATGTTCCTCCCTCTTTGACTTGCCAGTCCGAGGTGAGTGTGGATGAGTACTCATTATATAGCTAGCTTCCTCCCTCATTGATTTCGATTATTGGGGTGAGTGTGTCTTGTCGTGGTGTACAACATAGCATGTGTGGAAAAATTGTGTCATGGCCCATACTTTGTTACTCAATTATTTGATCAAATTGTGTTATTGATTGGCAAAACTGTATTGTTCAGTTATTTGATCAAATTGTGTTATTGATTGGCAAAACTGTGTTACTCAATTATTTGGTCAAATTTGTATTATATGAACTTTGTAAATTGTGAAATGGAATTGTGAACTATTTGATTTGTGAATTGTCGATAAAAGATTTATGTATCGCATTTCAAATTGTTATTGTGCACCACTGAGTAAATTTTACTCAGTGATAGCTTTTCATTGCTATCGCAGGTAGACAGACTGACAAGGCAGCAGACTAGGCTGTTAGTACTACACTAAGAGATCATCGGGTATATTGAGTATACCATATTTTGCATTTTATATTGTAATGTACGTTCCCTGTATGTATATAGTGTTCTTGGTTTTGAGCAGTTGTAAATTAAAATTGTACCTTGAAGTTGTAAAATAAATTGTGAGTTATTTTGGCTTGTAAAATTTATACTATATTTCTTTTATCTCAGCTTTGAAAATACTGAAAAATTATTGTGGATTTGAGTTGAGAAACATATTGAGTTGATCAAATATTGGAGTTGAGATTGAGAAATATATTTGAAGTGCTTTTTACAGGTTTTTGAAGAACTATTTTATTTAAAATACAGATGGCACTCCGCCAAAATTTTTACAGAAATTACTAATAATTCAAATGTGTTAGCTGTTTCACTTCAGTTCAAAAAAGTTTTTAACACTTATAAATAGTGCTCACCACTGTAAAAAGAAGTAAGAAAAGTTTTAAAATCCCTTGTAGTGTATTTAATGGGTTATTAGTAGACGAAGTTGGTAATTCATTAGGTATACTACGGGATCATGTAATGCCTTACAAAGGGGTAGGGTGTGATATAATAGGGTATTGTTTTAGCAGTTCAGCGAAAGGCTTTATGCCTGTATTCATGGCGTTATGGCCGCACTCATGGCTTTATGCCCGTACTAATGGCTTTATGCCCGCACTCATGGCTTTTATACCCAATTATGTGTTGTCATGGCTTTTTAGCCATTCTGATTGCATATGTGGTTGACATTCTGCATCCCATGGTATGACGGCCTGAGGCACCGCAATGACCCATTATCCAGTTTAGTCAGCCTGTCATAGGTTACTTGGGCAGTGAAATTTATTGAAATGAATTGGAACGATAGTAAAATTTAATTATTATTAAATAATCTGCGATAACCTAAAAAGTATTGAATAAAATAATAAAAAGATTTGTAAAAGAGATATAAGTATATTACAACTGTGAATTTAGAATTTAGGAGTAAATTACTTCTTAAGAGGAATAAATTAAAACAAAGAATAGTTAATATTAGAAGTATTATATAAAATTAGATTAAATTCCAGAGTATCCAAATTTTGATCCATTTCTTTCTTTATTTGTATATTATTTTCTTTGTTATATTATCGCACCACTAAGCAGCAATGCTTAGAGCGATGGATTGTTTCCTTCGCGCAGGTACTGAAGATAAAGCCCAGTGGATATTAGATGGGGATTTTAAAGTTCTGATCTGCAGAGTATCCAAGGTTGTCACCTCCTTAGCAATGCATGTAGATAGGGCCCATGTAAGTCATTTTATGTATTTTGTATATTATAAATATTTTATATGTTGTAATGTAAACTAAGAATTGTAAACTAAGAATTTGTAAGTAATATTTATGTGATGTAAATTAATAAATTAATTAGTTCATATGTAATTAATTTGTATATCATGTAAATTGTGAAATTATTCAATTAGTACGCAAACTATGTAAATTAATGGAAATATGAGAATTTTAATATGTGAATGGAGCATGAATGATAATGTATGGAAATGAATGTGAAATTGAATTATATAGAGAATATTTGAACTGATCAGGTGATCATGATGAGTACGGATAAATTTTATTATATGTAAAATATTGTTGAGATTTTCAAACAGGTAAATAGTGAATCACGTCAAACGTTGATATAATAGGGGAAACTCCATTAGTGTCTCCGTTAAAAATTAATTGATATTAAATTAAATAAATTCAAAATTTCTAAAATAATAAAGTAAGATAAGTTAGGGTGCTCCGGCAATGAGTGTGACATGCCTTGCTCGGCTACACTGTAGACGAGTGAGGGGTGTCACACTCGATGCAGATGTATGAATGCGTGGATCCTGGATCCACCAATGCATGCACAGGTATGTCATAAAGATAAAACATACCCTGAATGACATTTGGGGCATCCTGCTCCTCCTGAGCCCTCATGGAATATGCTCTGGCTGGTGCCCTTGCCTCTGGCCTCTCAGTTGACTCCAATGCTGGCCTCTGTGATGTACCAGCTGACTCAGATTTACCAGGCCTTCTACCCCTTTAAGCTACAGGGCAGGCCTGTCTGCTTGTGCTGGAGCAGCTGTAATAGTCCTCCGTGGACAATCTCTGATCTGATATTCTGTAGACCCACACTGAAAGCAACCCCCAGTCAGTCACCAACATTCCCCCTTATACCACCTTTGACAGTGTGGACAAGCAGAAGAGACTGTTGGGGTTGGTCCCCTGAACACCATCCCTAGAGAGCTGCCATTGAGGGTGTGGATTGGCCTCTCCTCAATGTGAACTGAGATCAGGGCTTTGGGACTGGCCCTGACCTTGTGGATGACTGGAACTCTGAGTAGGAGGACCCTTGAACTTCTTAGTAGGAGTAGAAGGTGCACTGGTCTAACCCATGCCTCTCTTCTGCTGTCTATCCCTTCTGCTTTACTCATTGATTCTAGCTTTTTTAACCTTTAATGCAGCTTCAACAAATTTTGTGAAGTCCGTAATCCCCAAAGCTGTTATCATAATCTTGATGTTGTTATTCAGCCCTTCTTCAAACCTCCTACACCTCTCAGCCTCATTGGGGACTATTTCTTGCCCATACCGGCTTAGTCTGACAAACTCTCTTTCACACTTTGCCACTATCAGCTGTCTCTGTAGCAGGCTTATAAATTCTCTTCTTCTCTCTTCTAAATATACACTGCCCACATACTTCTTTCGGAATTCTATGAGGAAGAAGTTCCATGTCACTTGATTTGGTTGTACCTCACTGAAGACTGTGTCCCACCACTGATATGCATCGTCTTGGAGCAGGGACACAACACCCTCCAGGTACTCTAGGGTGCAGTGGAGTTGTTTCAGTACCTTTCTGGTTCTATCTAGGCAATTTTTTGTTGCCGTGGGATCATTTTCCTTCTTTCCTAGAAAGTCCACAGCCCCAAATTTTTTGAGCTTCTCTAGATGAGACTTCTGCTATGGAGGTGGTATTAGTGGCATAACCCTGACCACTTATCTGAAAAATTTAGCCATTTGATGAAACATGGCCTATGGAGGCTGTGCAGGCACCTCTTGAAGGAGCAGAAGCGTGAAAAACACAAGTTTATACCATTGAATTCAAAAATTTTCACCTAGGGTCACATGCACCATGCAAGATTTATTTTTATCTATTTGATTTCAATGATAAACAACATATTAAAACTCTTTTAATATGTTTTTGGATCTGTATTTTCCATTTAAGATTTTAAAATTAATCAGATTAATTTTAGAACCCTAGATTAAATCAAGAACGATTACACTAACCTCTTGATGTGCCGCGTGTCACGCCTTTGAGATTCGTCTTCGTGACACGGATGTTGTCCCTCTAGCTTGTCCACACCAAGAACACCTATGGCAGCCCTTGAATAGCTTCTAAAGCCTTTTCTATTAATTAGAAATTCAAGTTCTGCCTTTTTAGAGATTAGAGATGTAAACAGGACACTAGAAACAATTTCTAGTGTTCTTAATTCAAGAGATTGATAGCTAATCTCTTTGAACTAATGAGAGATGAACAGAAATAGCTGGAGAGGCTCAAAGTGGCATGACAATTGAGAGGAGAGGCTGCTGGTTATGTTTTCTTTTCATAACCACACTTAAATAGCTAGGTTAACACATTAAACCCTAGCCACATGTCACCTTTTGATTAGCTCTAGGTTTAAGTGACCCAATCACATTGTGCCAAGTGTCAAACCTATATTTAATCTTGATTTTAATCATCTTATATGATTAAAAAACACATTTGGCAAGCTTATGTGTTATGCCATGTGTCACCATCTCATGGTGCCACGTGTCACACTGTGAAATGACCAAAATGCCCCTGTGTCTTAATTTTGAGTTCTTAACCCAAAATAATTATTTTCTTCTTCTAATTAATTTATATCAAATATAAATTAATTAATTAATCTCTATTAATTAATTTCTCATCAATTAAATTCATATTTAAACACTTTAAATATAAATTTAATTTATACTACACATCCAATAATCTAGATTTGGTTTCAAGTCATGCTAGGGACTTTGCAATTTAATTGCAAACCAAATCTATTTAATTAATCAATTAAACTCTTTAATTAATTAATTAAATCATGTGTATGTGTGTGACTTACTAGGCTCATCACTAATTGGCAATGGGACATGATATCAACTCTTAATATCATCAGAACTCTTTCTTACCATAAATGATTTCTCTAAATCATTTTATGAACCTCATAGACCATGGTTAACACCTAGCATAGCATGCCATGGCCACCCAATTAGTAATAAGATTTACCTTAAATGAACCTATAATCATATGTTACCATGCACTAGAATCTCTCTGTTACAAAATCCCAACTCAAGCTGGAGTCATGGTTTATGTCAAACTCCATTTGCTATGAATATTATGTTCTCTTTTAATTCCAGTTCTTGATTAAAAGATTTTTCTCATCAGAAACTCTTTTATGACTAAATCTATCTGTCCTGGCAAGCAACTTGAAACATCAAGAACAATTAAATGAACATAGGATTTTATCTCTATTTACTTAGAGGAACAGATTCCATCTTGATCAACACCTACCTGCATATATAACTAGTAGGAGCCAACACATGCCCATATACCCATACATAGTACAAGTATGAAAGCAGTATCAAACTCAAACTACCTATATATAAGATAACTGTGCTATCTCTGGTCTAAAGATTATATGCATCGATATGATTTATGACAAAACATTGACAAGAGTAAACTCCATGTGCTTGTCATAAGTGTCACTGTCTGGCCTACTTATCATTTATAAGTGCCTATCATGTTTGTTATATGGCATGAGACTCACCATTCCATCTTATTTATATCTCATATAAATAACTTGGGAACAAACATGAATACAATCTTTCTGGATAAGTCATGTCCTTATTATGAAGTATCCTCGAATGTGAACCTATTTATGATACTTTGTGCTAGAAATATTGTCACTCATATTCTTAACAACTTAAGAATAATATTTCTAACAAAATATCAATGGACCTTTTCTATTACACATAAATATATTATGTAAACGGAAAAGTGGAAATGCCTTTTATTATTAAAAATATGTACAAGATACATACTAAATGATATGCTCTAGGGCATACTACTAACACCTCTGGCACTGGTGGAGCAGGTTGCCCTCTGCCTCTAGCTTCAATCACAGGTGGAGCATGACTCTCCACCTCTTCCTCAACTGCTCTTTGCGAGGTTGGATCCATATCCTAACCATAACAATTAGATCTGCATTAGTGTCACCTCAACATTTACAAATGCAATGCAATGGTATGCACTCTATCTAGACCCAGAATGCCTAAACCGTACTCTGATACCACTAAATGTGACATTCCTTACTCGTCTACAGTGTAGCCGAGCAAGACTTGCCACACAGTGTGCCAGAGCACCAGATCTTATCTTAAATCAATTTACAGTTCTTAATTTGTTAATTAAAAAGCTTTTGAGTGAAACTCATAACATTTATATTATTTATTGAAATATTAATTAATTTAGAATTTTCAAAAATTTTTACAGAAAATCTGACAGAGTGCCGGCTAAAAATTGAGAAAACAGTTCTTCAGAACCTATTAAAAACACTTCCAATATAATCATATCATCAATTTAAGTCAACCACCAATACACTTCCACAATTTCTCAGTAATCTTAATATTTCAAAACTTAATTTATTTCATATCATACTCAAGCTCAATTCAATAAGAAATACTTAGATTTTATTTATTAATAAAATTTACAAATAATTACATCATCGTATAATTACTTGAGTTTCAAATGTACAGAACAAAAGTAATATTTATTACAAAAATGTAAAATAAAAAATCTAAAAGATGCCTAAGAGTCCTAACAAGGATGCATTGTAATGGAGGCGACTCTGGACTCTATGCAGATCTGACTCTCACCTAGTCTGAGGTTTGCTGGGTTCTCACTCCGTGTCTCCAGTACCTACTCATTGCAAACAGTGACGTGCTAAGCAATACTACTTAGTGGTGCCAATATAAAATAAAAATAAACTAAAATAAAATAAATATGCAGAATGTATGCTGATATTTTATACAGGCAAAGTTTTTGGTAATTATTAGTGATATTATTAATTTGGCATTTTTTTATGCTAATTATTTGGTTATAATTTATTAAAACTTAATTTAGTTGCCCAAGCATACCAAACTTAATTTATTTGGATCATACCAAACCTATTCTTTGACTATTACACATAAATATATTATGTAAACGGAAAAGTGGAAATGCCTTTTATTATTAAAAATATGTACAAGATACATACTAAATGATATGCTCTAGGGCATACTACTAACAATCTCCCACTAGCACTAGAGCCATTCATTACAATATCTTAGACCTATCTTCTCAAGATATCGGTCTAACTGAGTCTGTGACATAGGCTTAGTAAATGGATCACCGGATTTTCACCGATGCTATTTTCTCGCATGGCTACATCGCCGCCCAACTATTTCTCCGATAATGTGGTAGCGCTTTCTATGTGTTTGGATTTACGGTGAGACCTTGGTTCCTTAGCTCAGTATGATGCTCCATTGTTGTCACGGTGTAATGGAACCGGCGACTCAATGGAAGGAACTCTGTAAGTTACATCACGAACTTCTTTATCCAAATAGCTTCTTTTGCAACATCTGATGCAGCAATATACTCAGCCTCAATAGTGGAATCTGCAGTCGTGCTCTGTTTGGAACTCTTCCAACTGACTGCACCTCCATTATAAATAAACACATATCCAGAGGTAGACTTTCTATCATCGATATCTGATTGGAAATCAGAATCAGTATAACCATCCAATTGCAAGTCTCCACCTCCATATATCAAGAATAAATCCTTAGTTCTTCTCAAGTACTTAAGGATGTTCTTGACAGCTATCCAGTGTTCCAAACCTGGATTGGATTGATACCTGCTAGTCAAACTAACAGCATATGCGATATCCAGCCTAGTACACAACATTGCATACATTAAACTTCCAATAGCCGAAGCATATGGAATCCTGGCCATCTTATCTCTTTCTTCAGGTGTCTTTGGAGACATCTCTTTAGAAAGGTGGATACCATGTCTCACTGGTAACAATCCTCTCTTGGAATCAAGCATGTTAAACCTCTTTAACACCTTTTCCAAGTATAGACTTTGGGATAAACCAATTATTCTTTTCGCTCTATCTCTATAGATGCGAATCCCAAGAATATAGGTTGCCTCCCCTAAGTCTTTCATGGAGAATGTATTTGACAACCATACCTTTATAGTCGTCAACATACCTGTATCATTACCCATCAACAGTATGTCATCCACATATAAGACAAGGAAAGTGATAGCACTGTCACTAACCTTTTTATATACACATGGCTCATCCTCATTTTTGATAAAACCAAAAGATTTAATGGCTTCATCAAAACGGATGTTCCAACTCCTCGAAGCTTGTTTCAACCCATAAATGGATCGCTTTAGCTTGCATACCTTGGAACCATCTTGGGATTCAAATCCCCTAGGTTGTTCCATGAAAATGTTTTCTTCAATGTATCCATTGAGAAAAGCTATTTTGACATCCATCTGCCAAATCTCATAATCATAGTATGCAGCTATTGCTAATAAAATCCTAATTGATTTAAGCATGGCAACAGGCGAGAAAGTCTCCTCATAGTCTATTCCTTGCCTTTGGCGAAATCCTTTCGCTACTAGCCTTGCCTTATAGGTCTCTACCTTTCCATCAGAACCAATTTTCTTCTTGAAAACCCATTTGTTCCCTATAGGTACAATACCTTCAGGTGGGTCAACAAGATCCCAAACTTGATTCTTATACATGGAATCAATCTCGGATTTCATAGCATCAATCCATTTTGAAGAGTCTATATCTGATATAGCTTCTTCATAGGTAAGTGGATCATCTCCATGATCTACTTCTTCATGAGTAGACAACTCTTGTTCTTCTTCATGAAGAAAACCATATCTCACTGGTGGGTGAGATACCCTGGTTGTTCTACAAGGAACAGCTGTAGATGTTTCATCAATGGGTATAGGTTGACTAGATGGATCTATATCCATCTGATCTGTTGGTTGGTCAGAATTCTCCAATTCTAACTCTATTTGCCTTCCTTTGCCTCCTTCTTGAACAAACTGTTGTTCAAGAAATGTGGCATCTCTACTTATCACAACCTTTTGTGAAGTAGGCAAATAAAAATAATATCCAAAACTATCTTTTGGATATCCAACAAATTGACCTCTTTCTGATCTGGTCTCCAATTTATCAGTGTTCAGCTTTTTGATATAAGCTGGACAACCCTAAATCTTAACATGCTTAAGACTTGGTTTTCTTCCATGCCATATCTCATAAGGTGTGGAAGAAACTGATTTTGATGGAATCCTATTCAGAATATATAAAGCTGATTCTAATGCAAATCCCCAAAAAGGAGATTGGCATATCAGTATAGCTCATCATACTACGTACCATATCCAATAAGGTACGATTTCTCCTTTCAGATACACCATTCAGTTGTGGCGTTCCTGGAGGAGTCAGCTGAGAAACAATGCCATGCTCTCTCAAGTATTCATCAAATTCAGTACTCAAATATTCACCTCCACGATCTGATCGAAGAGCTTTAATACTTTTTCCTGTTTGATTTTCTACTTCAGATTTAAATTCCTTAAACTTTTCAAAGGATTCATGTTTGTATTTCATCAAATACAAATACCCAAACCTTGATTTATCATCAGTAAAGGTAATAAAATAATGAAAGCCCCCTCTAGCCATTTCTTTAAACGGACCACATACATCACTATGTATTACTTCCAAAATATTTTCAGCTCTTAGCCCTTGTCCAACAAAGGGTGATCTAGTCATTTTTCCTTGAAGGCAAGATTCACAAGTTGGAGTAGGCTCAGAGCCCAATGAGGATAGAATCCCCATTTTCTCCAATTTTGCAATCCTATCTTCTGCAACATGACATAACCTTAAGTGCCAAATATATTTTGAACTTGAGTTGGTTTTCACCATGGCATTGTATTCTTTTAGATCACTTGCATTCAATTTGTGTTTGTCATTATTATCCAAATAATAAAGACCATCATTCATATAACCCGAACCAACATATTTATTTCCAAAATAAATATTGCAAACATCATCTGTGAACTGAAATTCATAGCCATTTCTAGTCAAACTAGATATAGAAAGGATGTTCTTAAAAGCATCAGGTACATATAAAATATTATCCAAACACAAAACATGTCCAAACATGTAAAAAGATTTAGATCCTATGGCTAAAGCTTCAACAGTTGAGCCATTGCCAATCCGGACTCTAATATCTTGAGAACGCAAGCTGCTACTGTTTGCTAGTTTCTGCATATCATTAGAAATGTGAGAACTGGCACCAGTATCTAAAACCCAAGCTGTAGATGAACTATGAGTATCATCAGAATCTAAATAACAAGATATGGACATACCTTCTGAAGGTGTATCCTTCTTGTCCTTCAGAGAAGCAAGATACTCTGGGCAGTTCCTTTTCCAGTGCCCATCCTTTTGGCAATGGAAACACTTTCCTTTACCTCCATCAGCTTTAGTCTTCCTTTTCTGTTTAGCTATTTTCTTGGAAGGACCAGGAATCTGAGGTTTCTTTTTCTTATTGCCCTTCTTCTTGTTGGACTTTCCAGCAGAAGAAGATGCAACCAAAGCTACCTCTTTTCCTTTATTGCCTGGCATATTCTTTTGGGCAATAACCAGCATGTTGAGTAATTCAGCTAAGGTGCATTCCTGTTTAGTCATATGGAAATTTGTCACAAAATTCCCAAAAGACTCAGGAAGGGACTGAAGGATCAAATCCGTTTGTAGTTGGAAATCCATGTTGAAGTCAAGATGTTCCAACTGCTCAATCAGCCGAATCATCTTGTGGACATGATCCCCAACATTCTGTCCCTCAAACATCCTCATACGGAATAACTGTCTAGATATCTCATACCTAGCATTCCTGTTGTGCTCACCATACAACTCTTGTAGGTGAAGGAGGATCTCACTCGCACTCAGCATGTTCTCATGTTGCTTCTGTAACTCATTACTCATAGAAGCAAGCATGTAACACTTAGCTCTCATATCATGCTCCTTCCACTTGTCCAAAGTTTCATGTTCCTCTTGTGTGGCCTCTGGAGGTAAGGGACCAGGAACATTTGAATCTAGAACATATCCTATATGTTCAAGGTTCAGGACAAGTTTCAAATTTCTTAGCCAATCAGACAGTTAGGTCTGTCAACTGTTGTGATCAAGTATGCTTGCAAGGATATTGGATGGTGGTGGTTGTTTTGTGCTCATTTTTATCAGAAAATTAACTGCAGAAAATAACCAGATTAATTAGTAAATGTATCATGTAATTAACCAAAATGATTATGGTCTTTTAATCAAATTGGTCCTCCCACTAACTTAGCGAATCCTACACTTCCAAAGTAGAAAACGGAAATCCTAGTTGGATGGATTTCTAGTGGGTGATTGAATTCTTATAATTCTATTGATCATCCTCATGTTCATGCTTTATTGGATTTTCTTTTTTCTATATGTGAGCAACTCCTTGCCCATCACTTCTCATGTGAGGTTCTATCCTTTACCTAGCCCCTAATGCTCAAAATCTCAGGTACATCCATTATTGACTTATCTTACATTAGTTAAGTTGATCCCATTGAGCCAGTAATTATGCAAATAATTTTAATGTCCTCAGGTACATCCAATATTGGCCACCAAACCATTTACATATTTACAACATCTCATGCTTAACAATTATTCTTAAGAAAATCTCTTAAATTAATTGCAACTCATGCAACTATTTAAAATTTCTTAAAATAATTGCCCCAATGGAGGGCTTATGTTATAATTACTTTAATTATAGCATTTCCAACTTAATCATTTGTTTGGAAGATTTTATAGCCATCCTAATTACTATTAAGGTCTCACTTTGCACATTATCCATTTAGCATGCATATATCATATAATTGCATACATTCCCATACATCTCATGCATTCACGGATAAGTAGTAAATATGGTATGATCATGGACTTTCTAAGGGATTCAATTCTGAGCCACCAAGAATTGAATCAGGGCATTCCTAGGTGCATTTCATTCATTCATTTTACAAGAGTTGCTGAAGGAGTACATAATCAACACTTGATATTGAATTCCTCCCACTGGTCCCACCAATGCTCTTGACCTCCTTGAACTTCTTGCAATCCAATATTACATTGTAATCCTTGGCATACCAAGGCGAATTTACAAGAACTTAAATAAATGAAATTACAACCCAAAAATATTACAAACTTAATAATACATGCCCAAAATAAATTAAAATAAATTAATTAATTTACAATCCCAAAGAAATATAAAAGAAATAAATCCAATCACATTGGTCTTTTATAGTCCATGATCATCCATCATGCATATCACTATTTAACAATTAAATAAAACATACATGCTTAAATTAAATTGAATATCTCATATTCAACTTAAAAATCCAGATTTGAATATGATTCAAATAAATTTAAAAATTCATATTTGAATCTCATTCAAACAAATTTAAAAATTCAGATTTGAATCACATTCAAACAACTTCAAAAATTCATATTTGAATCACATTCAAACATTTTTTAAAAAATCAGATTTGAATCACATTCAAATATTTTTAAAAAATCAGATCTGAATTTTATTGAATCAATTTTAAAAAATCAGATTTAAATATGATTCAAACAACTTTAAAAATTCAGATTTGAATCACATTCAAACAACTTTTAAAATTCAGATTTGAATCACATTCAAACATTTTTTAAAATTATGATTTGAATCATAATTTAATTGTGTGATTAAAACAACTAATTAAACACTTTAATTAGTCAAAGAATAGGCCTTAGATCATACAACAATTGCAGAATTAAAAGCCAAACCTTGAATCACCAATGAAACCATTGTTGCGCCACCAATGGTGGCTTCACCATGTGTGACGCCACACCTCATGATCCAACCAGCAATGAATCTCTTGATCTCATGATCAAACACACAATTAAATTATATAATCAACAATCTAAATGGCAAATATAGTGGCTCGATACCAATTGAAGGAGCGGAAGCGTGAAAAACACAAGTTTATACCATTGAATTCAAAAATTTTCACCTAGGGTCACATGCACCATGCAAGATTTATTTTTATCTATTTGATTTCAATGATAAACAACATATTAAAACTCTTTTAATATGTTTTTGGATCTGTATTTGCCATTTAAGATTTTAAAATTAATCAGATTAATTTTAGAACCCTAGATTAAATCAAGAACGATTACACTAACCTCTTGATGTGCTGCAGCGTGTCTGCGCCTTTGAGAATCGTCTTCAGGACACCAAATGTTGTCCCTCTAGCTTGTCCACACCAAGAACACCTATGGCAGCCCTTGAACAGCTTCTAAAGCCTTTTCTATTAATTAGAAATTCAAGTTCTGCCTTTTTAGAGATTAGAGATGTAAACAGGACACTAGAAACAATTTCTAGTATTCTTAATTCAAGAGATTGATGGCTAATCTCTTTGAATTAATGAGAGATGAAGAGAAATAGCTGGAGAGGCTCAAAGTGGTGTGACAATTGAGAGGAGAGGCTGCTGGTTATGTTTTCTTTTCATAACCACACTTAAATAGCTAGGTTAACACATTAAACCCTAGCCACATGTCACCTTTTGATTAGCTCTAGGTTTAAGTGACCCAATCACATTGTGCCAAGTGTCAAACCTATATTTAATCTTGATTTTAATCATTTTATATGATTAAAAAAACATTTGGCAAGCTTATGTGTTATGCCATGTGTCACCATCTCATGGTGCCACGTGTCACACTGTGAAATGACCAAAATGCCCCTGTGTCTTAATTTTGAGTTCTTAACCCAAAATAATTATTTTCTTCTTCTAATTAATTTATATCAAATATAAATTAATTAATTAATCTCTATTAATTAATTTCTCATCAATTAAATTCATATTTAAACACTTTAAATATAAATTTAATTTATACTACACATCCAATAATCTAGATTTGGTTTCAAGTCATGCTAGGGACTTTGCAATTTAATTGCAAACCAAATCTATTTAATTAATCAATTAAACTCTTTAATTAATTAATTAAATCATATTTAAATAGGTGATAACTTGTGTATGTGTGTGACTTACTAGGCTCATCACTAATTGGCAATGGGACATGATATCAACTCTTAATATCATCAGAACTCTTTCTTACCATAAATGATTTCTCTAAATCATTTTATGAACCTCATAGACCATGGTTAACACCTAGCATAGCATGCCATGGCCACCCAATTAGTAATAAGATTTACCTTAAATGAACCTATAATCATATGTTACCATGCACTAGAATCTCTCTGTTACAAAATCCCAACTCAAGCTGGAGTCATGGTTTATGTCAAACTCCATTTGCTATGAATATTATGTTCTCTTTTAATTCCAGTTCTTGATTAAAAGATTTTTCTCATCAAAAACTCTTTTCTGAATAAATCTATCTGTCCTGGCCAGGAACTTGAAACATCAAGAACAATTAAATGAACATAGGATTTTATCTCTATTTACTTAGAGGAACAGATTCCATCTTGATCAACACCTACCTGCATATATAACTAGTAGGAGCCAACACATGCCCATATACCCATACATAGTACAAGTATGAAAGCAGTATCAAACTCAAACTACCTATATATAAGATAACTGTGCTATCTCAGGTCTAAAGATTATATGCACTGATATGATTTATGACAAAACATTGACAAGAGTAAACTCCATGTGCTTGTCATAAGTGTCACTGGTTCGGCCTACTTATCATTTATAAGTGCCTATCATGTTTGTTATATGGCATGAGACTCACCATTCCATCTTATTTATATCTCATATAAATAACTTGGGAACAAACATGAATACAATCTTTCTGGATAAGTCATGTCCTTATTATGAAGTATCCTCGAATGTGAACCTATTTATGATACTTTGTGCTAGAAATATTGTCACTCATATTCTTAACAACTTAAGAATAATATTTCTAACAAAATATCAATGGACCTTTTCTATTACACATAAATATATTATGTAAACGGAAAAGTGGAAATGCCTTTTATTATTAAAAATATGTACAAGATACATACTAAATGATATGCTCTAGGGCATACTACTAACACCTCTGGCACTGGTGGAGCAGGTTGCCCTCTGCCTCTAGCTTCAATCACAGGTGGAGCATGACTCTCCACCTCTTCCTCAACTGCTCTTTGCGAGGTTGGATCCATATCCTAACCATAACAATTAGATCTGCATTAGTGTCACCTCAACATTTACAAATGCAATGCAATGGTATGCACTCTATCTAGACCCAGAATGCCTAAACCGTACTCTGATACCACTAAATGTGACATTCCTTACTCGTCTACAGTGTAGCCGAGCAAGACTTGCCACACAGTGTGCCAGAGCACCAGATCTTATCTTAAATCAATTTACAGTTCTTAATTTGTTAATTAAAAAGCTTTTGAGTGAAACTCATAACATTTATATTATTTATTGAAATATTAATTAATTTAGAATTTTTATAAATTTTACTGAGAAAATCGTGAGTCTGGCTAAAAATTGAGAAAACAGTTCTTCAGAACCTATTAAAAACACTTCCAATATAATCATATCATCAATTTAAGTCAACCACCAATACACTTCCACAATTTCTCAGTAATCTTAATATTTCAAAACTTAATTTATTTCATATCATACTCAAGCTCAATTCAATAAGAAATACTTAGATTTTATTTATTAATAAAATTTACAAATAATTACATCATCGTATAATTACTTGAGTTTCAAATGTACAGAACAAAAGTAATATTTATTACAAAAATGTAAAATAAAAAATCTAAAAGATGCCTAAGAGTCCTAACAAGGATGCATTGTAATGGAGGCGACTGGACTCTATGCGATTTGACTCTCAACTAGTCTGAGGTTTGCTGGGTTCTCACTCCGTGTCTCCAGTACCTACTCATTGCAAACAGTGACGTGCTAAGCAATACTACTTAGTGGTGCCAATATAAAATAAAAATAAACTAAAATAAAATAAATATGCAGAATGTATGCTGATATTTTATACAGGCAAAGTTTTTGGTAATTATTAGTGATATTATTAATTTGGCATTTTTTTATGCTAATTATTTGGTTATAATTTATTAAAACTTAATTTAGTTGCCCAAGCATACCAAACTTAATTTATTTGGATCATACCAAACCTATTCTTTGACTATTACACATAAATATATTATGTAAACGGAAAAGTGGAAATGCCTTTTATTATTAAAAATATGTACAAGATACATACTAAATGATATGCTCTAGGGCATACTACTAACAATCTCCCACTAGCACTAGAGCCATTCATTACAATATCTTAGACCTATCTTCTCAAGATATCGGTCTAACTGAGTCTGTGACATAGGCTTAGTAAATGGATCAGCTGGATTTTCAGCTGATGCTATTTTCTGCATGGCTACATCGCCTCGCCCAACTATTTCTCTGATAATGTGGTAGCGCCTTTCTATGTGTTTGGATTTCTGGTGAGACCTTGGTTCCTTAGCTCAGTATGTTGCTCCATTGTTGTCACGGTGTAATGGGCTGGCGACTCAATGGAAGGAACTACTGTAAGTTACATCACGAACTTCTTTATCCAAATAGCTTCTTTTGCGACATCGATGCAACAATATACTCACCTCAATAGTGGAATCTGCAATCGTGCTCGCTTGGAACTCTTCCAACCGATCGCACCTCCATTATAAATAAACACATATCCAGAGGTAGACTTTCTATCATCGATATCTGATTGGAAATCAGAATCAGTATAACCATCCAATTGCAAGTCTCCACCTCCATATATCAAGAATAAATCCTTAGTTCTTCTCAAGTACTTAAGGATGTTCTTGACAGCTATCCAGTGTTCCAAACCTGGATTGGATTGATACCTGCTAGTCAAACTAACAGCATATGCGATATCCGGCCTAGTACACAACATTGCATACATTAAACTTCCAATAGCCGAAGCATATGGAATCCTGGCCATCTTATCTCTTTCTTCAGGTGTCTTTGGAGACATCTCTTTAGAAAGGTGGATACCATGTCTCACTGGTAACAATCCTCTCTTGGAATCAAGCATGTTAAACCTCTTTAACACCTTTTCCAAGTATAGACTTTGGGATAAACCAATTATTCTTTTCGCTCTATCTCTATAGATGCGAATCCCAAGAATATAGGTTGCCTCCCCTAAGTCTTTCATGGAGAATGTATTTGACAACCATACCTTTATAGTCGTCAACATACCTGTATCATTACCCATCAAACGTATGTCATCCACATATAAGACAAGGAAAGTGATAGCCTTGTCACTAACCTTTTTATATACACATGGCTCATCCTCATTTTTGATAAAACCAAAAGATTTAATGGCTTCATCAAAGCGGATGTTCCAACTCCTCGAAGCTTGTTTCAACCCATAAATGGATCGCTTTAGCTTGCATACCTTGGAACCATCTTGGGATTCAAATCCCCTAGGTTGTTCCATGAAAATGTTTTCTTCAATGTATCCATTGAGAAAAGCTATTTTGACATCCATCCGCCAAATCTCACAATCATAGTATGCTATTGCTAATAAAATCCTAATTGATTTAAGCATGGCAACAAAGTAGAAAGTCTCCTCATAGTCTATTCCTTGCCTTTGGCGAAATCCTTCGCTACTAGCCTTGCCTTATAGGTCTCTACCTTTCCATCGTAACCAATTTTCTTCTTGAAAACCCATTTGTTCCCTATAGGTACAATACCTTGTGTGGGTCAACAAGATCCCAAACTTGATTCTTATACATGGAATCAATCTCGGATTTCATAGCATCAATCCATTTTGAAGAGTCTATATCCGATATAGCTTCTTCATAGGTAAGTGGATCATCTCCATGATCTACTTCTTCATGAGTAGACAACTCTTGTTCTTCTTCATGAAGAAAACCATATCTCACCGGTGGGTGAGATACCACAGTTGTTCTACAAGGAACAGTGTAGATGTTTCATCAATGGGTATAGGTTGACTAGATGGATCTATATCCATCGATGCATTGGTTGGTTAGAATTCTCCAATTCTAACTCTATTTGCCTTCCTTTGCCTCCTTCTTGAACAAACTGTTGTTCAAGAAATGTGGCATCTCTACTTATCACAACCTTTGTGAAGTAGGCAAATAAAAATAATATCCAAAACTATCTTTTGGATATCCAACAAATTGACCTCTTTACGATCTGGTCTCCAATTTATCGGTGTTCACTTTTTGATATAATTTGGACAACCTAAATCTTAACATGCTTAAGACTTGGTTTTCTTCCATGCCATATCTCATAAGGTGTGGAAGAAAGCGATTTTGATGGAATCCTATTCGAATATATAAAGTGATTCTAATGCAAATCCCCAAAGGAGATTGGCATATCGGTATAGCTCATCATACTACGTACCATATCCAATAAGGTACGATTTCTCCTTCGGATACACCATTCAATTTGTGGCGTTCTGGAGGAGTCGGTGAGAAACAATGCCATGCTCTCTCAAGTATTCATCAAATTCAAGACTCAAATATTCACCTCCACGATCCGATCGAAGAGCTTTAATACTTTTTCTGTTTGATTTTCTACTTGATTTAAATTCCTTAAACTTTTCAAAGGATTCATGTTTGTATTTCATCAAATACAAATACCCAAACCTTGATTTATCATCGATAAGGTAATAAAATAATGAAAGCCCCCTCTAGCCATTTCTTTAAACGGACCACATACATCACTATGTATTACTTCCAAAATATTTTCACTCTTAGCCCTTGTCCAACAAAGGGTGATCTAGTCATTTTCCTTGAAGGCAAGATTCACAAGTTGGAGTAGGCTCGAGCCCAATGAGGATAGAATCCCCATTTTCTCCAATTTTGCAATCCTATCTTACGCAACATGACATAACCTTAAGTGCCAAATATATTTTGAACTTGAGTTGGTATTCACCATGGCATTGTATTCTTTTAGATCACTTGCATTCAATTTGTGTTTGTCATTATTATCCAAATAATAAAGACCATCATTCATATAACGAACCAACATATTTATTTCCAAAATAAATATTGCAAACATCATCTGTGAACTGAAATTCATAGCCATTTCTAGTCAAACTAGATATAGAAAGGATGTTCTTAAAAGCATCAGGTACATATAAAATATTATCCAAACACAAAACATGTCCAAACATGTAAAAAGATTTAGATCCTATGGCTAAAGCTTCAACAGTTGAGCCATTGCCAATCCGGACTCTAATATCTTGAGAGCATAGCTACTCTTGTTTGCTAGTTCTGCATATCATTAGAAATGTGAGAACGGCACTTGATATCTAAAACCCAAGTAGATGAACTATGAGTATCATCAGAATCTAAATAACAAGATATGGACATACCTTCCGAAGGTGTATCCTTCTTGTCCTTCAGAGAAGCAAGATACTCTGGGCAGTTCCTTTTCCAGTGCCCATCCTTTTGGCAATGGAAACACTTTCCTTTACCTCCATCAGCTTTAGTCTTCCTTTTCTGTTTAGCTATTTTCTTGGAAGGACCAGGAATCTGAGGTTTCTTTTTCTTATTGCCCTTCTTCTTGTTGGACTTTCCAGTAGAAGAAGATGCAACCAAAGCTACCTCTTTTCCTTTATTGCCTGGCATATTCTTTTGGGCAATAACCAGCATGTTGAGTAATTCAGCTAAGGTGCATTCCTGTTTAGTCATATGGAAATTTGTCACAAAATTCCCAAAAGACTCAGGAAGGGAAATTTAGTCATATGGATTTGTAGTTGGAAATCCATGTTGAAGTCAAGATGTTCCAACTGCTCAATCAGCCGAATCATCTTGTGGACATGATCCCCAACATTCTGTCCCTCAAACATCCTCATACGGAATAACTGTCTAGATATCTCATACCTAGCATTCCTGTTGTGCTCACCATACAACTCTTGTAGGTGAAGGAGGATCTCACTCGCACTCAGCATGTTCTCATGTTGCTTCTGTAACTCATTACTCATAGAAGCAAGCATGTAACACTTAGCTCTCATATCATGCTCCTTCCACTTGTCCAAAGTTTCATGTTCCTCTTGTGTGGCCTCTGGAGGTAAGGGACCAGGAACATTTGAATCTAGAACATATCCTATATGTTCAAGGTTCAGGACAAGTTTCAAATTTCTTAGCCAATCGCATGATTAGGTCTGTCAACTGTTGTGATCAAGTATGCTTGCAAGGATATTGGATGGTGGTGGTTGTTTTGTGCTCATTTTTATCGAGAAAATTAAGCTGAGAAAATAACCAGATTAATTAGTAAATGTATCATGTAATTAACCAAAATGATTATGGTCTTTTAATCAAATTGGTCCTCCCACTAACTTAGCGAATCCTACACTTCCAAAGTAGAAAACGGAAATCCTAGTTGGATGGATTTCTAGTGGGTGATTGAATTCTTATAATTCTATTGATCATCCTCAGGTACATCCATTATTGGAATTACAATAAACTATAAGTGAGCAACTCCTTGCCCATCACATCTCATGTGAGGTTCAATCCTTTACCTAGCCCCTAATGCTCAAAATCTCAGGTACATCCATTATTGACTTATCTTACATTAGTTAAGTTGATCCCATTGAGCGATAATTATGCAAATAATTTTAATGTCCTCAGGTACATCCAATATTGGCCACCAAACCATTTACATATTTACAACATCTCATGCTTAACAATTATTCTTAAGAAAATCTCTTAAATTAATTGCAACTCATGCAACTATTTAAAATTTCTTAAAATAATTGCCCCAATGGAGGGCTTATGTTATAATTACTTTAATTATAGCATTTCCAACTTAATCATTTGTTTGGAAGATTTTATAGCCATCCTAATTACTATTAAGGTCTCACTTTGCACATTATCCATTTAGCATGCATATATCATATAATTGCATACATTCCCATACATCTCATGCATTCACGGATAAGTAGTAAATATGGTATGATCATGGACTTTCTAAGGGATTCAATTCTGAGCCACCAAGAATTGAATCAGGGCATTCCTAGGTGCATTTCATTCATTCATTTTACAAGAGTTGCTGAAGGAGTACATAATCAACACTTGATATTGAATTCCTCCCCCTGGTCCCACCAATGCTCTTGACCTCCTTGAACTTCTTGCAATCCAATATTACATTGTAATCCTTGGCATACCAAGGCGAATTTACAAGAACTTAAATAAATGAAATTACAACCCAAAAATATTACAAACTTAATAATACATGCCCAAAATAAATTAAAATAAATTAATTAATTTACAATCCCAAAGAAATATAAAAGAAATAAATCCAATCACATTGGTCTTTTATAGTCCATGATCATCCATCATGCATATCACTATTTAACAATTAAATAAAACATACATGCTTAAATTAAATTGAATATCTCATATTCAACTTAAAAATCCAGATTTGAATATGATTCAAATAAATTTAAAAATTCATATTTGAATCTCATTCAAACAAATTTAAAAATTCAGATTTGAATCACATTCAAACAACTTCAAAAATTCATATTTGAATCACATTCAAACATTTTTTAAAAAATCAGATTTGAATCACATTCAAATATTTTTTAAAAAATCAGATCTGAATTTTATTGAATCAATTTTAAAAAATCAGATTTAAATATGATTCAAACAACTTTAAAAATTCAGATTTGAATCACATTCAAACAACTTTTAAAATTCAGATTTGAATCACATTCAAACATTTTTTAAAATTATGATTTGAATCATAATTTAATTGTGTGATTAAAACAACTAATTAAACACTTTAATTAGTCAAAGAATAGGCCTTAGATCATACAACAATTGCAGAATTAAAAGCCAAACCTTGAACCACCCATGGAACCATTGTTGCCGCCACCAATGGTGGCTTCACCATGTGTGACGCCACACCTCATGATCCAACCAGCAATGAATCTCTTGATCTCATGATCAAACACACAATTAAATTATATAATCAACAATCTAAATGGCAAATATAGTGGCTCTGATACCAATTGAAGGAGCGGAAGCGTGAAAAACACAAGTTTATACCATTGAATTCAAAAATTTTCACCTAGGGTCACATGCACCATGCAAGATTTATTTTTATCTATTTGATTTCAATGATAAACAACATATTAAAACTCTTTTAATATGTTTTTGGATCTGTATTTGCCATTTAAGATTTTAAAATTAATCAGATTAATTTTAGAACCCTAGATTAAATCAAGAACGATTACACTAACCTCTTGATGTGCTGCAGCGTGTCTGCGCCTTTGAGAATCGTCTTCAGGACACCAAATGTTGTCCCTCTAGCTTGTCCACACCAAGAACACCTATGGCAGCCGTTGAACAGCTTCTAAAGCCTTTTCTATTAATTAGAAATTCAAGTTCTGCCTTTTTAGAGATTAGAGATGTAAACAGGACACTAGAAACAATTTCTAGTATTCTTAATTCAAGAGATTGATGGCTAATCTCTTTGAATTAATGAGAGATGAAGAGAAATAGCTGGAGAGGCTCAAAGTGGTGTGACAATTGAGAGGAGAGGCTGCTGGTTATGTTTTCTTTTCATAACCACACTTAAATAGCTAGGTTAACACATTAAACCCTAGCCACATGTCACCTTTTGATTAGCTCTAGGTTTAAGTGACCCAATCACATTGTGCCAAGTGTCAAACCTATATTTAATCTTGATTTTAATCATTTTATATGATTAAAAAACATTTGGCAAGCTTATGTGTTATGCCATGTGTCACCATCTCATGGTGCCACGTGTCACACTGTGAAATGACCAAAATGCCCCTGTGTCTTAATTTTGAGTTCTTAACCCAAAATAATTATTTTCTTCTTCTAATTAATTTATATCAAATATAAATTAATTAATTAATCTCTATTAATTAATTTCTCATCAATTAAATTCATATTTAAACACTTTAAATATAAATTTAATTTATACTACACATCCAATAATCTAGATTTGGTTTCAAGTCATGCTAGGGACTTTGCAATTTAATTGCAAACCAAATCTATTTAATTAATCAATTAAACTCTTTAATTAATTAATTAAATCATATTTAAATAGGTGATAACTTGTGTATGTGTGTGACTTACTAGGCTCATCACTAATTGGCAATGGGACATGATATCAACTCTTAATATCATCAGAACTCTTTCTTACCATAAATGATTTCTCTAAATCATTTTATGAACCTCATAGACCATGGTTAACACCTAGCATAGCATGCCATGGCCACCCAATTAGTAATAAGATTTACCTTAAATGAACCTATAATCATATGTTACCATGCACTAGAATCTCTGTTACAAAATCCCAACTCAAGCCGGAGTCATGGTTTATGTCAAACTCCATTTGCTATGAATATTATGTTCTCTTTTAATTCCAGTTCTTGATTAAAAGATTTTCTCATCGAAACTCTTTTACGAATAAATCTATCTGTCTGGCCAGGAACTTGAAACATCAAGAACAATTAAATGAACATAGGATTTTATCTCTATTTACTTAGAGGCAGATTCCATCTTGATCAACACCTACTGCATATATAACTAGTAGGAGCCAACACATGCCCATATACCCATACATAGTACAAGTATGAAAGCGATATCAAACTCAAACTACCTATATATAAGATAAGCTGTGCTATCTCGGTCTAAAGATTATATGCCTTGATATGATTTATGACAAAACATTGACAAGAGTAAACTCCATGTGCTTGTCATAAGTGTCACTGGTTCGGCCTACTTATCATTTATAAGTGCCTATCATGTTTGTTATATGGCATGAGACTCACCATTCCATCTTATTTATATCTCATATAAATAACTTGGGAACAAACATGAATACAATCTTTACGGATAAGTCATGTCCTTATTATGAAGTATCCTCGAATGTGAACCTATTTATAATACTTTGTGCTAGAAATATTGTCACTCATATTCTTAACAACTTAAGAATAATATTTCTAACAAAATATCAATGGACCTTTTCTATTACACATAAATATATTATTTAAACGTAAAATATGAAATGCATTTTATAATTAAAAATATGTACAAGATACATACTAAATGATATGCTCTAGGGCATACTACTAACACCTCTGGCACTGGTGGAGCAGGTTGCCCTCTGCCTCTAGCTTCAATCACAGGTGGAGCATGACTCTCCACCTCTTCCTCAACTGCTCTTTGCGAGGTTGGATCCATATCCTAACCATAACAATTAGATCTGCATTAGTGTCACCTCAACATTTACAAATGCAATGCAATGGTATGCACTCTATCTAGACCCAGAATGCCTAAACCGTACTCTGATACCACTAAATGTGACATTCCTTACTCGTCTACGGTGTGGCGAGCAAGACTTACCACCGGTGTGCGAGCACGGATCTTATCTTAAATCAATTTCTGATTCTTAATTTGTTAATTAAAAGCTTTTGAGTGAAACTCATAACATTTATATTATTTATTGAAATATTAATTAATTTAGAATTTTCAAAAATTTTCTGAGAAAATCGGCCAGTCTGGCTAAAAATTGAGAAAACAGTTCTTCAGAACCTATTAAAAACACTTCCAATATAATCATATCATCAATTTAAGTCAACCACCAATACACTTCCACAATTTCTCAGTAATCTTAATATTTCAAAACTTAATTTATTTCATATCATACTCAAGCTCAATTCAATAAGAAATACTTAGATTTTATTTATTAATAAAATTTACAAATAATTACATCATCGTATAATTACTTGAGTTTCAAATGTACAGAACAAAAGTAATATTTATTACAAAAATGTAAAATAAAAAATCTAAAAGATGCCTAAGAGTCCTAACAAGGATGCATTGTAATGGAGGCGACTCTGGACTCTATGCAGATCTGACTCTCACCTAGTCTGAGGTTTGCTGGGTTCTCACTCCGTGTCTCCAGTACCTACTCATTGCAAACAGTGACGTGCTAAGCAATACTACTTAGTGGTGCCAATATAAAATAAAAATAAACTAAAATAAAATAAATATGCAGAATGTATGCTGATATTTTATACAGGCAAAGTTTTTGGTAATTATTAGTGATATTATTAATTTGGCATTTTTTTATGCTAATTATTTGGTTATAATTTATTAAAACTTAATTTAGTTGCCCAAGCATACCAAACTTAATTTATTTGGATCATACCAAACCTATTCTTTGACTATTACACATAAATATATTATGTAAACGGAAAAGTGGAAATGCCTTTTATTATTAAAAATATGTACAAGATACATACTAAATGATATGCTCTAGGGCATACTACTAACAATCTCCCACTAGCACTAGAGCCATTCATTACAATATCTTAGACCTATCTTCTCAAGATATCGGTCTAACTGAGTCTGTGACATAGGCTTAGTAAATGGATCAGCTGGATTTTCAGCTGATGCTATTTTCTGCATGGCTACATCGCCTCGCCCAACTATTTCTCACGATAATGTGGTAGCGCCTTTCTATGTGTTTGGATTTACGGTGAGACCTTGGTTCCTTAGCTTTGTATGATTTGCTCCATTGTTGTCATAGTGTAATGGAGCTATTGACTCAATGGAAGGAACTACGTAAGTTACATCACGAACTTCTTTATCCAAATAGCTTCTTTTGCGACATCGATGCGACAATATACTCGACCTCAATAGTGGAATCTGCGATCGTGCTCTGTTTGGAACTCTTCCAACCGATTGCACCTCCATTATAAATAAACACATATCGGTAGACTTTCTATCATCGATATCGATTGGAAATCGAGAATCGGTATAACCATCCAATTGCAAGTCTCCACCTCCATATATCAAGAATAAATCCTTAGTTCTTCTCAAGTACTTAAGGATGTTCTTGTGACTATCGATGTTCCAAACACGGATTGGATTGATACTGCTAGTCAAACTAACGACATATGCGATATCAGGCCTAGTACACAACATTGCATACATTAAACTTCCAATAGCGAAGCATATGGAATCTGGCCATCTTATCTCTTTCTTGGTGTCTTTGGAGACATCTCTTTAGAAAGGTGGATACCATGTCTCACTTGGTAACAATCCTCTCTTGGAATCAAGCATGTTAAACCTCTTTAACACCTTTTCCAAGTATAGACTTTGGGATAAACCAATTATTCTTTCGCTCTATCTCTATAGATGCGAATCCCAAGAATATAGGTTGCCTCCCTAAGTCTTTCATGGAGAATGTATTTGACAACCATACCTTTATAGTCGTCAACATACTGTATCATTACCCATCAACGGTATGTCATCCACATATAAGACAAGGAAAGTGATAGCACTTGTCACTAACCTTTTTATATACACATGGCTCATCCTCATTTTTGATAAAACCAAAAGATTTAATGGCTTCATCAAAGCGGATGTTCCAACTCCTCGAAGCTTGTTTCAACCCATAAATGGATCGCTTTAGCTTGCATACCTTGGAACCATCTTGGGATTCAAATCCCTAGGTTGTTCCATTAAAAATGTTTTCTTCAATGTATCCATGAGAAAAGCTATTTTGACATCCATCCGCCAAATCTCATAATCATAGTATGCACTATTGCTAATAAAATCCTAATTGATTTAAGCATGGCAGCAGTGAGAAAGTCTCCTCATAGTCTATTCCTTGCCTTTGGCGAAATCCTTTCGCTACTAGCCTTGCCTTATAGGTCTCTACCTTTCCATCAGAACCAATTTTCTTCTTGAAAACCCATTTGTTCCCTATAGGTACAATACCTTGGTGGGTCAACAAGATCCCAAACTTGATTCTTATACATGGAATCAATCTCGGATTTCATAGCATCAATCCATTTTGAAGAGTCTATATATGATATAGCTTCTTCATAGGTAAGTGGATCATCTCCATGATCTACTTCTTCATGAGTAGACAACTCTTGTTCTTCTTCATGAAGAAAACCATATCTCACTGGTGGGTGAGATACCACAGTTGTTCTACAAGGAGCAGTTTGTAGATGTTTCATCAATGGGTATAGGTTGACTAGATGGATCTATATCCATCGATGCATTGGTTGGTCAGAATTCTCCAATTCTAACTCTATTTGCCTTCCTTTGCCTCCTTCTTGAACAAACTGTTGTTCAAGAAATGTGGCATCTCTACTTATCACAACCTTTTGTGAAGTAGGCAAATAAAAATAATATCCAAAACTATCTTTTGGATATCCAACAAATTGACCTCTTTCTGATCTGGTCTCCAATTTATCAGTGTTCAGCTTTTTGATATAAGCTGGACAACCTAAATCTTAACATGCTTAAGACTTGGTTTTCTTCCATGCCCTATCTCATAAGGTGTGGAAGAAACTGATTTTGATGGAATCCTATTCGAATATATAAAGTGATTCTAATGCAAATCCCCAAAGGAGATTGGCATATCGGTATAGCTCATCATACTACGTACCATATCCAATAAGGTACGATTTCTCCTTCGGATACACCATTCATTGTGGCGTTCCTGGAGGAGTTAGCTGAGAAACAATGCCATGCTCTCTCAAGTATTCATCAAATTCAGTACTCAAATATTCACCTCCACGATCTGATCGAAGAGCTTTAATACTTTTTCCTGTTTGATTTTCTACTTCAGATTTAAATTCCTTAAACTTTTCAAAGGATTCATGTTTGTATTTCATCAAATACAAATACCCAAACCTTGATTTATCATCAGTAAAGGTAATAAAATAATGAAAGCCCCCTCTAGCCATTTCTTTAAACGGACCACATACATCACTATGTATTACTTCCAAAATATTTTCAGCTCTTAGCCCTTGTCCAACAAAGGGTGATCTAGTCATTTTCCTTGAAGGCAAGATTCACAAGTTGGAGTAGGCTCGAGCCCAATGAGATAGAATCCCCATTTTCTCCAATTTTGCAATCCTATCTTACGCAACATGACATAACCTTAAGTGCCAAATATATTTTGAACTTGAGTTGGTTTTCACCATGGCATTGTATTCTTTTAGATCACTTGCATTCAATTTGTGTTTGTCATTATTATCCAAATAATAAAGACCATCATTCATATAACGAACCAACATATTTATTTCCAAAATAAATATTGCAAACATCATCTGTGAATGAAATTCATAGCCATTTCTAGTCAAACTAGATATAGAAAGGATGTTCTTAAAAGCATCAGTACATATAAAATATTATCCAAACACAAAACATGTCCAAACATGTAAAAGATTTAGATCCTATGGCTAAAGCTTCAACGGTTGAGCCATTGCCAATCAGGACTCTAATATCTTGAGAGCATGTCGCTACTCTTGTTTGCTAGTTCACGCATATCATTAGAAATGTGAGAAGCGGCACAGTATCTAAAACCCAAGCTGTAGATGAACTATGAGTATCATCGAATCTAAATAACAAGATATGGACATACCTTAGAAGGTGTATCCTTCTTGTCCTTGGAGAAGCAAGATACTGCAGGCGGTTCCTTTTCAGTGCCCATCCTTTTGGCAATGGAAACACTTTCCTTTACCTCCATCGACTTTAGTCTTCCTTTTCTGTTTAGCTATTTTCTTGGAAGGACCAGAATCGAGGTTTCTTTTTCTTATTGCCCTTCTTCTTGTTTGACTTTCCGGTAGAAGAAGATGCAACCAAAGCTACCTCTTTTCCTTTATTGCCAGGCATATTCTTTTGGGCAAAAACCAGCATGTTGAGAAATTCAGCTAAGGAGCATTCCAGTTTAGACATATGGAAATTTGTCACAAAATACCCAAAACACTAAGGAAGGGCCTGAAGGATCAAATCCGTTTGTAGTTGGAAATCCATGTTGAAGTCAAGATGTTCCAAGCTGCTCAATCACCGAATCATCTTGTGGACATGATCCCCAACATTACGTCCCTCAAACATCCTCATACGGAATAAGCTGTCTAGATATCTCATACCTAGCATTCTGTTGTGCTCACCATACAACTCTTGTAGGTGAAGGAGGATCTCACTACTTTTCGGCATGTTCTCATGTTGCTACGTAACTCATTACTCATAGAAGCAAGCATGTAACACTTAGCTCTCATATCATGCTCCTTCCACTTGTCCAAAGTTTCATGTTCCTCTTGTGTGGCCTCTGGAGGTAAGGGACCAGGAACATTTGAATCTAGAACATATCCTATATGTTCAAGGTTCAGGACAAGTTTCAAATTTCTTAGCCAATCGCATGATTAGGTCTGTCAACTGTTGTGATCAAGTATGCTTGCAAGGATATTGGATGGTGGTGGTTGTTTTGTGCTCATTTTTATCGAGAAAATTAAGCTGAGAAAATAACCAGATTAATTAGTAAATGTATCATGTAATTAACCAAAATGATTATGGTCTTTTAATCAAATTGGTCCTCCCACTAACTTAGCGAATCCTACACTTCCAAAGTAGAAAACGGAAATCCTAGTTGGATGGATTTCTAGTGGGTGATTGAATTCTTATAATTCTATTGATCATCCTCAGGTACATCCATTATTGGAATTACAATAAACTATAAGTGAGCAACTCCTTGCCCATCACATCTCATGTGAGGTTCAATCCTTTACCTAGCCCCTAATGCTCAAAATCTCAGGTACATCCATTATTGACTTATCTTACATTAGTTAAGTTGATCCCATTGAGCCAGTAATTATGCAAATAATTTTAATGTCCTCAGGTACATCCAATATTGGCCACCAAACCATTTACATATTTACAACATCTCATGCTTAACAATTATTCTTAAGAAAATCTCTTAAATTAATTGCAACTCATGCAACTATTTAAAATTTCTTAAAATAATTGCCCCAATGGAGGGCTTATGTTATAATTACTTTAATTATAGCATTTCCAACTTAATCATTTGTTTGGAAGATTTTATAGCCATCCTAATTACTATTAAGGTCTCACTTTGCACATTATCCATTTAGCATGCATATATCATATAATTGCATACATTCCCATACATCTCATGCATTCACGGATAAGTAGTAAATATGGTATGATCATGGACTTTCTAAGGGATTCAATTATGAGCCACCAAGAATTGAATCAGGGCATTCCTAGGTGCATTTCATTCATTCATTTTACAAGAGTTGCTGAAGGAGTACATAATCAACACTTGATATTGAATTCCTCCCATTGGTCCCACCAATGCTCTTGACCTCCTTGAACTTCTTGCAATCCAATATTACATTGTAATCCTTGGCATACCAAGCGAATTTACAAGAACTTAAATAAATGAAATTACAACCCAAAAATATTACAAACTTAATAATACATGCCCAAAATAAATTAAAATAAATTAATTAATTTACAATCCCAAAGAAATATAAAAGAAATAAATCCAATCACATTGGTCTTTTATAGTCCATGATCATCCATCATGCATATCACTATTTAACAATTAAATAAAACATACATACTTAAATTAAATTGAATATCTCATATTCAACTTAAAAATCCAGATTTGAATATGATTCAAATAAATTTAAAAATTCATATTTGAATCTCATTCAAACAAATTTAAAAATTCAGATTTGAATCACATTCAAACAACTTCAAAAATTCATATTTGAATCACATTCAAACATTTTTTAAAAAATCAGATTTGAATCACATTCAAATATTTTTTAAAAAATCATATCTGAATTTTATTGAATCAATTTTAAAAAATCAGATTTAAATATGATTCAAACAACTTTAAAAATTCAGATTTGAATCACATTCAAACAACTTTTAAAATTCAGATTTGAATCACATTCAAACATTTTTTAAAATTATGATTTGAATCATAATTTAATTGTGTGATTAAAACAACTAATTAAACACTTTAATTAGTCAAAGAATAGGCCTTAGATCATACAACAATTGCAGAATTAAAAGCCAAACCTTGAACCACCCATGGAACCATTGTTGCCGCCACCAATGGTGGCTTCACCATGTGTGACGCCACACCTCATGATCCAACCAGCAATGAATCTCTTGATCTCATGATCAAACACACAATTAAATTATATAATCAACAATCTAAATGGCAAATATAGTGGCTCTGATACCAATTGAAGGAGCGGAAGCGTGAAAAACACAAGTTTATACCATTGAATTCAAAAATTTTCACCTAGGGTCACATGCACCATGCAAGATTTATTTTTATCTATTTGATTTCAATGATAAACAACATATTAAAACTCTTTTAATATGGTTTTGGATCTGTATTTGCCATTTAAGATTTTAAAATTAATCAGATTAATTTTAGAACCTAGATTAAATCAAGAACGATTACACTAACCTCTTGATGTCTGCAGCGATATGCGCCTTTGAGAATCGTCTTCAGGACACCAAATGTTGTCCCTCTAGCTTGTCCACACCAAGAACACCTATGGCAGCCCTTGAACAGCTTCTAAAGCCTTTTCTATTAATTAGAAATTCAAGTTCTGCCTTTTTAGAGATTAGAGATGTAAATAGGACACTAGAAACAATTTCTAGTATTCTTAATTCAAGAGATTGATGGCTAATCTCTTTGAATTAATGAGAGATGAAGAGAAATAGCTGGAGAGGCTCAAAGTGGTGTGACAATTGAGAGGAGAGGCTGCTGGTTATGTTTTCTTTTCATAACCACACTTAAATAGCTAGGTTAACACATTAAACCCTAGCCACATGTCACCTTTTGATTAGCTCTAGGTTTAAGTGACCCAATCACATTGTGCCAAGTGTCAAACCTATATTTAATCTTGATTTTAATCATTTTATATGATTAAAAAAACATTTGGCAAGCTTATGTGTTATGCCATGTGTCACCATCTCATGGTGCCACGTGTCCTGTAATGAAATGACCAAAATGCCCTGTGTCTTAATTTTGAGTTCTTAACCCAAAATAATTATTTTCTTCTTCTAATTAATTTATATCAAATATAAATTAATTAATTAATCTCTATTAATTAATTTCTCATCAATTAAATTCATATTTAAACACTTTAAATATAAATTTAATTTATACTACATCCAATAATCTAGATTTGGTTTCAAGTCATGCTAGGGACTTTGCAATTTAATTGCAAACCAAATCTATTTAATTAATCAATTAAACTCTTTAATTAATTAATTAAATCATATTTAAATAGGTGATAACTTGTGTATGTGTGTGACTTACTAGGCTCATCACTAATTGGCAATGGGACATGATATCAACTCTTAATATCATCGAACTCTTTCTTACCATAAATGATTTCTCTAAATCATTTTATGAACCTCATAGACCATGGTTAACACCTAGCATAGCATGCCATGGCCACCCAATTAGTAATAAGATTTACCTTAAATGAACCTATAATCATATGTTACCATGCACTAGAATCTCTCATTTACAAAATCCCAACTCAAATTTGAGTCATGGTTTATGTCAAACTCCATTTGCTATGAATATTATGTTCTCTTTTAATTCCAGTTCTTGATTAAAAGATTTTTCTCATCGAAACTCTTTTACGAATAAATCTATCTGTCTGGCCAGGGAACTTGAAACATCAAGAACAATTAAATGAACATAGGATTTTATCTCTATTTACTTAGAGGAACATTCCATCTTGATCAACACCTACTGCATATATAACTAGTAGGAGCCAACACATGCCCATATACCCATACATAGTACAAGTATGAAAGCGATATCAAACTCAAACTACCTATATATAAGATAAGCTGTGCTATCTCAGTCTAAAGATTATATGCCTTGATATGATTTATGACAAAACATTGACAAGAGTAAACTCCATGTGCTTGTCATAAGTGTCACTGGTTGACCTACTTATCATTTATAAGTGCCTATCATGTTTGTTATATGGCATGAGACTCACCATTCCATCTTATTTATATCTCATATAAATAACTTGGGAACAAACATGAATACAATCTTTCTGGATAAGTCATGTCCTTATTATGAAGTATCCTCGAATGTGAACCTATTTATGATACTTTGTGCTAGAAATATTGTCACTCATATTCTTAACAACTTAAGAATAATATTTCTAACAAAATATCAATGGACCTTTTCTATTACACATAAATATATTATGTAAACGGAAAAGTGGAAATGCCTTTTATTATTAAAAATATGTACAAGATACATACTAAATGATATGCTCTAGGGCATACTACTAACACCTCGCCTTTGGTGGAGCGGGTTGCCCTCTGCCTCTAGCTTCAATCACAGGTGGAGCATGACTCTCCACCTCTTCCTCAACTGCTCTTTGCGAGGTTGGATCCATATCCTAACCATAATAATTAGATCTGCATTAGTGTCACCTCAACATTTACAAATGCAATGCAATGGTATGCACTCTATCTAGACCCAGAATGCCTAAACCGTACTCTGATACCACTAAATGTGACATTCCTTACTCGTCTACAGTGTGGCGAGCAAGACTTGCCACACGGTGTGCGAGCACGATCTTATCTTAAATCAATTTCTGATTCTTAATTTGTTAATTAAAAGCTTTTGAGTGAAACTCATAACATTTATATTATTTATTGAAATATTAATTAATTTAGAATTTTCAAAAATTTTCTGAGAAAATCGTGAGTCTTAGGCTAAAAATTGAGAAAGCAGTTCTTGAACCTATTAAAAACACTTCCAATATAAGCATATCAGCAATTTAAGTCAACCACCAATCCCCTTCCACAATTTCTCAGTAATCTTAATATGTCAAAACTTAATTTATTTCATATCATACTCAAGCTCAATTCCATAAGAAATACTTATATTTTATTTATTAATAAAATTTACAAATAATTACATCATCGTATAATTACTTGAGTTTCAAATGTCAGAACAAAAGTAATATTTATTACAAAAATGTAAAATAAAAATCTAAAAGATGCCTAAGAGTCCTAACAAGGATGCATTGTAATGGAGCGACTCTGGACTCTATGCAGATCGACTCTCACCTAGTCCGAGGTTTCTTTGGGTTCTCACTCGTGTCTCCAGTACCTACTCATTGCAAGCGATGACGTGCTAAGCAATACTACTTAGTGGTGCCAATATAAAATAAAAATAAACTAAAATAAAATAAATATGCAGAATGTATGCTGATATTTTATACAGGCAAAGTTTTTGGTAATTATTAGTGATATTATTAATTTGGCATTTTTTTATGCTAATTATTTGGTTATAATTTATTAAAACTTAATTTAGTTGCCCAAGCATACCAAACTTAATTTATTTGGATCATACCAAACCTATTCTTTGACTATTACACATAAATATATTATGTAAACGGAAAAGTGGAAATGCCTTTTATTATTAAAAATATGTACAAGATACATACTAAATGATATGCTCTAGGGCATACTACTAACAATCTCCCACTAGCACTAGAGCCATTCATTACAATATCTTAGACCTATCTTCTCAAGATATCGGTCTAACTGAGTCTGTGACATAGGCTTAGTAAATGGATCAGCTGGATTTTCAGCTGATGCTATTTTCTGCATGGCTACATCGCCTCGCCCAACTATTTCTCTGATAATGTGGTAGCGCCTTTCTATGTGTTTGGATTTCTGGTGAGACCTTGGTTCCTTAGCCTGTATGACTGCTCCATTGTTGTCACAGTGTAATGGAACTGCTGACTCAATGGAAGGAACTACTGTAAGTTCTGTCACGAACTTCTTTATCCAAATAGCTTCTTTTGCAGCATCTGATGCAGCAATATACTCAGCCTCAATAGTGGAATCTGCAGTCGTGCTCTGTTTGGAACTCTTCCAACTGACTGCACCTCCATTATAAATAAACACATATCCAGAGGTAGACTTTCTATCATCGATATCTGATTGGAAATCAGAATCAGTATAACCATCCAATTGCAAGTCTCCACCTCCATATATCAAGAATAAATCCTTAGTTCTTCTCAAGTACTTAAGGATGTTCTTGTGACTATCGATGTTCCAAACCTGGATTGGATTGATACCTGCTAGTCAAACTAACAGCATATGCGATATCCGGCCTAGTACACAACATTGCATACATTAAACTTCCAATAGCCGAAGCATATGGAATCCTGGCCATCTTATCTCTTTCTTCAGGTGTCTTTGGAGACATCTCTTTAGAAAGGTGGATACCATGTCTCACTGGTAACAATCCTCTCTTGGAATCAAGCATGTTAAACCTCTTTAACACCTTTTCCAAGTATAGACTTTGGGATAAACCAATTATTCTTTTCGCTCTATCTCTATAGATGCGAATCCCAAGAATATAGGTTGCCTCCCCTAAGTCTTTCATGGAGAATGTATTTGACAACCATACCTTTATAGTCGTCAACATACGTATCATTACCCATCAACGAGTATGTCATCCACATATAAGACAAGGAAAGTGATAGCTTGTCACTAACCTTTTTATATACACATGGCTCATCCTCATTTTTGATAAAACCAAAAGATTTAATGGCTTCATCAAAACGGATGTTCCAACTCCTCGAAGCTTGTTTCAACCCATAAATGGATCGCTTTAGCTTGCATACCTTGGAACCATCTTGGGATTCAAATCCCCTAGGTTGTTCCATGAAAATGTTTTCTTCAATGTATCCATTGAGAAAAGCTATTTTGACATCCATCTGCCAAATCTCATAATCATAGTATGCAGCTATTGCTAATAAAATCCTAATTGATTTAAGCATGGCAACAGGCGAGAAAGTCTCCTCATAGTCTATTCCTTGCCTTTGGCGAAATCCTTTCGCTACTAGCCTTGCCTTATAGGTCTCTACCTTTCCATCAGAACCAATTTTCTTCTTGAAAACCCATTTGTTCCCTATAGGTACAATACCTTCAGGTGGGTCAACAAGATCCCAAACTTGATTCTTATACATGGAATCAATCTCGGATTTCATAGCATCAATCCATTTTGAAGAGTCTATATCTGATATAGCTTCTTCATAGGTAAGTGGATCATCTCCATGATCAACTTCTTCATGAGTAGACAACTCTTGTTCTTCTTCATGAAGAAAACCATATCTCACTGGTGGGTGAGATACCCTGGTTGTTCTACAAGGAACAGCTGTAGATGTTTCATCAATGGGTATAGGTTGACTAGATGGATCTATATCCATCTGATCTGTTGGTTGGTTAGAATTCTCCAATTCTAACTCTATTTGCCTTCCTTTGCCTCCTTCTTGAACAAACTGTTGTTCAAGAAATGTGGCATCTCTACTTATCACAACCTTTTGTGAAGTAGGCAAATAAAAATAATATCCACCACGATCTTTAGGATATCCAACAAAATGACATCTTTCTGATCAGGTCTCCAATTTATCAGTGTTGACTTTTTGATATAAGTGGACAACCTAAATCTTAACATGCTTAAGACTTGGTTTTCTTCCATGCCATATCTCATAAGGTGTGGAAGAAAGCGATTTTGATGGAATCCTATTCAGAATATATAAAGTGATTCTAAGGCAAATCCCCATAAAGGAGATTGTCATATCAGTATTGCTCTTCATACTACGTACGATATCCAATTAGGTTCGATTTCTCCTTTCAGATACACCATTCAGCTGTGGCGTTGCTGGAGTAGTCAGCTGTGAAACAATGCCATGCTCTCTCAAGTATTCATCAAATTCGATACTCAAATATTCACCTCCACGATCCGATCGAAGAGCTTTAATACTTTTTCTGTTTGATTTTCTACTTGATTTAAATTCCTTAAACTTTTCAAAGGATTCATGTTTGTATTTCATCAAATACAAATACCCAAACCTTGATTTATCATCGATAAAGGTAATAAAATAATGAAAGCCCTCTAGCCATTTCTTAAAACGGACCACATACATCAGTATGTATTACTACCAAAATATTTTCACTCTTAGCCCTTGTCCAACAAAGGGTGATCTAGTCATTTTCCTTGAAGGCAAGATTCACAAGTTGGAGTAGGCTCGAGCCCAATGAGGATAGAATCCCCATTTTCTCCAATTTTGCAATCCTATCTTACGCAACATGACATAACCTTAAGTGCCAAATATATTTTGAACTTGAGTTGGTTTTCACCATGGCATTGTATTCTTTTAGATCACTTGCATTCAATTTGTGTTTGTCATTATTATCCAAATAATAAAGACCATCATTCATATAACTTGAACCAACATATTTATTTCCAAAATAAATATTGCAAACATCATCGTGAACTGAAATTCATAGCCATTTCTAGTCAAACTAGATATAGAAAGGATGTTCTTAAAAGCATCAGTACATATAAAATATTATCCAAACACAAAACATGTCCAAACATGTAAAAGATTTAGATCCTATGGCTAAAGCTTCTTGGTTGAGCCATTGCCAATCCGGACTCTAATATCTTGAGAACGCAAGTCGCTTGTTTGCTAGTTCCCGCATATCATTAGAAATGTGAGAACGCACGATATCTAAAACCCAAGCTGTAGATGAACTATGAGTATCATCAGAATCTAAATAACAAGATATGGACATACCTTAGAAGGTGTATCCTTCTTGTCCTTGAGAGAAGCAAGATACTGCAGGCGGTTCCTTTTCCAGTGCCCATCCTTTTGGCAATGGAAACACTTTCCTTTACCTCCATCGACTTTAGTCTTCCTTTTCTGTTTAGCTATTTTCTTGGAAGGACCAGAATCGAGGTTTCTTTTTCTTATTGCCCTTCTTCTTGTTGGACTTTCCGGTGAAGAAGATGCAACCAAAGCTACCTCTTTTCCTTTATTGCACGGCATATTCTTTTGGGCAATAACCAGCATGTTGTGTAATTACGCTTAGGTGCATTCCTGTTTTGTCTTATGTAATTTTGTCACAAAAGTCCCAATTGACTCAGGAAGGGACTGATGGATCAAATCCGTTTGTAGTTGGAAATCCATGTTGAAGTGAAGATGTTCCAAGCTGCTCAATCACCGAATCATCTTGTGGACATGATCCTAACATTACATCCCTCAAACATCCTCATACGGAATAACCGTCTAGATATCTCATACCTAGCATTCTGTTGTGCTCACCATACAACTCTTGTAGGTGAAGGAGGATCTCACTGCACTTTTCAGCATGTTCTCATGTTGCTTACGTAACTCATTACTCATAGAAGCAAGCATGTAACACTTAGCTCTCATATCATGCTCCTTCCACTTGTCCAAAGTTTCATGTTCCTCTTGTGTGGCCTCCGGAGGTAAGGGACCAGAACATTTGAATCTAGAACATATCCTATATGTTCAAGGTTCAGACAAGTTTCAAATTTCTTAGCCAATCGCATGATTAGGTCCTGTCAACTGTTGTGATCAAGTATGCTTGCAAGGATATTGGATGGTGGTGGTTGTTTTGTGCTCATTTTTATCGAGAAAATTAAGCTGAGAAAATAACCAGATTAATTAGTAAATGTATCATGTAATTAACCAAAATGATTATGGTCTTTTAATCAAATTGGTCCTCCCACTAACTTAGCGAATCCTACACTTCCAAAGTAGAAAACGGAAATCCTAGTTGGATGGATTTCTAGTGGGTGATTGAATTCTTATAATTCTTTTGATCATCCTCTGGTTCATCCATTATTGGTATTACAATACACTATAAGTGAGCAACTCCTTGCCAATCACATCACATGTTAAGTTCAATCTTTTACCTAGCCCCTAATGCTCAAAATCTCAGTACATCCATTATTGACTTATCTTACATTAGTTAAGTTGATCCCATTGAGCCAGTAATTATGCAAATAATTTTAATGTCCTCAGGTACATCCAATATTGGCCACCAAACCATTTACATATTTACAACATCTCATGCTTAACAATTATTCTTAAGAAAATCTCTTAAATTAATTGCAACTCATGCAACTATTTAAAATTTCTTAAAATAATTGCCCCAATGGAGGGCTTATGTTATAATTACTTTAATTATAGCATTTCCAACTTAATCATTTGTTTGGAAGATTTTATAGCCATCCTAATTACTATTAAGGTCTCACTTTGCACATTATCCATTTAGCATGCATATATCATATAATTGCATACATTCCCATACATCTCATGCATTCACGGATAAGTAGTAAATATGGTATGATCATGGACTTTCTAAGGGATTCAATTATGAGCCACCAAGAATTGAATCAGGGCATTCCTAGGTGCATTTCATTCATTCATTTTACAAGAGTTGCTGAAGGAGTACATAATCAACACTTGATATTGAATTCCTCCCACTGGTCCCACCAATGCTCTTGACCTCCTTGAACTTCTTGCAATCCAATATTACATTGTAATCCTTGGCATACCAAGGCGAATTTACAAGAACTTAAATAAATGAAATTACAACCCAAAAATATTACAAACTTAATAATACATGCCCAAAATAAATTAAAATAAATTAATTAATTTACAATCCCAAAGAAATATAAAAGAAATAAATCCAATCACATTGGTCTTTTATAGTCCATGATCATCCATCATGCATATCACTATTTAACAATTAAATAAAACATACATACTTAAATTAAATTGAATATCTCATATTCAACTTAAAAATCCAGATTTGAATATGATTCAAATAAATTTAAAAATTCATATTTGAATCTCATTCAAACAAATTTAAAAATTCAGATTTGAATCACATTCAAACAACTTCAAAAATTCATATTTGAATCACATTCAAACATTTTTTAAAAAATCAGATTTGAATCACATTCAAATATTTTTTAAAAAATCATATCTGAATTTTATTGAATCAATTTTAAAAAATCAGATTTAAATATGATTCAAACAACTTTAAAAATTCAGATTTGAATCACATTCAAACAACTTTTAAAATTCAGATTTGAATCACATTCAAACATTTTTTAAAATTATGATTTGAATCATAATTTAATTGTGTGATTAAAACAACTAATTAAACACTTTAATTAGTCAAAGAATAGGCCTTAGATCATACAACAATTGCAGAATTAAAAGCCAAACCTTGAACCACCCATGGAACCATTGTTGCCGCCACCAATGGTGGCTTCACCATGTGTGACGCCACACCTCATGATCCAACCAGCAATGAATCTCTTGATCTCATGATCAAACACACAATTAAATTATATAATCAACAATCTAAATGGCAAATATAGTGGCTCTGATACCAATTGAAGGAGCGGAAGCGTGAAAAACACAAGTTTATACCATTGAATTCAAAAATTTTCACCTAGGGTCACATGCACCATGCAAGATTTATTTTTATCTATTTGATTTCAATGATAAACAACATATTAAAACTCTTTTAATATGTTTTGGATCTGTATTTGCCATTTAAGATTTTAAAATTAATCAGATTAATTTTAGAACCCTAGATTAAATCAAGAACGATTACACTAACCTCTTGATGTCTTTGCCGCGTGTCTGCGCTTTGAGAATCGTCTTGAGACACCAAATGTTGTCCTCTAGCTTGTCCACACCAAGAACACCTATGGCAGCCCTTGAACAGCTTCTAAAGCCTTTTCTATTAATTAGAAATTCAAGTTCTGCCTTTTTAGAGATTAGAGATGTAAACAGGACACTAGAAACAATTTCTAGTATTCTTAATTCAAGAGATTGATGGCTAATCTCTTTGAATTAATGAGAGATGAAGAGAAATAGCTGGAGAGGCTCAAAGTGGTGTGACAATTGAGAGGAGAGGCTGCTGGTTATGTTTTCTTTCATAACCACACTTAAATAGCTAGGTTAACGCATTAAACCCTAGCCACATGTCACCTTTTGATTAGCTCTAGGTTTAAGTGACCCAATCACATTGTGCCAAGTGTCAAACCTATATTTAATCTTGATTTTAATCATTTTATATGATTAAAAAAACATTTGGCAAGCTTATGTGTTATGCCATGTGTCACCATCTCATGGTGCCACGTGTCACAATCGTGAAATGACCAAAATGCCCCGGTGTCCTAATTTTGAGTTCTTAACCCAAAATAATTATTTTCTTCTTCTAATTAATTTATATCAAATATAAATTAATTAATTAATCTCTATTAATTAATTTCTCATCAATTAAATTCATATTTAAACACTTTAAATATAAATTTAATTTATACTACACATCCAATAATCTAGATTTGGTTTCAAGTCATGCTAGGGACTTTGCAATTTAATTGCAAACCAAATCTATTTAATTAATCAATTAAACTCTTTAATTAATTAATTAAATCATATTTAAATAGGTGATAACTTGTGTATGTGTGTGACTTACTAGGCTCATCACTAATTGGCAATGGGACATGATATCAACTCTTAATATCATCAGAACTCTTTCTTACCATAAATGATTTCTCTAAATCATTTTATGAACCTCATAGACCATGGTTAACACCTAGCATAGCATGCCATGGCCACCCAATTAGTAATAAGATTTACCTTAAATGAACCTATAATCATATGTTACCATGCACTAGAATCTCTCTGCTACAAAATCCCAACTCAAGCCGGAGTCATGGTTTATGTCAAACTCCATTTGCTATGAATATTATGTTCTCTTTTAATTCCAGTTCTTGATTAAAAGATTTTTCTCATCGTAAACTCTTTTCTCAATAAATCTATCTGTCTGGCCAGAACTTGAAACATCAAGATCAATTAAATGAACATAGGATTTTATCTCTATTTACTTAGAGGAACAGATTCCATCTTGATCAACACCTACCGACATATATAACTAGTAGGAGCCAACACATGCCCATATACCCATACATAGTACAAGTATGAAAGCGATCAAACTCAAACTACCTATATATAAGATAACTGTGCTATCTCGTGTCTAAAGATTATATGCCTCGATATGATTTATGACAAAACATTGACAAGAGTAAACTCCATGTGCTTGTCATAAGTGTCACTGGTTCGGCCTACTTATCATTTATAAGTGCCTATCATGTTTGTTATATGGCATGAGACTCACCATTCCATCTTATTTATATCTCATATAAATAACTTGGGAACAAACATGAATACAATCTTTCTGGATAAGTCATGTCCTTATTATGAAGTATCCTCGAATGTGAACCTATTTATGATACTTTGTGCTAGAAATGTTGTCACTCATATTCTTAACAACTTAAGAATAATATTTCTAACAAAATATCAATGGACCTTTTCTATTACACATAAATATATTATGTAAACGGAAAAGTGGAAATGCCTTTTATTATTAAAAATATGTACAAGATACATACTAAATGATATGCTCTAGGGCATACTACTAACACCTCTGGCACTGGTGGAGCAGGTTGCCCTCTGCCTCTAGCTTCAATCACAGGTGGAGCATGACTCTCCACCTCTTCCTCAACTGCTCTTTGCGAGGTTGGATCCATATCCTAACCATAACAATTAGATCTGCATTAGTGTCACCTCAACATTTACAAATGCAATGCAATGGTATGCACTCTATCTAGACCCAGAATGCCTAAACCGTACTCTGATACCACTAAATGTGACATTCCTTACTGCCTACAATGTAGCCGAGCAAGACTTGCCACACAAAGGTGCGAGCACCAGATCTTATCTTAAATCAATTTACGTTCTTAATTTGTTAATTAAAAGCTTTTGAGTGAAACTCATAACATTTATATTATTTATTGAAATATTAATTAATTTAGAATTTTCAAAATTTTTACGTAAAACTGACAGAGTGCCGGCTAAAAATTGAGAAAACAGTTCTTCAGAACCTATTAAAAACACTTCCAATATAATCATATCATCAATTTAAGTCAACCACCAATACACTTCCACAATTTCTCAGTAATCTTAATATTTCAAAACTTAATTTATTTCATATCATACTCAAGCTCAATTCAATAAGAAATACTTAGATTTTATTTATTAATAAAATTTACAAATAATTACATCATCGTATAATTACTTGAGTTTCAAATGTACAGAACAAAAGTAATATTTATTACAAAAATGTAAAATAAAAAATCTAAAAGATGCCTAAGAGTCCTAACAAGGATGCATTGTAATGGAGGCGACTCTGGACTCTATGCAGATCTGACTCTCACCTAGTCTGAGGTTTGCTGGGTTCTCACTCCGTGTCTCCAGTACCTACTCATTGCAAACAGTGACGTGCTAAGCAATACTACTTAGTGGTGCCAATATAAAATAAAAATAAACTAAAATAAAATAAATATGCAGAATGTATGCTGATATTTTATACAGGCAAAGTTTTTGGTAATTATTAGTGATATTATTAATTTGGCATTTTTTTATGCTAATTATTTGGTTATAATTTATTAAAACTTAATTTAGTTGCCCAAGCATACCAAACTTAATTTATTTGGGTTTTCATGCACAATAGGTATGTTAGTTCTGATAACACCAGCATACTACATTTTGTATTCTATAATTGTTGGCATTTGTTGCAAATTCTATTTCAAAGCTCATTGAATGTTATTTCAAATTTTCAGATTTTATGGCTCATGTTTACTATTCCATTGGACATTACTACAGTAAGAATTTGGCTAAACTCTCTGCACCAAAGTTGTTCCTTATTGTGTCTTCTTTAATTCCCTTTTTGAATAATTCCATTTGGAGTTTTGTAGCTCAAGTTATGGCCTTTTAACCATAACTGGCCAGATTGGTTAGTACCCAGAATTTCTGGGCACAATTCGGTTCTAGCAGTTTTTGTGGCCTAATTTTTGCTAGAAAATTCAATTGGTTAGGGTCAGAATTTGAGTTTATGTTCTGCATGAAAGTTGTTCTAAATTGTCTATGCTTTCTATTGACATAAATATCAGGTCAATTAGACATTTCTACACGGAGTTATGACCATTTAAACAAATACTGTTTATTTAGTCAATTTTCAAGTCCAACCCATGTGTTACCTGGATTGAGGCAATTTTTAAGTCAACTTAAGTTAGCTTCCTGGGCAGGGTTTCTTCACCAAAAATGTATCTTAAGGTCTTAAATTTCATCTCCAATTGGCCTTACACCAATTGGAGCAACATAGCTCAAGTTATAACCCCATGAACACACTGGACTCAAAGGGTCCAGAATTCAAATAATGTGGTAGCATACCACCTTCAATTTCAATGCCACAATTGCCTCTAATTTTGGGTCAAACTTCATCAAATGGTCACTAATTGACTATTAAAACTAAAATTCCATAACACATGAGCAAAACCCTAATTTCATGCCTCAACCCTAATTCTCAAAATGTCCATTTCATGCACCCCATGCAAAACTAACATTCTACTCATATATACATACTAAGTAACTCCAACAAACACAATTTATATCATTTAAATTCATCAATTCCCATAACCACATAAGCTGGGCAAAATTCCTCTTGGATTAAACCTGAATAATTTCCCAATTTCCCTTGAAATTCTTCCCATTTTTATGCTCAATTTCAAGTTTACAAGAAGAGAAATGGAAGGAAATGGCACTAGCCTCTCTTGAATCCCAACTTGAGCTTACTAATCTTCAAGTTTTTCTCAAATTTTTACTTCCTTAATCTTGCCCAAGGTGCAAGGATAATTTTTATTGAAAGGAATAACGGGTTTTAAGGTGTAACCAAATGGAAGATAAAGCTTTAATGGGATAACAATGGAGGAAACTCTCTCTCTCTTTCTCTCTCTATGGTTCATCCAAGAAGATGAAGAGGGTGACTGATGGCTTTTTTTTTCAATTTTGACTTGTTTTGTTCTTTTTAATAATGTTTAATTATGCTTGTTAAGCTTTGATTGGCTTACACCTTTTTATTGCATCATGCTTGCATGTGCATGATGTCATAATTAGGGTTTTTAATTTCATTTTCTTTTCTTTCCTTTCCTACTCATTTTTAATTAAATTTTTAACAATATTTGTTTATATTTTATGTCATATAATTCACTTACCTAAGTGGACAAGTTAGTCAATAATTGTCTCTGAAGGCGAAATGACCAAAATACCCTTCGTTTAGCTTAACGAGCTAAAATTGTCTGTACTGATTGTTTTAATTTTCCTTGTATTTTCTTAGCAATCTATTATCATCGAAACCTAAATAAATCTTTATTGGTGTCCCAAAAATTATTTCACCTAGTTTCCCTCAGATTTAGGGTTGCTAGCTATCTTCACAGTAGCTTCCCGTTATGTCACCCATCGCTGGGCCACCGACTCATTTAACTTTGTTGCATTTATTTTCTTAAATTTTTCCTAAATTTTTCTTGTCATTATTTGAGTTATTTATGACTCCTCACTCTAGTTTAAACATAGTTTCACACATTCTGGCTATCCATACAGACATTGGTCATCGAAACAGTAGAATGTTCGAACTATTTATAGTGAGAGCATTACACCTCTACACTGTCGAGGTAGGTCTCTCTGTCTGGGGTGGAGCAGTGGGAGCACTAGCACTCCTCTATGGACAACCTCATAAGAAATGATCCATAGATCTACATCTGAAACATCCCCCAATCAACAATCGACTCTCCCATCTGTGTCTCCTACCATAGTGGGCACATTCTGATACTGGAATTGATTCCCTTGTTACTGTACCCGGGGAACTAACTATAAATACTCTAGAATGGCCCCTCTGGTCTTGTGTCTGGCTCTGTGAACCCTTATGCTTCTTACTACTAGTAGCTGGTGCACTAAACTGGCCTTGTCTAGGACCTCTCTTATGCTGTCTGTCCCTCCTGGATTGCTCCTCATTTCTGACTCTCTCCAATCCAGAGCTGATGTTACTAACAGGGAGAAGTCTGTGAAGTGGTGAGATGTGACTATCAGTCTGATGTTGTCATTCAGTCCGTCCTCAAACCTCCTGTATTTATCAACCTCTGTGGGCATTAGCTCCAATGCATATCCACTAAGTCTCACGAATTCCCGCTCATATTTAGATACTGTAAGCTGCCTCTGTCTCAATGCCAGGAATTCTCTCCTTTTGGCCTCCAAATATACATGACTGATGTATTTCTTTCTGAATTCAGCTAGAAAGAAATCTCAAGTGATCTGTGCAGGCTGTACCACTCTCGATTCTGTCACCCACCACCTATATGCATCCTCCTGAAGTAGTGACAAAGCACACTTCAACTGCTGCTCTGGGGTGCAATGGAGCTGCTACAAAACCCTCTCTGTCCTCTCTAGCTAATACTCTGCTACGGCTGGATCATCCTCCTTCTTACCCTTAAAGTCAACTACCCCATATTTCCACAGTCTCTCTAATGGGGATCTGTGTACAACTTGCGGCTATAGGGGTGGTGGTGGCTGTACAGGTGGTAGTGGCAGTGGCTGAGGTATGTCTACGGTGACCTGACGAAGCACCTGAGTCATCTGTTCCAAGAAGGCCTGCTGTGCTCTACCCGTAGCACCACGTGATGACTCTGCTCTACTACTGCTTTGCCCCCAACTAGGAGCAGGTGTGGGCGCATGACTCTTTACCTCCTCCTCGATCGGTTTTGGATCCCCGTGCTTAGAAGGATCAGATGCTATCGATCCTATAAAACAGAAAAAGAATAGATTTGCATTAGTGTCACCTCGACTCTATTTAAAGGCCCATGCATGTGATGCAAACTATTTTTTTCTATCTTTCTAGGTCTAGGACTGCCTAAACCTCTGCTCTGATACCACTAAATGTGATGCCCCTCACTCATCTATAGTGTAGCCGAGTAAAGCGTGCCACATTTGGTGCCGGAGTACCCTATCTTATCTTATCCCGTTCATTATTAATTTTAAACTTCATTTAAAACATGTGGAGATTTTTTTTATCACAAATTATTTCTGTAGATACTAGGCAGAGCTTCCCCTGTTTTATTAGCATCTGGCGGGTTTTACTATTCACCTATTAAAAACCATTTCATATCATGTCATATCATATCATTTCTACTTATACATTTTTAAGAAAATATATTTTTTATTTATTCACTCATATGGAAATTCATATATAAAAATTCACAATTTTATTTACTGTCCAAAATATATAAATTACAACTTATTTACATCACAAACTATAATTACATAATGTTCCTATATAATGAACCAAAATACTAGTCTATGCATGGGCCCTACCAAAATACTACAACTGATGAGGTGAACTCTGGATCAGCAGATCCGTCAATCGTAGTCGAACACTACCGTGGTCGCTGCTCTGTGGCGCATCTTGGTCTCCAGTACCTACGCGATGGAAAAATCAACGCGCTAAGCAAATTGCTTAGTGGTGCATAATTTTAAAGAATAATAACTGAATAATTAAAAGTAATAAGTCTATGTAGAATTTTGCTCTTCTAGGTCAAATCTATATTTTGTTACACTTTGGGAATAATTTACTTATCAGGATCTTCTCCATATATCTATTTCTTTCTCTGTCTTTTTAAAGTCTTATCAATATCTTATCTATTCATTTATTCTTTTCTCAGACTTTTAAACTCATATCAATGCCCAAGTAACCTATAACAAATTATAATGTTGGATATATGGGAGTATACTGGTTAAACAGCCATATGTCTATCCTGTATACATCTGTCATATCAGGCACAAGGCCAGTGGGTAGGCTTTTTAAGCCAGATATAAAATTAGGCACAATGGCTAACGGGCAGGCATAGAGCCTGTAGATCAATCATATCAGACATATGTTGTCGGTCAATGATTATCCATATAAGCAGTATTGCTATCTGTAATCCCTAATTTGTATACCAATCGATCCAACTATATATGCATAAGCCTCGATTTACTGTGGGCAATTAAGTATTATTAATTATGTAACAGAATTTTCATGTCCATGTATAGTGGGAAAGTAGGTCCCAAATAGCTATTTCATGAAATTTAGCATGTAGTGACTTATTAGGGATAAGTCAATAATTTGTTTCAAGAACCTTTCTTTAGGTTCAATTTCAGTATCTTAACTTTGCATATCAAATTGAGCAATTTGTGGCCACTTTTTGGCCACATTTCCTTCATAGAAGTTATTCCTCTATGTCATTTCTTTATTTTCCTTTTTGAATCATGTCAATTAGATTTATAGAACTCAAGTTATGGTCAAATAACCATAACTGGTTCAGTTATAATTTCTGGACCTTAATTAGGCAGTTTGGGTAACATAATTTGACCAATTATTTGGACAGGTTGTAACAACACATAGGCCTAGTGTTCTTCATAGGATTTGTTGCCCTATGTCTTATGATCACTCAAAATTTCTAGTTACAATTTTTCAAATCTTGTAGAATTAATTATAGCCACATTATTGGACTGGACTCAAGTATCTTATGGCAACAGGATTTCAATTAGGTCAGTAGATTTGACCCAATATTTAAGCTTCTTACATTCATAAGTTGAGGAAGATATCTAAAACAAAGTTGAAGATCTATTTCTTAGGTTTCCATAATGGTGACTTCTAGTGGGAGATATCATTAAAAGACTATTCTGGAGTCAAGGGTCACTTATATAATTTCCAGAATTGGTATGCCAACTTAATCAAGCTAATTGACCTAGTTCCCTTAATTTATGGCTTTTGGTCAAATTACCAATATTGTAGATCTATGTCTTATTGAAAATTTTCCACTGGTTTCAGGGCATTTGGAATTCTATGGACTAAGTTATGGCCTCTTTGCCAAAACTGGTCAAGTTGACTTTGTCTAGCAATTTTGGGCTATTTTGATTCTAGACAGTTTCGGTAACCCAACATGGGTAAGCAATGTAACTTGGTTAATGGTATTTATGGGTTCTGGTGTCTTCATAAAAGTTGTAGCACTATGTCTAAGCTTTCCAATGGTATAAATTTCAGGTCATTTGGACCTGTCTAGAGTGAGTTATACCCTAAGGAATGGGCACTGTTCATTTGGTAAATTTCTGGGTTCACAATTTGGTCATCCGGATTAGGACAACTTTTAGGTCACTTTCTGGACAGAATCTGGACATGGTTTCTTCATGGAAAATGGTACATTTTAGGTATAGTTTTCCCTCCAATTGGCTTTATACCAATTGGAGACACACAAATGTAGTTAGGGCTCAAAAAACACACTATTTTTCAATAATTCTCAACCTACAAGGAAATTACACTCCCAAATTCATTCCTCCAACTCCCTTACTTCAAATAACACACATGGCACTTCTAAATATCATCAATCATCTCAATCCAATCAATTTCCAGCAGCTTACGCAAGTCTTTAATAGTCTATTCAAAGCCCTAATTCAATTGGTCAAAATCAACAACATACACATGAAAACAATATGCTAGTATATGTAACTTCAACTATCAACTTATGATTCACTTCCACTTATCCATCAACCCATTAATAACCATTTAAATTCATGAAATTATCGATCTCTCAAGTTCCTTAAGGCTGCCAAATTGGATAGTTTCACTAAGCATTCATTAATTGTTCAAACCCTAATTCAAATTATCAACCTCAATCATATTCATGCAATTAAATCCTAATACTTATAATCACCTTAAACAACATCATTAATCACCCTTTTACATGTATGAATTAATCAATATCCATGCTTATCAAGGCTGCCGAAAATGAGGTACTTACACAAGTCTCCAATAATCAAATCAAAACCCTAATTTAATTTATCAACCTCACATATATACATGCAATTGGATTCTAGTACATGTAATTACCTAAATCAACATCACGACCCATCATTTACATGTAAAAATAATTCAAGCTCCCTTAGTTGCCATGGCTGCGAAATTCAAGGGCTAACCATTTCTCATCAATTTCTTCAAATTTTCCATCATACTAACTTAATTAAACCTCAAATCAAGAATTTAAGAAGAATAGGTGAGAAATTATGCATTAACCTTTAAATGACCACTCCTTGAATTTGCCAAACTTCAATTTTACCTCTTATAATTGCTATCAGTAGCTTCCTTATGATGTGGGGATTAACTTTTGTGAAGGGATTTGTGAGGATCATGGCAAGAATGGAAGAGAATGAAGCATGCATGTGAAGAATTTATGGAGGAAATAGAAAGGTTGTGTATAACACCCTCACTTTAGCTAGTCCGTACATTCTACTGTTTCGGTGACTAATGTCTGTCTGGACAGCTAGAATGTCTAGAATTTTATTTAGACTAAAGTGAGGAGTTATAAATAATTGAAATAATGGTAAGAAAAATTAAGGAAAAATTTCAGAAATAAAATACAACAAAGTTAAATGAGATGGTGCTCTAGCCGTGGGTGACCTAATGGGAAGTGACTGTAAAGACAGTTGTTGACTCTATACCCATAGGAAAACCTAGTGAATTAATTTTTGGGACTCCAATGAAGAGTTATTGAGCTTTCGATTATCACTAGAATGCCAAGAAAATGCTTAGAGAATTTTCTAAATCGGTAAAGACAATTTTGGTCCGTTAAGCAAAATGAAGGACATTTTGGTCATTTCACCTTCAGAGATGATTTTTCACTAACTTGTCCAGTTAAGTAAATAATTCATATGACATAAAATATGAATAAATATTGCTAAAAATTAAATTAAAAATAAGTAGAAAATAAAATAAAATATAATAAAATAAAATGCAAATTATGACATCATTATGATGTCATTAAAAACTCTCCACCAATCATCATTAGACAACTACTTAATAAACTAATAAAAAGAGATAAATGAGACAAAAAAAAAAAAAGAAAAACAAATCTGCTTCATCTTCCCCAAAACCAGCCGAACCAGTCCCCCTTGGTGTTCCACCATTAATCTTCCAACTAAAGCTCCAAATCCCACTTAATTTCACCATAAACCCTTTTACACCCTTCATTAAAATTTATCCTTGAACCTAAAGCAAGCTAAAGACAGCAAAAAGGAAAGGAAACTAAGAAGTTTTGGAAGTTTGGGAAAACTCCAATTGAGGTTAGTGCCATATTTCTTACTCTTATTCCCATTTAAGCATGAATTTAAGTTAAGTTAGGTTAGAAATTGATGAAAAATGAATTAAATATGCATGATTGTGTTTCATGGAATTTTGGCCAGCCTTATGGGAGTGAGAGTTTGAGGATTTTAATGGATTTAAAAAGGTCTATAAATGGTGTTAGAGGTGTAAATACCAATTGATAGTGGTTAGTATGCCAAATTGGTTGGTGTTGCATGAAAGTTGAATAGGAGCTAGGGTTTTGAAATTTTAATTTGGGGGTTTTTCCAAATTATGGTTAAATTAGTATTCTTAAGCTCAAATAGTGACCTTTTGATATTAATTAACCTAAAAACTGAATTAATTGTGACACAAAATTGTGAGTTGAACATGCTGCCCTCATGCTGGAATTCCTAGACTTAGAGTCCAGAGTGTGTTTGGGCAGCCCTAATTGGAATTATGTGACTTCAAATGGTGTAAGGCCAATTAAAGGTTCAACTAGACACATAATGGCACAACTTTGATGAAGAAACCCTACCTAGAAAACCCACCTAAGTTGACCTAAAAATTGCTTCAATTTGGATAACACACAAGCTGTCCCTGGAAAATGATCAAATGAACAATGCTTGTTCAAATGGTCAAAACTCAGTATAGAAATGTCCAATTGACCTGAATTTTATATTAATGAAAAGCTTAGACAATTTAGAACAACTATCATGAAGAAACCAAACCAAATTTTGATCATAACCATATGAATTGCTAACCAAATTCAGGGTATCAAAACTGCCAGAACCATTTCTGCCCAGAAATTCTGGGTAGATACCAATCTAGCCAATCTTAAAGAAATTAGGATAACTTGAGCTAGAAAACTCCAAATGGAGTGATTCAAAAAGGAAATAAAAGAAGAGACAATAAGGAACAACTTTGATGAAGAGAGTTTGGTCAAATTTTTACTGTAGTAATGACCAATAGAATAGTAAACATAAGGCATGAAATCTGAAAATTTAGAATAACATTAAATGAGTTTTAAAATTTAATTTGCAACAAATGCCAACATGTGTAGAATGCAAAATGTGGTATGTTGCTGTTATTAGAACCAACTTACCTATTGTGTATGAAAAAGTCAACATTTTGGTTGACTAGTAAAATAAATAGTAACCAATGAATATTAAATACAAAGAATGACACATTAAATTTGTAATATGCCCTAGTATGCCTAGTATGTAACGCCCCTAAGTTCGGTAGTGCGTTCTACTGTTCTAGTGATCAGTGTTGTCCGGATAGCTAGGATGCCTAGAACTACACTTCGATATGAGTGAGGAGACATAAAATAATGAAATAGAAGAAAAGAAAATACAAGAAAAACAGAGGAAAAATAATAGCAAAGAAAGGTAACCAAGTTAAGCGAGCCGAGAACCCTAGCGATGGGTGACCGCACCGGGAAGTCACGGCGTGGACCGTTGATTAGCCCTGGACTGCGGAGAACCCTGAAAAATATTTTTTGGACCTAAATAAACATTTATTGAATTATAAATACCATTAGAACAATCAAAGAAAAATTAATTAATTAGTACAAAGAAAAGTGAGAAATCGAGAAAACAGACAAAACCCGGTGTTACCGAAAAATCGGGAATGCAACCCGAACAGGGGCATTGTGGTCATTTAACATTCCGAGTTGTCTTTTGACCTAAATTTCCATTAAAAATAAATGATATTACACTTGGAAAATGTCATGAAAAATAAGAAATATGATACATAATACAAATAGTGGAAGTTTGGTGACAAAATTGCAAATTTTGAGACTTTGGATTAATTATTCATTAACTAAACTTAGTGCTCCACTAAGTGAGCTAAATGGACATTAAAATATAACATTAGTGGATAGATTTCTCCACTAAGTAAGCTTCATCTTCTTCATTCTTCTTCCAAACCGAATTGAACTTTCTCCCAAAACTCCCATGGAAGCTCCATGGCCAACCTCACTTCAACCACCATGCAACCATGTTCAAGCCCCCATTTCACCATAGTTTCTTCAATAAAGCTTGCACACACACCTTGGGCAACATTTTTGGAAGAAGAAAGAAGAGATTTAGTGGAGTTTTGAGGAAGTCCAACAAGAGGTAAGTGTCCATTTTCTTCCCTTGCTTAATCAAAACTTGTATTGAGGTTGTGGGTAGTATTTTGGGTGAAGAAATTTGAAGAAATGGTTGAGTTATGGGACTGTCCATTTTTGGCAGCCATGGAAGTTGAGTTGCTTGAGTTTTTCCTACATGTAATTAATGGAAATTAGTGTTGAATAAGTCAATTTGAATTGTTAGTAAATTAATCTCCATGTATGTGTTATTGAGCATTTGATTTTAGTGTTTAAAAGGGGAATTTAATACCTTAGAAAACAGCCATTTTTGGGCAGCCTTTAAACCCATGAAATTATGTATGATATCATGAAACTTATTGATGAATTCTGGAGATGATGATGTAGGGGCAGTTTGTATGATTAAGGATGGAAGTTATTTGTTATGGTTAGGTGATTGAATTGTTGTAATTGAGCTTGAAAAATTCTGCACTATATGGTGCATGTTGAGTGTGATTATAAGTTGCCAAAATGACCAACAATATGTTGTGAAATGTTTTTAAGTTAGGGTACAAACCAGAATTGGCATGAATGTGAAGTTTGGTAAGTGTTAAAAGTGACCTTTGATGAGTAATGAACAAAATGCAATAGGGCAGTTTATGTTTTGGGCCTAGAACCTTAAGTGTGTGGCTGCAATTGGTATGAGACCAATTGAAGGTGAAACTAGGCACAAAATGTGCCAACTTTCATGAAGGAAGCTTACCAAAATTTTGCTTGTAAGGTAACTTGAAAAATGACCAAACCCAGATTAGTGCAATTAAGGCCTGAAAATTGACCATTTGGGCAGCAGTTAGTGTTTAGACCATAACTCACTCAAAACAGGTCCGATTGGCCTGAACTTTTAACCATGAATAGTTAAGACCTATATCTACAAGTCTTATGAAGACACCAAAGCCTAGAAATGACGATAAGCAAGTCAAACAGCTTGCACAATTTCGGGTCCAAAAACTGGCCGAACCAAAATTGACCTAAAATGACCTAAAGTGACCAATTTTGATGCAATTTGACCAGCGATAGTAAAATGACTATAACTTAGTCTATATAACTCAAATAACCTGAAATTTTGTCCCGCGTGCAATAAGACATAGATCTACAAGTTTGTAGTTTTGACCAAAACCCGAAAATCGAGGGAACTAGGTCATCCGGCTAGGCCAAATTAGTATACCGGGATCCGACAAATTGCAATAAAACACAATAGACATAGAAATGAATTTGGTAACATGTACCAATACTAAAAGGCTACAAATGTGACATATTGGTAACATTAAAACCTAATTCACCTAGACTGCATCGAGGGTCAACATATTAGGTTGACTAAGCAAATAATAGAATTCAGTGAATTAATTATCAAGCATTGTTGTTAGAGACAGTTTAAATGAGTACTGAAACACTTCAAAATTGTGTTTCTTAGTTAGCAAAGACTCAGGGAAAGGGAAGGAAACACTGAGTCAAGGCCAGGAGACAGTCATCAGAGGTTTGTGCACAACTAGTTTTTAACTGATTTTGTTCTGAATATTTCATATGATTTAATGACATATTTTTCTTATGTATTATTTTTAACAAGCACTAGATTTAATTCAATGACTATTGAAATTGTTATAGTATGTATGAATTTAGCTTTCTGAAATGGTATTTCCACCAGTATTAAGCATTATTATGGATTGAATAAATTATGTTTTGGAAAATTGTGATAGAACATGTTTTGAATTGTGATGGTAATTTTCATGAAAAAAAATGCAAATTTATGATTTGAATTGTGATGAGCATAAAAATTATTGGATATTGGAATTGACTTTGAATCGAATTATATTGTGATTTATGCTCACTAAAAGGATTGTGATATTATTTTATATCTCACTATAGATGCTTAACTAGGTTATTACCTGTCTCTCTCATTTGTTGAGAAGACAATGGAGTTAGTTGTGTTTTGATTACCATGGTACATGCATAGTCTTAGATTTTCCTCAGATTTGAGGTTAGATCTTAGTTCTTTTTATCGTTATGGCCCTTGCGGAAGATTCATTATTGTGGTGTGTACTGTGCACGATGATTCGACCTCCCCGACCATAGGGAGTTAGAATCTGATTCGACCTCTCCGACCATAGGGAGTTAGAATCACATTGAATGTGGCCCTTTCGGATTAGTCTTGCATAGTTAGTGAGATAAAGAATGATTTTTGAGATACAGCATGATTTTTGAGATACAACATGGTTTTTGAGACACAGAATGCTTTTGAACAGTAAAGAATTGTGATTTCAGTTATGATTTATGTATAATTGATTTTGTTGGAACTACCTTAAATGGTTAGTCATGATTTGATAAATTGAATTTTGTGATCAAAGTCATTTTATACAAATGACTTACATTATTGGCAATGAATATTTTGAGTTTTGGAATTTGATGAGTATTCTGATTTCTAAATTATTTACTGTAAATTTTGTCAATGTATATTGTACTATGTTTTAAATTATAGTTGTGCACCACTGAGTTCACCACTCAGCGATAGCTTTTTATGCTGTCGCAGGTAAGAAGAGCATAGAGCAGTGAGTAAGTTTCTTTGAAGACACATTCAGATCAGCTCCAGGTATATCATAGGTATACCCATGTACATAGGTTTTGATGTAAGCATGTAATAATATGTATGTAAATTATTTGAGCAGTTATATAAAAACTCTTGTAAAATATTTTGGTATGTAATTAAATGTAAATTATTGTAAATGTAAATTTGGGATTTCATTTACCTGAACAGTTTTGTAATATTAATTTTGAGTCTTGTAACCAATGAAATGTTTGTTTTATGAAGAGATTGATTTGATTTTTGAGATTTGAATTATGGGTTCAAATGAAGTTATTGAAGTTGTATTTGAGAAAACATATTTGAAGTGTGTGCTTTACAGGTTTTGAAGAACTTTTTTCTTAAAATACAACCAGCACTTTGCCGAAATTAAAAAAAAAAATTATAACACTAGATTTTAATCGCTGGTTTAAATTTCATGAAAATTGTTTTAAAATCCCTTGTAGTATATTTAATGGATTATCGGTAGGCGAAGTACGGTAATTCATTAGGTGTACTACGGGATCATGTTACATCTTATAGGGGAGTAGGGTGTGACATAGTATGATTGGTTTGGATAGGCTGTGTAACACCCCTAAGTTCGGTAGTGCGTTCTGCTGTTCCGATGACCAGTGCTGTCCGGACAGCTAGGATGCCTAGAACCACACTTTAATATGAGTGAGGAGACATAAAATAATGAAATACAAGAAAAGAAAATACAAGAAAAACAAAGGAAAAATAATAGCAAAGAAATGTGATCAAGTTAAACGAGCCGGGAAACCTAACGATGGGTGACCGCACCGGGAAGTCAAGGCGTGGACCGTTGACTAGCCCTGGACTGCGGGGAACCCTGGAAAATATTTTTAGGACTTAAATAGAACCTTATTGAAGAATAAATATCATTAGAAAGATCAAAGAAAAATTAAATAATTAGTACAAAGAAAAGTGAGAAATCGAAAAACGGATAAAATACGGTGTTACCGAAAAATCGGGAATGCCACCCGAACAGGGGCATTATGGTCATTTGACATCCCGAAGTGTCTTTTGACCTAAATGTCCATTAAAAATAAATAGTATTACACTTAGAAAATAAAATGAAAAATTAAATTGGTGGTACCTAAAATAAATAGTGGAAATTATGGGTTAAATGTGGAATAAATGAATAATTACTTTATTATATGATTAAGTGACTAAGTGGACCACTAAGGGGATTAATTAAATACATAGTGGGACATGTGTACACTTAAAATGCAGCTGAATAAGTCATCTTCCTCATTTGCATTCAAATTGCCGAATTGAAGAGTGAAGGAAACTCCATAGCCATTTTTCATGCAAGCTTTCTTAACTCTCCATTTTCAACTCCAACCTCTTAGTGTTCTTCATTAAACTTTGTCTACACATCACAAGGAAGATATTGATACTAATTTTGAGAAGTTTGATGAAGGTTTAGCAAGTTACAATTAAAGGTAAGTTTGCATTTTTGAGAATTTCTTTGTTAAAGTTTATGTTCATGTTATGGGTGTTAGTTTGGTGAAGGAAAATTTTGAGTTTGAAGGGTTATTGTTGTTTTCATTTTGGACAGCCATGAGTCACGTTTTTGATGAGATATTTGTGCATATAATTGATGAGAAATGGTGTTGATCATGATGAATTAGTAACCTAGTGAATTATTTCATGTTTATGTGGTGATTTATGCACTTGGATGGGAAATTGTAAAATGGACGGCACTTTGATGTTGAAGAATGGTTTGTGGCAGCTTGGGGACACTTGAGTAATGGTATATATTGAAGGAAATGTATGCAGAATATTAACCTAGAAGGATTGATGATATGTATGTAGATTGATCTTGTAAAGTGTGTGTAAAATTTGTAATGGTTAGGTGTGTTTGTAATAGTACTTAGAAATTATAATTGTGAATGATATTGGTGTGTTGAGGCTGATTGGAATCTGCCCAAAATAATGTTAATGTAAAGTAGAAAGTGCTTTTGGTAATGTACCAAAACTGATTTGGTAGGGTATGGAAGTAAACTTTGCAAGGTAAATATGTGTTTTGAATGGGGTGTGAAAAGCATATTGAGGGCAGTGTATATTTTAGCCTATAACCTTAAATGTGTAACCTCAATTGGTATGAGACCAATTTGAGGTGAAACTAGGCACAAAATGTGCCAACTTTCATTGAGAAACCATGCCAAAATTCTGCTTGCAAGGTGACCTAAAAAAATGACCAATTCGGATTAGGTGCAATTAGGACCTAAAAAATGACCAATTGGGCAGCAGTGAGTGTTTAGGCCATAACTCACTCAAACCAGGTCCAATTGACCTGAAATTTTGACCAAGAATAGTTAAGACCCATACCTACAAGTCTTATGAAGACACCAAAGCCCAGAAATGACCATAATCAAGTCAAACAACTTGCACAAGTTCGGGTCCAAAAACTGGCCGAACCAGAATTGACCAATTTGACCTAAAATTGACCTAAAATGGTACCATTTGACCAGCAAGAGTGTAATGACCATAACTCGGTCTACTTAACTCGGATTGACCTGAAATTTTGCACCGCGGTCCATAAGACCTAAATGTACAAGTTTGTAGTTTCGACCGAGACCCGAAAACCGAGGGAACTAGATCGTCCGGTTAGGTCAAACCAGTGTCACGGAATCCAGCAATTTGCATTAAAATGCACTAAGCAAGGAAATGACTTTGGTAAAACATACCAAACCTAAAACCCTATCAAATGTGACATATTAACGACACTAAAACCTAATTTACCTAAAACGCAACGAGGGTCGGTATATTAGGTGATTAAGCGAGTAATTGAGTTCAGTGCATTATTTACCAAACACCATCGATAGAGACAATTTAAATTGGTACTGAAACACTTCGAATTGTGTTTCTCAGTTAACAAGGACTCAAAGAAAAGGGAAAGAAATCGAGTCAGACCAGAGACAAATATCGAGGTTTGTGCACAACAACTGTTTCTTTTGAATTATTTTCAATGGAAATAAATATTGACTATTTGCATATCATTGTTTTAAATTGTGGAAATGTGTTTGGTGGACACTTATTGATTGAAAAACATTGTGAATGGTTTGAAACTGTGAAAAATTGTTTGAATGGTATTTGATGGATACTTATTGATTGAAAAGCACTGTAAATGGTTTTTGTGGAAATTGAAGTGAATTACGAATTGTGTTGCCATTTTGTGAATGAAATTATAACTTTGGAAATTTATTGGATTCTTACGGATCATTTGAATAAAATGTTTGGAATTGTTTTGACTCACAATTGGCATGACCGATAATATGTTCCTCCTTCATTAATGGGGTGAGTGTGATTATTCCTCCTCTTTGACTTATCACCTGGGGTGAGTATGATTATGTTCCTCCCTCTTTGACTTGTCGATGAGGTGAGCGTGGATGAGTACTCATTATTATGGCTAGCTTCCTCCCTCATTGATTTTGATTATTGGGGTGAGCATGTCTTGTCGTGGTGTACAACACGGCATATATGGAAAAATTGTGTCATGGCCTAAATTGTGTTATAGATTGGCAACACTGTATTCTTCAGTTATTTGATCGAATTGTGTTATTATGTATTGTGAGATTGTGAAACGGATTTAAACTCTCATTGACATATATTGTCTTTTGAACTCAAACATGATCTGACTTATGGAAAATTATTGTGATATTGACAAATGGAGTTTAAATTCTTGTTGACAATTACTGTCTTGAATTTAACTATGATTTTAAGTATCCACTATTTACATGATTTATGAATTGTGATTTAAATTGTATTTGGTTAATGTTGTGCACCACTGAGACATTGTCTCAGCGATAGCTTTTCATTGCTGTCGCAGGTAGAGAGACAGACAGGGCAGCAGACTAGGCTGCATATTCATCCAGCGAGGGATTACCTGGTATAATGAGTATACCAGTATTTTGCATTTTTTACTGTAATGTATGACACTGTATGTACATTTTGTTTTTGGTCTTGAGCAGTTGTAAATCCAAATTGTACATTTGACTTGTAAAATAATTATGAGTTGTTTTGGTTTGTACAAATTGTATTATATTTCCTTATCTCAGACTTTGAAAAATTTCTATGGAATTGAGTTGATAAATTGTTGTGTTGAGAAATATATTGGAGTTGAGATTTGGAAAATTATTGAAGTGCTTTTTACAGGTTTTCTGAAGAACTGTTTTATCCAAAATACAGATGGCACTTTGCCAAAATTTTTACAAAAATTCCAAATAAACCAAATGAGTTAGTTATTTCACTCAGTTCACCAAAGTCTTTAACACCTGTAAATAGTGCTCACCACTATAAAAGAAGTAAGAAAAGTTTTTAAAATCCCTTGTAGTGTATTTAATGGGTTATCAGTAGACGGAGTTGGTAATTCATTAGGTATACTACGGGATCATGTCATGCCTTACAGAGGGGTAGGGTGTGACATGTTTTAGTGGTATCAAAGCAAAGTTTTTAAATTCTGTTTTCACTTGTTACTTGAATATTCTTTCTTCATAGTACAACTGCTCAACATCATTGTTTGATACATACAGTACATTACATTATAAATATGCACTAACGAGAGGAAATCTCCTTGTATTAATTGTTTAGGAGATCTAAAATCCTCGCATTGACTATGGAAGAGGGTGATCGTTCAGTCGATCAATCTATTGAGGCTGAGGTGCAAGGGGATGCCCCATGCCTACATAATGTCAGTGGTTCAGTAGCACCACCGCAGCATCGCAGATTCTTCGCTCGCCAAAGCAGACGGCTGCAATGTTCCAACAAATGGATGGTAATGTGCCTACTCAAGTCCCAATACAGACACCAGTGGTACAACCACAGTCTTCTGCTAGACAATATGGCAAATTGATGAAATACGGGGCTACAGAGTTCAAGGGGACAGTAGATCCTCTAGAGGCAGAACAATGGTTAGAGAGGATGGATAGGGTATTCAAGAAACTGCATTGCACAGAGGAGCTTAGATTTGAATACTCAGTATCATTGCTACAGGGGGATGCTTATGACTGGTGGAAAACCATTCCCCACACCGATAGAACTGCAGTGCTAACATGGAATGACTTCCTGTGGAATTCAGTAAAAATATGTCCCGATGCTTATGTAGACCGTGTCGCAAGAATTCCTAAGTCCAAACAGGGGGCGGATCGGTCGAGTATGAAAGGGAATTCTCCCTTTGAGCCATTATGCAAGAAGTCTACTTTCTACCACAGGAGAGATGTAAGAGGTTTGAAACCGGCTTGAAGCCTAGTATCAGATTACAAGTGGTCGGATTCAAACATAACAACTTCTCTGAACTTATTTCTCAAGCACTAGAATTAGAAATAATTGAATCTGAAGCGGCTCTTGAGAAAAAGAAATCAGAGAAGAAAGAAAAAAAGGGAAAGTTAGCAGAACAGAGTTCTAGTGGTCCTACTGGAAAGAGGAAAAACTTTGGGGGATACGACAGAGATAGTAAGAAGTCTGGTAGAGATAGATCTTTTGGACAGAAACCACCTCGATCCGATCAGCAAACTCAACAGAAACCCAGAAATGCGCTGTCAGATCGACTTTGTGAAACTTGTGGTAAACCACATAGTGGGCTATGTTATAGAGCCGTAGGAGCATGTTTTAACTGTGGAGAGACTGGCCATTTTGCTAGGGATTGTGTAAATCCAGGTCGTTCTGGATCATTTACTACACCAAAGGGATCAACCCAAGTTTCTACCCCAAATAGTTCACCATCAGTTAGTAGAGGCAAAGGTAGAGGTAGGGGTAGTACACCTAGAAGTCAGACTACTGTGAATCAGCCAAAACAGGGTGATGCTTCAACTAGAGTATACGCTATACGACAGAAAAGAGACTGAGACTTTTGACATCATTGCTGGTACTTTCTCAATTAGCAACTAAGATATATATATGTATTGTTTGACCTGGAGTTTGCATATTTTTATGTTAGTGTTAGAACTATATGTTCTGTTGTTATTCCTTTACAGGGGAATAAATTTTGATGCATTAGTGATTAGTCCTTTAAGATAAGGATTGTGATAATAAGTGAAATTAGTTTTGAAAGAGTTTATCGGCGAAAAGTATTTTCTAACAAACCATAAATTATAAAGCTAATTGGCGAGCCTACTTAATGTAAGGTAAGAGGACGTAAAAGTAAGATGCAGTAATGGAATTGCTCTAGATGAGGGCAAGGAGGTTACTGTTAGAAATTGTTAATGGATATTGTAATCAGAATAAGATTCGAATATCAGTGAATTCAAAAAGAATAAAAGATAGTAAAGTTTGATCTATTGGGATGTATCATAGTAACTACGCAATGTTCTTGATGTTTATACTGTAAGCTGCAGATTACAGTACTGACTTGAGATTATTGTGTAGAGCCACGTACTACCCGATAGTATACCTAGATAAGAATAGTTACCAACGGTATCTGTTTTGGTATAGTTATGCCATGACATAATTTAATTGTTAGAAATAAGTTTGAAAATCCTATTTAGGGATCTAAAACTCAAAAGTTAAAATATCGAAAGGTTATAGTTCAGTACAAAAGGAAGTAAGTTATAGAATATTGACAGATAAAAAGAGTTATGAAAGTAGAGAATTGAACAATTGATTCATGTGTAACAAAGAAATATTACAAATGTGAGGAAGACTATGGACTAGAATAGTCAGAGGACCAATGACTGATGAATGATTCTAACATGACCTCAAGGGTCATTCAAGAAGGAACGTGAACCGAAATATTAGACAACACAATAGTAAGAGGAGATTGGTGTTATCCAAACAAAGTAAACATTGTATTAGATTGTTAAAAGTCTTACGACCATATAGAAAGGAGAAAATAAACGTATGACTATTGTAAGATGGCTACTGGGTAAAAATTTCGTGGACGAAATTTATTTAAGGGGGGGAGAATTGTAACACCCCTAAGTTCGGTAGTGCGTTCTGCTGTTCCGATGACCAGTGCTGTCCGGACAGCTAGGATGCCTAGAACCACACTTTAATATGAGTGAGGAGACATAAAATAATGAAATACAAGAAAAGAAAATACAAGAAAAACAAAGGAAAAATAATAGCAAAGAAATGTGATCAAGTTAAACGAAATGAAACCTAACGATGGTGATCAGACCGGAAGTCAAGGCGTGGACCGTTGACTAGCTCTCGGATCTGGGGAACCCTGGAAAATATTTTTAGGACTTAAATAGAACCTTATTGAAGAATAAATATCATTAGAAAGATCAAAGAAAAATTAAATAATTAGTACAAAGAAAAGTGAGAAATCGAAAAACGGACAAAATACTTGTTACTGAAAAATCGAATGCCACCCGAACAGGGGCATTATGGTCATTTGACATCCAAGTGTCTTTTGACCTAAATGTCCATTAAAAATAAATAGTATTACACTTAGAAAATAAAATGAAAAATTAAATTGGTGGTACCTAAAATAAATAGTGGAAATTATGGGTTAAATGTGGAATAAATGAATAATTACTTTATTATATGATTAAGTGACTAAGTGGACCACTAAGAGGATTAATTAAATACATAGTGGGACATGTGTACACTTAAAATGCAGCTGAATAAGTCATCTTCCTCATTTGCATTCAAATTGCCGAATTGAAGAGTGAAGGAAACTCCATAGCCATTTTTCATGCAAGCTTTCTTAACTCTCCATTTTCAACTCCAACCTCTTAGTGTTCTTCATTAAACTTTGTCTACACATCACAAGGAAGATATTGATACTAATTTTGAGAAGTTTGATGAAGGTTTAGCAAGTTACAATTAAAGGTAAGTTTGCATTTTTGAGAATTTCTTTGTTAAAGTTTATGTTCATGTTATGGGTGTTAGTTTGGTGAAGGAAAATTTTGAGTTTGAAGGGTTATTGTTGTTTTCATTTTGGACAGCCATGAGTCACGTTTTTGATGAGATATTTGTGCATATAATTGATGAGAAATGGTGTTGATCATGATGAATTAGTAACCTAGTGAATTATTTCATGTTTATGTGGTGATTTATGCACTTGGATGGGAAATTGTAAAATGGACGGCACTTTGATGTTGAAGAATGGTTTGTGGCAGCTTGGGGACACTTGAGTAATGGTATATATTGAAGGAAATGTATGCAGAATATTAACCTAGAAGGATTGATGATATGTATGTAGATTGATCTTGTAAAGTGTGTGTAAAATTTGTAATGGTTAGGTGTGTTTGTAATAGTACTTAGAAATTATAATTGTGAATGATATTGGTGTGTTGAGGCTGATTGGAATCTGCCCAAAATAATGTTAATGTAAAGTAGAAAGTGCTTTTGGTAATGTACCAAAACTGATTTGGTAGGGTATGGAAGTAAACTTTGCAAGGTAAATATGTGTTTTGAATGGGGTATGAAAAGCATATTGAGGGCAGTGTATATTTTAGCCTATAACCTTAAATGTGTAACCTCAATTGGTATGAGACCAATTTGAGGTGAAACTAGGCACAAAATGTGCCAACTTTCATTGAGAAACCATGCCAAAATTCTGCTTGCAAGGTGACCTAAAAAAATGACCAATTCGGATTAGGTGCAATTAGGACCTGAAAAATGACCAATTGGGCAGCAGTGAGTGTTTAGGCCATAACTCACTCAAACCAGGTCCAATTGACCTGAAATTTTGACCAAGAATAGTTAAGACCCATACCTACAAGTCTTATGAAGACACCAAAGCCCAGAAATGACCATAAGCAAGTCAAACAACTTGCACAAGTTCGGGTCCAAAAACTGGCCGAACCAGAATTGACCAATTTGACCTAAAATTGACCTAAAATGGTACCATTTGACCAGCAAGAGTGTAATGACCATAACTCGGTCTACTTAACTCGGATTGACCTGAAATTTTGCACCGCGGTCCATAAGACCTAAATGTACAAGTTTGTAGTTTCGACCGAGACCCGAAAACCGAGGGAACTAGATCGTCCGGTTAGGTCAAACCAGTGTCCCGGAATCCAGCAATTTGCATTAAAATGCACTAAGCAAGGAAATGACTTTGGTAAAACATACCAAACCTAAAACCCTATCAAATGTGACATATTAACGACACTAAAACCTAATTTACCTAAAAGCATAGCGAGGGTCGGTATATTAGGTGATTAAGCGAGTAATTGAGTTCAGTGCATTATTTACCAAACACCATCGATAGAGACAATTTAAATTGATGCTGAAACACTTGAATTGTGTTTCTCGATTAACAAGGACTCGGCAAAAGGAAAGAAATCTTGAGTCGGGACCGGAGACAAATATCGAGGTTTGTGCACAACAACTGTTTCTTTTGAATTATTTTCAATGGAAATAAATATTGACTATTTGCATATCATTGTTTTAAATTGTGGAAATGTGTTTGGTGGACACTTATTGATTGAAAAACATTGTGAATGGTTTGAAACTGTGAAAAATTGTTTGAATGGTATTTGATGGATACTTATTGATTGAAAAGCACTGTAAATGGTTTTTGTGGAAATTGAAGTGAATTACGAATTGTGTTGCCATTTTGTGAATGAAATTATAACTTTGGAAATTTATTGGATTCTTACGGATCATTTGAATAAAATGTTTGGAATTGTTTTGACTCACAATTGGCATGACACTGATAATATGTTCCTCCTCCATTAATGGGGTGAGTGTGATTATTCCTCCCTCTTGACTTATCAGTCTGGGGTGAGTATGATTATGTTCCTCCCTCTTTGACTTGTCAGTCAGAGGTGAGCGTGGATGAGTACTCATTATTATGGCTAGCTTCCTCCCTCATTGATTTTGATTATTGGGGTGAGCATGTCTTGTCGTGGTGTACAACACGGCATATATGGAAAAACGTGTGTCATGACCTAAATTGTGTTATAGATTGGCAACACTGTATTCTTCAGTTATTTGATCGAATTGTGTTATTATGTATTGTGAGATTGTGAAACGGATTTAAACTCTCATTGACATATATTGTCTTTTGAACTCAAACATGATCTGACTTATGGAAAATTATTGTGATATTGACAAATGGAGTTTAAATTCTTGTTGACAATTACTGTCTTGAATTTAACTATGATTTTAAGTATCCACTATTTACATGATTTATGAATTGTGATTTAAATTGTATTTGGTTAATGTTGTGCACCACTGAGACATTGTCTCGTGATAGCTTTCATTCTTTATCGCGGTAGAGAGACAGAGCGTGCAGACTAGGCCGCATATTCATCCAATGAGGATTACCTGGTATAATGAGTATACCAGTATTTTGCATTTTTTACTGTAATGTATGACACTGTATGTACATTTTGTTTTTGGTCTTGAGCAGTTGTAAATCCAAATTGTACATTTGACTTGTAAAATAATTATGAGTTGTTTTGGTTTGTACAAATTGTATTATATTTCCTTATCTCAGACTTTGAAAAATTTCTATGGAATTGAGTTGATAAATTGTTGTGTTGAGAAATATATTGGAGTTGAGATTTGGAAAATTATTGAAGTGCTTTTCTGAGTTTTCTGAAGAACTGTTTTATCCAAAATACAGATGGCACTTTGCCAAAATTTTTACAAAAATTCCAAATAAACCAAATGAGTTAGTTATTTCACTCAGTTCACCAAAGTCTTTAACACCTGTAAATAGTGCTCACCACTATAAAAGAAGTAAGAAAAGTTTTTAAAATCCCTTGTAGTGTATTTAATGGGTTATCAGTAGACGGAGTTGGTAATTCATTAGGTATACTACGGGATCATGTCATGCCTTACAGAGGGGTAGGGTGTGACAGGCTGGCATGCCAAAAAGGGTTCCGATAGCAGTACTGCATATGGCATTATACCATTATGTGATTTATGGCTTATGTAGCCATTTCGTGATATTATGGCTTTTAGCCATTCCGATACTATTGTGATACTTGGCCTTGTGCCCGATTATTGTTACGACTTATCAACTATTCTGTTATACACCGGGAGATACTTTGTGACTGATGGTGTGATGGCCTGCGGTACTTGGTACCCAGTGCCAGTTTACCCATTTATCCAGTCCGGTCAGCTGCATATGTTACTTGGGTAATTATATTAAGTTTTAATAAATTATTATTAACTAATGTACTAAATTGATAAAATTGTTAACAATTACCAAAAATTTTAGTCTGCATAAAATATTAACAACAAATTGCATAAAAATTTATTTTATTTTATTTTAGTTTATTTTTATTTTATATTGGCACCACTAAGCAGTATTGCTTAGCGCGTTGCTTTTTGCTATGCGTAGGTTCTTGAGTTAAAGATAAGGAGCCCAACAGACCATAGACTGGGTGATTGGTCAGATCTGTAAGGAGTCCAAAGTCATTTACACTACAATGCATTCATGGTAGGACATTAGGTTTCTTTTGTATTTTGATATTTTGTATTTTGTAGTGAATATGGATTTTGCCATGTGTCACACCCTACCCCTCTGTAAGGCATAACATGATCCCGTAGTATACCTAATGAATTACCAACTCTGTCTACTGATAATCCATTAAATACACTACAAGGGATTTTAAAAACTTTTCTTACTTCTTTTACAGTGGTGAGCACTATTTACAGGTGTGAAAGACTTTGGTGAACTGAAGTGAAACAACTAACTCATTTGATTTATTTGGAATATCTGTAAAAATTTTGGCAAGGTGCCATTTGTATTTTGGACAAAACAGTTCTTGTAAAACTCAGAAAAGCACTTCAATATTTTTTAATATCTCAACTCAAACATTTTTATAAACTCAACCAATTTCTCTAGTCAAATCCACAGTGATTTTCAAAGACTAAGATACAAAGATATAACACAATTTTTACAAGCCAAATAACTCATAATTATTTTACAACTTTATCAGACAACTTAAATTTACAACCGCTCAAAACCAAGAACAAAATATACATACGGTGAATATACATTACAAGACAAAATGCCACATGTGGTATACTCACTATACCCAAAAATCTCTCATTGGCGATACTAGCGACCAAGCTCACGCCTGTCTGTCTCTACTGCGACAAAGAATAAAGCTATCACGAGACAATGTCTCGATGGTGCACAACATTTACCAAATACAAATTTTAAATCACAATTCATAAATCATATCAATAGTGGATACTTAAAACCATAGTTAAATTCAAGACAATAAATGTCAACAAGAATTTAAACTCCATTTGTTAATATCACAATAATTTTCAATAAGTCGATCATGGTTGAATTCAATAGACATGATATGTCAATAAGAGTTTAAATCAATTTCACAATCTCACAATACATAATAACACAATTCGATCAAATAATCAAGAATACAGTGTTGCCAATCTATAACACAATTTAGGCCATGACACAATTTTTTCCATATATGCCGTGTTGTACACCACGACAAGACATGCTCACCCCAATAATCGAAATCAATGAGGAGGAAGCTAGCTATATAATGAGAACTCATCCATACTCACCTCAGATGGGAAGTCAAAGAGGAGGAACATAATCATACTCACCCTGCACTAATAAGTCAAAGAGGGAGGAATAATCACACTCACCCCATTAATGGAGGAGGAACATATTATCGATGTCATGCCAATTGTGAGTCAAAACAATTCCAAACATTTTATTCAAATGATCCGTAAGAATCCAATAAATTTCCAAAGTTATAATTTCATTCACAAAATGGCAACACAATTCGTAATTCACTTCAATTTCCACAAAACCATTTACGTTGCTTTTCAATCAATAAGTATCCATCAAATACCATTCAAACAATTATTCACAGTTTCAAACCATTCACAATGTTTTTCAACCAATAAGTGTCCACCAAACACATTTCCACAATTTAAAACAATGATATGCAAATAGTCAATATTTATTTCCATTGAAAATAATTCAAAAGAAACAGCTTGTTGTGCACAAACCTCGATGACTGCCCACGATCCGACTCGTGTTTCCTTCCCTTTTCTGAGTCTTTGGTAATCGAGAAACACAATTTGAAGTGTTTCAAGACTAATTTAAACTGCTCTATCGATGGTGTTTGGTAAATAATGCATCGAACTCAATTATTCACTTAATCACCTAATATACCGACTCGCTATGCTTTTAGGTAAATTAGGTTTTAGTGTCGTTAATATGTCACATTTGATAGGGTTTTAGATTTGGTATGTTTTACCAAAGTCATTTCCTTGCTTAGTGCATTTTAATGCAAATTCTCGATTCCGAACACCGGTTTGACCTAACCGACGATCTAGTTCCCTCGGTTTTCGAGTCTCGGTCGAAACTACAAACTTGTAGATCTAGGTCTTATTGCACGCGGTGCAAAATTTCAGGTCAATCCGAGTTAAGTAGACCGAGTTATGGTCATTACACTCTTGCTGGTCAAATGGTACCATTTTAGGTCAATTTTAGGTCAAAGTGGTCAATTCTGGTTCGGCCAGTTTTTGGACCCGAACTTGTGCAAGTTGTTTGGCTTGCTTATGGTCATTTCTGGGCTTTGGTGTCTTCATAAGACTTGTAGGTATGGGTCTTAACTATTCTTGGTCAAAATTTCAGGTCAATTGGACCTGGTTTGAGTGAGTTATGGCCTAAACACTCACTGCTGCCCAATTGGTCATTTTTCAGGTCCTAATTGCACCTAATCCGAATTGGTCAAATTTTTAGGTCACCTTGCAAGCAGAATTTTGGCATGGTTTCTCAATGAAAGTTGGCACATTTTGTGCCTAGTTTCACCTCAAATTGGTCTCATACTAATTGAGGTTACACATTCAAGGTTATAGGCCAAAATATACACTGCCCTTAATATGCATTACACACCCCAACTTCAAACACACACTTACCTTTGCAAGGTTTACTTCCATACCCTACCAAACTGTTTTGGCACATTACCAACAACATTTTCTACATAACATTAGCATTATTTTGGGCAGATTCCAATCACCTCAACACACCAAATATCATTCACAATTACAATTTCTAAGTACCATTACAAACACACCTAAACATTACAAACTTTACATACACTTTACAATGTAAATTGACATACATATCATCAATCCTTCTAGGTCAATATGCTGCCCACACTCTTCAATATACACCATTATTCAAGTGTCCACAAGCTGCCACAATTCATTCATCAACATCACATTGCCGTACCATATGCCAATTCCCATCAAAGTGCATCATTCACCATATATACATGCATTAAATCACTAGGTTACTAAATCACCATGATTAACATTATTTCTCATCAATTATATACACAAATACCTCATCAAAAACGTGACCCATGGCTGTCCAAAATGGCAACAACAATAACCCTTCAAACTCAAAATTTTCCTTCACCAAACCAATACCCATAACATGCATAAAAACTTTAACAAAGGATTTCTCAAAAATGCAAACTTACCTTTATTTGTAACTTGCTAAACCTTCACCAAACTTCTCAAAATTAGTATCAATATCTTCCTTGTGGTGTGTAGACCATTTTTCATGAAAGAACCTAAGAGAATGGAGTTGAAATGGAGAGAGGAAATGAAGCTCAAAGAAAACGTCAATGGAGTTTCAAGGTTTCTTCAATTCGGCCATTTGAGAGAATTTTGAGGAAGATGGAATTTCAGATGGTGAGTGGACCATATCAGCCATATTTCAATGATAAATTAATCCTATAGTGGTCCACTAACTAAAATTAAAACATATTATAAGTTAACTTTCAATTAATCCACATTTAACCCATTATTTCCACTATTTATTTTAGGTACCATCAAATTAATTTTTCATTTCATTTTCTAAGTGTAATACTATTTATTTTTAATGGACATTTAGGTCAAAAGACAATTCGGAATGTCAAATGACCATAATGCCCTGCTCGGGTGGCTTTCCGATTTTTCAGAATAACCGTATTTTGTCTGCTTTTCGATTTTTCACTTTTCTTTGTACTAATTATTTAATTTTTCTTTGATATTTCTAATGATATTTATTCTTCAACAAGGGTCTATTTATGTCCCAAAATGTTTTCCGTGGTTCCCATGATCCAGTAATACCAACGGTCCACGCCGTGATTCCTCAAAGGCGATCACCCATCGTTAGGTTTCCATTGCTTAACTTGATCACATTTCTTTGCAATCATTTTTCCTTTGTTTTTCTTGTACTTTCTTTTCTTTTATTTCATTATTTTATGTCTCCTCACTCTCATTGAAGTGTGGTTCTAGGCATCCTAGCTGTCCGGACAACACTGGTCACTGGAGCAGCAGAACGCACTACCGAACTTAGGGGTATTACACCATGTACATTGTAAAGTTATCAAATTTGAAGTTTATGTAAATGTTTGTATATTTTGTAAATAAATAAAATTTGAGTATTTCTTCGTGAATTTGAGATTATTATGATATGAATGACATTATGGAAATTGCTTGAAAATTTGTTGAGAATTGGGTTGATGTTAGGAGTTATGGGTTGAAAATTTATTGGGAGTGTTTTTAGCAAGTTTTGAAGAACTGTTTTTTCAAATTACAGCCGGAACTCTACCGGATTTTCAGTAAAATTTGCAGTAATTCAAATTTATCAAAATTTAAAATAAAGGACATTTAAACCTATAAAATGAATATTTAGAAATTAAAATAAGATAAGATAGGGTAAAACGTTCTGGCACTCTGTGTGACATGTCTTGGTCAGCTACATTATAGACGGGTAAGGGGTGCCACATTCAGTGGTATCAGAGCACGGTTTAGGCATTTTTGGGTCTAAATAGAGTATATACCATTGCATTGCATTTGTAAGTGTTGAGGCGATACTGATGCAGATATGTTGTTTTTAGTTATTTTGATTAGGATATGGACCTGACTTCGTAGAGGGCAGTCGAGGAAGAGGTGGAGAGTCATGCTCCACTCATGACTGAGATTGAAGGCAGGGGGGAACCTGCTCCACCAGCACCAGAGGTGCCTGCACAGCCTCCACAGGCCATGTTTCTGCAAATGGCCAAGTTTTTCAGACAAATGGCCGGGGTTATGCCACTGCCACCACCTCCATAGCAGAAATCTCACCTGGAAAAGATTAGGAAGTTTAGAGTTGTGGATTTCATGGGTAAGAAAGAAGATGACTCGGTGGCAGCTGAGAATTGGTTAGATAGAACCATAAGAGTACTGATGCAACTTCACTACACCCTAGAGCAGAACCTAGAGGGTGCTATGTCCCTGCTCCAAGATGATGCCTATCAGTGGTGGGACATAGTATCCAGTGAGGTGCAGCCAGATTAAGTAACATGAGACTTCTTCCTTACATAATTCAGAAAGAAATATGCGGGTAGTGTGTATTTGGAAGAAATAAGAAGAAAATTCATCAGTCTGAGTCAGAGACAGATGACAATAGCAGAATATGAGGGAGAGTTTATCAGACTGAGCAGATATGGAAGGGAAATAGTCCCTATGAAAGCTAAGAGGTGTAGAAGGTTTGAAGAAGGGCTGAACGATAACTGCTTTGGGGATTACTGATTTTGCAAAGTTAGTTGAAGCTGCATTGAAGGTGGGAAAAATTAGAATTAATGAGCAGAACAGAACGGATAGACAACAGAAAAGAGGTTAAGGGTAGAACAGTTCATCCATTACTCCTAGTAAGAAGTTCAAAGGTCCACCTACCCAGAGTTCAAGTCAACAACAAAGTCAGGGTCAGTCCTAGAGGCCCAAATCATAGTTCACACCGAGGAGAGGCCAGTCCACACCATTAGTGGGCAGCTCTCCAGGGATGGTGTTCAGGGGACCTGCCCCAGCAGTAACTTCTGCCTGTCCACACTGCCAGCGGTGGCACAATGGCGAGTATTGGCGAGTGACTGGTGGTTGTCTCTGGTGTGGGTCTATAGAACATCAGATCAGAGATTATCCACGAAGGACTACTACAGCTGCCCCAGCTCAAATAGTCAGGCCCACCCTTGCACCTCAAAGGGGTAAAAGGCTCGGTAAATCTAAGGCAGCTGGTACATCACAGAGGGTAGCATTAGAGTCAGCTGAGATGCTAGAGGCAAGGACACCAGCCAGAGCATATGCCATGAGAGCTTAGGAGGAGCAGGATGCTCCAGATGTCATCAGGGGTATGTTCTTCCTCTACAACTTGCCTGTGCATGCATTGGTGGATCCAGGATCCACCCATTCATATATCAGCATCAAGCTACCCGTAGAAAGGGGAATACAAGTAGAGGAGAGTGACCAAGACATTCTGGTCACTAATCCACTAGGCCACCGTGTGTTAGTGAATAAGGTGTACAAAGGTTGCCCATTGAGGATTCAGGGGAAAGAGTTCTCAGTTGACCTAATTAAATTACCCTTCCACGAGTTTTACATGATGTTAGGAATGGATTGGTTGTCACATCATCAGGCAATAGTGGACTATAGATTGAAAAGAATTACTTTGAAAACTCTTGAGGGTGATGAGATCACAGTTGTGGGGGAAAGGATGAATTTTTTGTCTAATGTCATCTCAGCCACTACTGCAAAGAGATTGATGAGAAAAAGCTATGAAGCCTACTTGGCACACGTGGTTGACACTAGGCAGGCGAAGCCAGATCTGTATGACATACCCACAGTAAAAGACTTCCTTAATGTGTTCCTTGAAAAATTGCTTGGGTTGCCACTAGAAAGGGAAGTAGAATTTGTCATTGAGATAATGCCGGGTACAACTCCGATTTTAATTGCTCCTTATAGGATGGCACCTACTGAATTAAAGAAGTTGAAAATCTAGTTGCAAGAGTTACTAAACAAGGGGTTTATATGCCCCAATGTGTCACCGTGGGGAGCTCTAATGCTGTTTGTGAAAAAGAAGGATGGAACTTTGAGGCTATGCATTGATTACCGGCAGTTGAACAAAGTAACTATGAAGAACAAGTATCCATTGCCAAGAATTAATGATTTGTTTGATCAACTGAAGAGAGCCGGTGTATTTTCTAAAATTGATCTCAGATCAGGGTATCATCAGCTGAGGGTAAAGGATGCAGATGTACCAAAAACTGCATTCAGGACCCGATATGGGCATTATAAATTTTTGGTGATGCCGTTTGGGTTAAGAAATGCACCAGCAGCATTTATGGACCTTATCAACCACATCTTTCACCCATACTTAGATCGGTTTGTAGTGATCTTCATTGATGACATCCTGGTGTACTCCAAGAACAGGGAAGAACATGATGAGCATTTGAGGATTGTTCTGCAAATCCTGAGAGAAAAGAAGTTGTATGCTATGTTGTCTAAGTGCAAATTCTGGTTGAGTGAGATCTCTTTCCTTGGACACATAGATCAGCTGATGGGATTAGAGTGGATCCCAAGAAGATAGAAGCAGTGATGGAATGGAAGCCTCCCAGATATACAACTGAGGTCAGAAGTTTCTTGGGGCTAACTGAGTATTATAGAAGATTTGTGAAGGGATTTTCTCTGATAGCTGCTCTAATGACCAACTTGTTATACAAGAATGTGAAATTCGACTGGAACGATAAGTGTCAGGCTAGTTTTGAGAAGTTGAAGGCTATGTTGACAAAGGCACCAATGTTAACACAACCAGTGTCGGGAAAGGACTTTGTGGTCTACAGTGATGCCTCACATAATGGGCTAGGTTATGTATTGATGCAGGAGGGGAAAGTGGTCACCTATGCTTCTAGGCAGTTAAGGCCACATGAATAGAACTACCTTACTCATGATCTAGAGCTAGTAGCAATTATCTTCACACTAAAGATATAGAGGCACTAATTATATGGGGAAAAGTGCTACATATATACAGACCACAAATGTCTGAAGTACTTGCCAACCCAGAAGGAGCTCAACCTTAGACTGAGTCAGTGGATTGAATTCCTAAAAGACTATGACTGTGTGATAGACTACGATCCTGGGAAAGCAAATGTAGTTGCTGATGCATTGAGCAGAAAAACCATAACAACATTGGGATCTTTGAATGATCACTTGTCCTTAGCTCATGATGGAGCTATTTTGGTTGAGTTGTAAGTGAAGCCACACCTGTTACAACAGATACACGATGGGCAGAAAACTGATAAGAAGCTAATAGCTATTGTGGGTAAAATTATAGAAGGGAAGGAAATTGAGTATGAAGTGAAAAAGAAGGGTGCCCATACTATAAAGGAAGAGTGTGTGTATCAGATGATGGGGAATTGAAGACTAGTATTCTGAAAGAAGCACACAGCAGTGTTTATGCTATGCACGTAGGAATCACAAAAATGTACCATAATCTGAAGCTTCAATACTGGTGGCCTATTATGAAGAAGGACATAGTTGACTACGTGACTAGATGCTTGACATGTCCGCAAGTCAAAGCAGAACATCAAGTTTCATCAGGTTTGTTACAGCCCATCAGCATACCTGAATGGAAATGGGACCGGGTCACCATGGATTTTGTCAGTGGTCTACCTCTCACCCAGAAGAAACATGATGCAGTATGGGTGATAGTGGATAGGTTGACCAAATTAGCACATTTTCTGCCAGTTAGAACTGACTACTCACTGGAGAAGCTAGCAGAATTGTATATCAGTGAGATAGTTAGACTGCATGAAATTCCACTTTTCATCATAACGGATCGAGACCCAAGGTTCATATCTAGATTTTGGAAGAAGTTGCAAGAAGCCTTGGGCACACAACTCCATTTTAGTACGACTTTTCATCCTCAGACGGATGGACAGTCGGAATGAGTAATCCAGGTAAACATTGAAACCTATTGAATTAGTACAAATATTAAACTGAAATGATAATAATAACATGCAATATGTGATAGGTCCTTGAGGATATGCTGAGGAGTTGTGTCATTGATTTTGAGGGGAGTTGGGATAGATACCTCCCACTGGCAGTGTGACACCCCTTACCCGTCTACAGCATAGCCGAGCAAGATATACCACACAGTGTACCGGAACACCATATTTTATCTCAATTATTTTTATCTTTCCTTAATTTATTTCTTCATGGTGATGAAGTGCAATTTGTGAAATTTAACTCATTTAAGTCATTTATTGAAATTATAAATTCATTTGAGGTTCCGAAAATTTTATAGAAAATTCGGCAGAGTACCGGCTAAAAATGGGGAAAACAGTTCTTCGAAACCTGTGAAAAACACTTCCAATACGTTTTCAATCATTCTCAAACTCCATTTATGTCAACATAATCTCAATATTTCTCAATAATTTCTTAAAAATTCTTCTATTTGTCATTTATTCATTTCACATGATAATCATGTACAAATCATAAATAAATACTCAATTTTCATTTATAAAAACAAATTACAAATATTTGCATTAATACCAAAATATATTACATGAGTTTCAACTATACATGAGAAAACAAAAGTTTAATTACAAAATACAAACAGTACAAAATTCCAAAATGGGACCTAGTGTCCTACTAATGCACTGAAGTCTGTGAAGTGACACGGACACTATGCAAATATGTGAACAGGCCTCACCCAGTCTGTGGTCTACTGGGCTCTCTGTCAGTCTCTCCAAAACCTACGCATGGCAAAAGCGATGTGCTAAGCATAAAGCTTAGTGGTGCCAATAATACAAAAAAATATAATATGCAAATAAAAGTAAAAGTTTCCTAGTTATTGTGCTTATAAGAAATAAATAATTACTAACTTATTATTTAGTCGAAGGCTAATTGCATCTTATGATATTAACTCTTTCTAGTATTTTCTTAATATTTTGAGCCTCTTTTTATTGTAATCATTCTTGTTCTTTATCTTAATATTTAATTTCCTTACTTCCTTTAATAATCAATTCAATTACATTTATACCTTTCCATGCCCAAGTAACCTATACAAATTGACTAGACAGGATAAACGGGTAAACTAGTATTGGGTACTAGGTACCTCGGGCTGTCACACCATCGGTCACAATGTGTCTCCCAGTTTGCAGACAGAATGGCTAAAAAGCCATAAAAGTAATAAGGCATAAAGCCAAGTATAACATCATAATCGGTATAGCCATAGGCTATCATATCACAGAATGGCATGAAGCCATACGTAGTACTGCTATCAGAACCTTATTAGCATGCCAACCTATCCAAACCAATCACACTAGGCCTACTAGGGTATATTACAAAGTTATTTCTTGAATATTTGTACTTAACATGTAAGGTTACTATTCATTTAGTCATTTAAGTCAAAATATTGACTTTTTCATATATAATAGTTACATGAGTTTTAATCACATAGGTTTACCACATTTTGGTTCCCAAAAGTGTTGGCATTAGTTGCCAATCCATACTTCTAACTAATGGAGAATAAATCAAAATTTCAATCTTTGGGTACTAGAGTTCACTGTTCCATTAGGCCATTCTACAGTGAGAATTTGGCCAAGTTTTCTTAATCAAAGTTGTTCTTTATTGTGTCTAGTTACATTTCTCTTTTTGAATCACCCCATTTGGAGTTTTCTAGCTCAAGTTATAGCTATTTCACCATAACTGGTCGGATTGCCTTTACCCAGAATTTCTGGGCAATTTTTGGTTTTGCCAAATTTGGTAGTCCAACTTTGGCTAGCAATTTCATTTAGTTAAGTCCAGAATTTGTGTCACACCCTACTCCTCCGTAAGATGTAACGTGATCCCATAGTACACCTAATGTATTACCATACTTCTCCTACCGGTAACCCATTAAATATACTACAAGGGATTTTAAATCAATTTCCGTGAAATTTAAATAGTGGTGCGAATGTTGAATATTTCTTAAAAAGCCTTTAAGTGAAATTTTGATCATGGATTAAAATATGGTATTATAAAAAATTTTTCAAAATTTCGGTAGAATGCCGACTTTATTTTGAGAAAACAGTTCTTCAAACTTGAAAAGGAAAACATTCCCAATATGATTTCTCAAATACAATTCCAATAAACTGCATTTCATCTCACAATTCAAATCTCAATAATCAAATCAATTCATTTTCAAACCAACCTCATCATAAAAGAAATGTTTGATTGATTACAAGACTCTAAAATTAATATTACAAAACTATACAGGTAAATAAAATCTCAAGTTTACATTACAATAATTTACATTTAATTACATACCAAAATATTTTACAAGAGTTTTTATACAACTGCTCAAATAATTTACATACATATTATTACATGCATACATCAAACCTATGTACATGGGTATACCTATTATATACCTGGAGCTAATCTGAATGTGTCTTCAAAGCGTAGATATAGGAATTCTCACTCAGTTGCTCTATCCTTACTTTCACCTGCGACAGCATACAAAGCTATCACTGAGTGGTGAACTCAGTAGTGTACAATTATAACTTAAAACAGAGTACAATATACGTTAGCAAAATTACAACAAATAATTTGGAAATTTGGATACTCATCAAATTTTAAAAATCAAAATATTCATTGCCAATAATATAAATTATTTGTATAAAATGACTTTGATCACGAAATTTAATTTATCAAATCACAACTAAACATTTAAGGTAATTCTATCAATTTATGGAAATAAAGATTAATTCTAATAAAATCAATTATGCATAAATCCCATTTGAAATCAAAATTCTTTACTATTCAAAAATCATTCTTTATCTCACTAACTATGCAAGACTAATCCGAAAGGGCCATATCCGGGGTGATTCTAACTCCCTATGGTCAGGGAGGTCGAATCGGATTCTAACTCCCTATGGTTGGGGAGGTCGAATCATCGTGCACAGTACACATCACAATAATGAAACTTTCAAAAGGGCCATAGCAAAAAAAAAAAAAAACTTAGATCCAACCTATAATAAGAGGAGAATCTAAGCCTGTGCACATACTATGGTATTCAAAACAAAGCTAACTCCTTTGTTTCCTCAACAAATGAGAGAGACGGGTAATAACCTAGTCAAGCATCTATAGTGAGATATAAAACAATATCATCAATCTCTTTGTCCTTTTTGTGAGCATAAATCACAATACAATTCAATTCAAAGTCGATTCCAATATCCAATAATTTTTATGCTCATCACAATTCAAAACATATTTTATCACAATTTTTCGAAAACTAATTTATTCAATCCACAACAATGCTCAATAATTGTTGAAATACCATTTCACAAAGCTAAATTCATGCAAACTATAACAATTTCAATAATCATTGAATTAAATCCAATACTTGATAAACATAATACATAAGGAAAATATGTCATTTAATCATATGAAATTTTCAGAACAAAATCAATTAAAAACTAGTTGTGCACAAACCTCTGATGAGTCACCTCTTGGCCTTGACTCAGTGGGTCTTTTCCCTTCCCAATGCTTTTCTAACTGAAACACACAATTCAAAGTGTTTCAGTACTCATTTAAATTATTTCTAATAATAAGGTTCAATAATTAAATTTTATTAATACTATTCCTTTCATTAGTCAACCTGTAATGTTGACCTTTAATGCACACTAGGTGAATTAGTTTTAATGTCACTAATATGTTCCATTTTTCATTCCTCACATGTTGACATATGTTGCCAATTTCATTTCGAAGCTTATTGCATTTTATTGCAATTATTCAGATTTCATGGCCAATGTTTACTATCTATTGGACTAAGCTACAATGCAAATTTAGCAGATTTCTCTTCATTAAATTATTTCTCATTGTGTCTTCATTAATTTCCTTTTTGAATCACTCCATTTGTAGTTATATAGCTCCAGTTATGGTCAATTAACCATAACTAGGTCAAATCTAAATTTTAGCTTCCGTTTTAGGCATTTTTGGTTCTGATTTTACTAATTTATTTAGACTGTTTGTAATCATAGGTCTAGCATTCTTCATAAGTATTGTTGCCCTATGTCTTAGGGACAAATAGAAATTTTGCTTACCATTCTTTAAGTCTTATAGAATTCTTTATAGAAAAATTGTTAACTTGGACTCAAAGGTCCTATATTGCATGGTCCTCAAATAGGTCAATGGCTTTGACCTTAAATTCTGACGTTATACATTTATTGTAACACCCCTCACCCGTCTACAGTATAGCCAAGCAAGGCGTGCTACACGGCGTGCTGGAACACTTAGTCTGTGATTATTTCATTTCCTGAGCTCAATTTGATTTTAAGAAGTCTTTTATGTCATATTCATATCATACTGATACTATTTTCATACTTTGATAAAATCAGTGTTTCAACATTGGTAATAAAAATTTGGCAAGATGTCGTCTATATTTCGGACAAACTATCCTTCCAAACTTATTGAAAACAATTTAATATGATAATATCAAAATCTCAAATATTTCACAGTCTCTATTTCTCAGTGAAGTCAATAGACTTTTACAGTCATTAAACAGTTCTATAATACAGTCCATAATAATTCAAATATATCCAAAAAATCTCCATGTTATTTAATATGTATAGAATTTTACAAACTTTAGAGCTTTCATAATATTACAAAATACAGGGCCGAATTTCAAAAATACAATAAAAGTACAAAATACAAGATATCCTAAGTCCTACCATGTATGCAATGCAGTGTAGATGACTCTGGACTCCTGTGCAGATCTGATGTCTCACCTGGTTGTAGGTCTGCTGGGCTCCCCAGCTGTGCCTCCAATACCTACGCGTTATAAAAGCAACGCGCTAAGCAATTTTGCTTAGTGGTGCCAAATATAAAGAAATATACACTAAAATAAAGTAAATAAAGTGCTTACGAATTTATAACATCGATATACTTTGCAGTTGCTAATTCTACATTTATTTGCTAACATTTCAATATTTGCTAATTTTTGGTAGTGCTGTATATCAGTAGACTGGATTTAGCTATTTGAATTTAATAGTACTTAAATTAACTGCCCGTGTAGCCTATATACTGACCAGACTGGATAAACGGATATACTAGCACTGGGTACCTAGTACCTCGGGCAGTCACACCATCGGTCACAAAGTGTCTCCCGGTGTGCAAATAGCATGGCTAAAAAGCCATATAGTCAATATGGCGATAAGCCAATAATAAATACACAATATGTATAGGAGTAGGCTATTAAAGTCACAGTGCAGCATAATAAGCCGTAAAAACATAGTATGCAATGAAGACATTTACAGAACAGCTGTCAGAATCCTATTGGCATGCCAACCTATCCAAACTAGTCAACTAGGCAAACTATGGCACATTATAAATTAATTGTTTAATTCTTCAATTTTTAGAGTTTACTAACTATTATGTAATTCATAAGTCAATGCATATGTTGACCTTTTTAGGTACTATGGATAAGTGGTTTCTAACATCAACATATCACATATTGTAATTCAATATGCTACCAATATAGTGTAATTTACCATTTTTACAAGTTGGCATTCATTGCCAAATTGCTTCAAGCATCATTGTATGTAAATGTCAAATTCTCAATTTTTGGTATGCTAGATTGTTCTAGCTTAAAGTCCTATTTCTCTTGGTCAATGGGCTTTGGTGTCTTCATAAGAAATCTAGCTCTATATCTAAGCTATCCATGGTAAAAATTTCAAGTCAATTGGACCTGTTTTGAGTGACTTATGGTCATCCTAATGATTACTATTCATATCGTCAAAAATCTGGGTTGCAAGGTTGCTCTTCCGGATTTGGTCATTTTTAAGGTCAGTTTCTAGGCAGAATTTTGGCAACATTTCTATATGAAAGTTGGCCTATTTGGTGTCTAGTTTCACCTCCCATTAGCCTCATACCAATTGGATTCACAGTTTGGTACTTATGACCTAATTTTGGTACAGCCATCAATACACAACCTGCACAAAACACATGCACTTCCAATTTGATATTCCTTCTCCTCCTCATTACTTCAATAATCAATCAATGAAACTTCCATATATATATTGTACACAATTCCAGCAACAATTTTGGGCAGAACATTTAAGTGCTCAATGCACACAATTCACCATTAAGTTCAACATTCACTTCCACCAAAATTCAACATATCTCAATATTAATATTACACATACACTTCAACATACTCATACTTCAATATCACTTACACACGCTGCCCACAATTTAACACTATCATATTTCATTAATAAACTTCATATTCACACACAAATTCATGCTATTATGGGCTGCTAAACATGACAATTTGCTCAAAGCATTAGGGTTCCGTTTCACACCCTTAATTCACGCACTACATGCACATACTTAGATTTTAACTTACTACATCCTCCATTTGAGTTAATGAACCATAATTCCCATCCATTAGAGGTAAGAAAAATTCAAATACAGCACATATTCATGGCTGCCGAAAATGGACCATTTCATTTCTCAAGATTTTCTTCATTTCTCTTCACCATAATACTCACCTCAACATAAACACAAGGTTTACTAAAGCAAGGGAGAGGTTTTGGACACTTACCTCTTGAGGGCTTTCCCAAAACCTGATCAAATCATTCCTTTCTTGTTCCCAAAAGCTTCCTTAAGTTGAGTGTGCAAGCTTTAATGAAGAAATTATGGTGAAAGATGGCTTGAATATGGTTGTATGGTGGTGGAACTCATTTGGCTATGGTGGACTTCAATGGAGTTTCTCTCAGCTGGTTATTTCTCAAGGTTGAAGATGATGGTTTCTGTCCACAAATGACTTGTATAGCTGTCCCAAATTAGGAGTTAGTGGAGCACTAGGTAATAGTTTAATGGTTAATTAGTTAAAGTTCCACTATTTGCACATTTAGCTAAATTCTTTTACTATTTACATATTGTATCCCATTTTCATTTTTCATGACATTTCCTAAGTGTAATATCATTTATTTTTAATGGAAATTAAGTTCAAAAGGCAACTCTAGGTGTCAAATGACCAAAATACCCCACTTCGGATTATATTCCCAATTTTTCGGTAACACCGATTTTTGTCTGTTTCTTGATTTTTTGTTTTTCTTTGTACTAATTTATTAATTTTTCTTTGATAATTCTACTGTCAATTATATTTCAATAGACCTTTACTTACATCCTAAAATTAAATTCCGAGGCTTTCCCGTGGTCCTGGGGTCGGCAACGGCCTTCCCGGTGCGATCACCCATAGTTGCAGTGCCGGCTCGTTTAACTTAGCTTCATTTTCTCTCTTTCATTTTTCTTTGATTTTTCTTATATTTTCTTTTTATTTCTCTCATCATTATATGTCTTTTCACTATCACCGAAGTGTAGTTCCAGACATCCTGACTTGCCTGGACTGATATTTAGCCACTGGAGCAACAGAACGTACAGAACACGTACAGTGGGGATGTTATAACTCTTCCCCTCTAAATAAAAATTTCGTCCTCGAAATTTACCTGATGTGAAGAGCTGAGGGAACTGTTGCCTCATTGTCTCCTTGCTCTCCCATGTTGCCTCTTCCATGTTGTGGTGTCTCCATAAGATTTTCACCAGTGGAATCGTCTTGTTTCTGAGCTCTTTTACCTCTCGTGCCAAGATTTTAATTGGTTCTTCTTCATATGTCAGGTCAGGTTGTACCACAATTTCTTCTGCTGAGATGACATGTGAAGGATCTGATCTATATCTTCTGAGCATCGAGACATGGAATACATTATGTATTTTGTCCAGCTCAGGTGGTAAGGCTAATCGGTAGGCTACTGGTCCCACACGTTCAATAACTTCATATGGGCCAATAAACCTAGGGCTTAATTTTCCCCTTTTCCCGAATCTCAACACTTTCTTCTACGGTGATACTTTGAGAAATACATTCTCGCCAACTTCATACTCAATGTCCTTTCTCCTCAATTCAGCAAAAGATTTCTGTTGGTCTAAGGCAACTTTCAAATTGGCCTTTATCAGTTTCACCTTTTCCTCTGTCTGTTTTATCAGGTCTGGCCCCACTAGCTTATCTTCACCCAATTCAGTCCAACATACAGGTGTTCTACATTTTCTCCCATACAGTGCTTCATAGGGTGGCATCTGTATGCTAGCTTGATAGCTATTGTTGTATGAAAATTCTGCCAGTGGAAGGTATCTGTCCCAACTTCCCTCAAACTCAATAACACAACTTCTCAGCATATCCTCGAGGACCTGGATTATTCTTCTAACTGTCCATCCGTCTGAGGATGAAAAACCGTACTAAAATGGAGTTGTGTGCCCAAGGACTCTTGTAATTTCTTCCAAAATCTAAATGTAAACCTCGGGTTTCTATCAGATATAATGGAAAGTGGAATTCCATGTAGTCTAACTATCTCACTAATATACAATTCTGCTAGCTTTTCCAGTGAGCGGTCAGTTCTGACTGGCAGAAAATGTGCTGATTTGGTCAACCTATCCACAATCACCCATACTGCATCATGCTTCTTCCGAGTGAGAGGTAGACCACTGACAAAGTCCATAGTGACTCGGTCCCATTTCCATTCAGGTATGTTTATGGGCTGTAACAAACCTGATGGAACTTTATGTTCTGCATTGACTTGCTGACATGTCAAGCATCTAGTTACATAGTCAACTATGTCCTTATTCATACCTAGCCACTAGTATCGGAGTTTCAGGTCATGGTACATTTTTGTGCTTCCTGGGTGCATAGCATACACACTGTTATGTGCTTCTCTCAGAATACTGGTTTTCAATTCTTTATCATCTGGAACACACACTCTTTCTTTATAGTACAGACACCCATTTTCTTTCACTTCATATTTAGTTTCCTTCCCTTCAGTGATTTTGCCCATAACAGCCATTAATTTCTCATCTGTCTTCTGCCCATCCTGTATCTGTTGTAACAGATTCGGCTTCACTTGCAACTCAGCCAAAATAACTCCATCATGAGTTAAGGACAATTGGGCATTCAGAGATCTTAATGCTACAATAGATTTTCTGCTTAAAGCATCAGCAACTACATTTGCCTTCCCAGGGTGGTAGTCAATCACACAATCATAATCTTTTAGGAATTCAATCCATCGCCTCTGTCTCAAATTAAGTTCCTTCTGGGTTGGCAGATACTTCAAACTCTTATGGTCTGTGTATATGTAGCATTTTTCTCCATACAAGTAATGCCTCCATATCTTCAATGCGAAGATAAATGCTGCTAACTCTAAATCATGAGTAGGGTAATTCTTTTCATATGGCCTTAACTGCCTGGAAGCATATGCAACTACACTGGCTGTGTTAACACTGGTGCCTCTGTCAACATAGCCTTTAGCCTCTTAAAACTGGCTTGACACTTGTCATTCCAGTCAAATTTCATATTCTTGTGTAGTAATTTGGTCATTGGAGCAGCTATCAGGGAAATCCCTTTACAAATCTTCTATAATATCCAGCTAACCCCAAGAAACTTTTGATCTCAGTTGTATTTCTAGGAGGCTTCCATTCCATCACTGCTTCAATCTTTTGGGATCCACTCTAATCCCTTCAGCTGATACTACATGTTCAAGGAATACAATCTCATTCAACCAGAACTCACACTTGGACAATTTGGCCTACAGTTTCTTCTCTTTCAGAGTCTGCAGAACAATTCTCAAATGATCTGGCTGGTTTTCTGCCTTCTGCTCTCTCTATAGACTCTGACATAGGTTTTTGTGAAGTACCGACTGCCTCAGCCTTACCCGGCTTTCTACCCTTTGGTGCTGGAGGGGCAGGCCTATTAGTTGATAGTGGAGTGGATGTAGCAGTTCTACGAGGAAAATTCGGACTAGGTGGTCTATAGATCCACATCGTAAAAAAGCACCTATTATCCTCTAACATTCACCCTTATGCCATTTTTGGTAATGTGGGTAAGCAACAGATACTGTTGGGGCTGGTCCCCTGTACCCTGTCCCTAGAGAGCTAGCCATTGAAGGTGTGGACTGGCCTCTCCTTGGTGCAAACTAAGATTTGGGCCTCTGCGACTGAACCTGACTTGGTGCTCTACTGAAACTCTGAGTAGGCGAACCTCTAAATTTCTTACTAGGGGCAGAAGATGTACCGGTCTGACCCTGACCTCTTTTCTACTGTATGTCCCTTCTATTCTGCTCATTCATTCTAGCTTTTTCAACCTTCAGTGCAGCTTCCACTAATTTGGCAAACTCTGTAATCCCCAAGGCTGTAATCATTACTTTAATGTTATCACTGAGTCCTTCCTCAAATCTCTTGCATCTCTCTGCCTCATTAGGGACTATTTCCCACCTATAGTGGCTCAGTTTGACAAATTCTCTTTCATATTCAGCCACTGTCAGCTGTCTCTGGCGTAGGAATAAACTCTCTTCTCTTCTCTTCCAGGTATACACTGCCAGCATACTTCTTTTTGAACTCAGTGAGAAAGAAATCCCAAGTTATTTATTCTGGTGGCACCTCACTAGTCACTGTATCCCACCATTGGTATGCATCATCTTGCAGTAGTGATACAACAGCTTCTAGATTATGCTATGGAGTAAAATAAAGTTGTTTCAAGACTCTTCCAGTTCTGTCCAACCAGTTTTTAGCTGTGACAGAATCATCTTCCCTTTTGCCTAGAAAATCCACTGCTCAAAACTTCCTGAGTCTCTCCGTATGAGATTTTTGTTGTAGAGGTGGTGGTGATGGCATAACTCTTGCCATTTGTCTAAAGAACTCAGCCATTTGCTAAAATGTGGCTGGTGCATTTGGTACTGGTAGAGCAGGTTCCCTCCTATCTCCTGATTCAGTCATAGATGGAGCATGACTTTCCACTTCCTCATCAACCACTCTCCGTGATGTGGAGTCTATATTCTGATCAAAATAACAAAATAGATCAAAAGATCTGCAGTAGAGTCATCTTAACCCTTACAATACAATGCATGATATGCAATCTATCTAGGTTCAGAAATGCCTAAACCGTGCTTTGATACCACTAAATGTAACACCCCTCACCCGTCTATAGTATAGCCGAGCAAGGCATCCTACACGGCGTGCCGGAACACCTAGTCTGTGATTATTTCATTTCTTAAGCTCAATTTGATTTTAAGAAGTCTTTTATGTAATATTCATATCATACTGATACTATTTTCATACGTTGACAAAATCAGTGTTTAAGGATTGGTAATAAAAATTTGGCAAGGTGTCGTCTGTATTTCTAACAAACCGTCCTTCCAAACCTCTTAAAAATAGTTTAATATGATAATATCAAAATATCAAATATTTCACAGTCTCTATTTCTCAGTAAAGTCAATAGACTTTTACAGTCATTAAACAGTTCCATAATATAGTCCATAATAATTCAAATATATCTAGAAAATCTCCATGTTATTTAATATAAACAGAATATTATAAACTTTGGAGCTTTCATAATATTACAAATACAGGGCTGAATTTCAAAAATACAACAAAAGTACAAAATACAAGATATCCTAAGTCCTACCATGTATGCAATGCAGTGTAGATGACTCTGGACTCCTGTGCAGATCTGATGTCTCACTCGGTCGTAGGTCTGCTGGGCTCCCCAGCTATGTATCCAATACCTACACGTTACAAAAGCAACGCGCTAAGCAATTTTGCTTAGTGGTGCCAAATATAAAGAAATATACACTAAAATAAAGTAAATAAAGTGTTTACGAATTTTAACATCGATATACTTTGCAGTTGCTGATTCTACATTTATTTGCTAACATTTCAATATTTGCTAATTTTTGGTAGTCTTTGTATGTCGATGATTTGGATTTAGCTATTTGAATTTAATAGTACTTGAATTAACTGTCTGTGTAGCCTATTTACTGACCAGACTGGATAAACGGATATACCGGCACTGGGTACCTAGTACCTCGAGCAGTCACACTATCGGTCACAAAGTGTCTCCCAGTGTGCAAATAGCATGGCTAAAAAGCCATATAGTCAATCTGACGATAAGCCAATAATAAATACACAATATGTATAGCAGTAGGTTATTAAAGTCACAGTGCGGCATAATAAGCTGTAAAAACACAGTATGGCATGAAGCCATTTACAGAACAGCTGTCAGAATCCTATTGGCATGCCAACCTATCCAAACTAGTCAACTAGGCAAACTAGGGCACATTATAAATTAATTGTTTAATTCTTCAATTTTTAGAGTTTACTAACTATTATGTAATTCACAAGTCAATCTATATGTTAACCTTTTTAGGTACTATGGATAAGTGGTTTCTAGCATCAACATGTCACATATTGTAATTCAATATGCTGCCAATATAGTGCATTTTACCATTTTTACAAGTTGGCATTCATTGCCAAATTGCTTTAAGCATCATTGTATATAAATGTCAAATTCTCAATTTTTGGTATGCTAGATTGGTCTAGCTTAAAGTCCTAAATCTCTTGGTTTTTAGCTTCTAGTCAAACAAGCAAAATTGTAGCTCTATGTCTTATTGCACGCGGGGCAAAATTTCAGGTCATTTTGAGTTGTATAGACCAAAATATGGTCAATTTACTAAAGCTAGACAGATTGCACCTTTAGTGCAAATTTTGGTCAATTTTAGGTCACTTTTAGTTCTGGCAATTTCGGTATCCGAATTTGTGCAAGCTATTTGACTTGGTTCTGTTCATTTATGGGCTTTGGTTTCTTCATAAGAAATGTAGCTCTATATCTAAGCTATCCATGGTAAAAATTTCAAGTCAATTGGACCTGTTTTGAGTGAGTTATGGTCATCCTAATGATTACTATATATATGGTCAAAAATCTGGGTTGCAAGGTTGCTATTCCGGATTTGGTCATTTTTAAGGTCAGTTTCTAGGCAGAATTTTGGCAACATTTCTACAAGAAAGTTCGCCTATTTGGTGTCTAGTTTCACCCCCCATTAGCCTCATGCCAATTGGGTCCACAGTTTGGCACTTATGACCTAATTTATGTATTGTCATCAATACACAACCTGCACAAAACACATACACTTCCAATTTGATATTCCTTCTCCTCCTCATTTCTTCAATATTCAATCAACAACACTTCCATATATATATATTGTACACAATTTTAGCAACAATTTTGGGTAGAACATTCAAGTGCTCAATGCACACAATTCACCATTAAGTTCAACATTCACTTCCACCAAAATTCAACATATCTCTATGTTAATATTACACATACACTTCAACATACTCATACTTCAATATCACTTACACATGCTGCCCACAATTTAACAATATCATATTTCATTAATAAACTTCATATTCACACACAAATTCATGCTATTATGGGCTTCCAAAAATGATAGTTTGCTCAAAGCATTAAGGTTCCGTTTCACACCCTTAATTCAAGCACTACATGCACATACTTAGATTTTAACTTACTACATCCTCCATTTGAGTTAATGAACCATAATTCCCATCCATTAGAGGTAAGAAAAATTCAAATACAACACATATTCATGGCTGCCAAGAATGGACCATTTGATTTCTCAAGATTTTCTTCATTTCTCTTCACCATAATACTCACCTCAACCTAAACACAAGGTTTACTAAAGCAAGGGAGAGGTTTTGGACACTTACCTCTTGAGGGCTTTCCCAAAACCTGATCAAATCATTCCTTTCTTGTTCCCAAAAGCTTCCTTAAGTTGAGTGTGCAAGCTTTAATGAAGAAATTATGGTGAAAGATGGCTTGAAGATGGTTGCATGGTGGTGGAACTCATTTGGCCATGGTGGACTTCAATGGAGTTTCTCTCGGCTGGTTATTTCTCAAGCTTGAAGATGATGGTTTCTGTCCACAAATGACTTGTATAGCTGTCCCAAATTAGGAGTTAGTGGAGCACTAGGTAATAGTTTAATGGTTAATTAGTTAAAGTTCCACTATTTGCACATTTAGCTAAATTCTTTTACTATTTACATATTGTATCCCATTTTAATTTTTCATGACATTTTCTAAGTGCAATATCATTTATTTTTAATGGACATTAAGGTCAAAAGGCAACTCTAGGTGTCAAATGACCAAAATACCCTACTTCGGGTTATATTCTCGATTTTTCGGTAACACCGATTTTTGTCTGTTTCTCGATTTTTCGTTTTTCTTTGTACTAATTTATTAATTTTTCTTTGATAATTCTAGTGTCAATTATATTTCAATAGACCTTTACTTAGGCACCGAAATTAAATTTCGAGGGTTGCCCGCGGTCCAGGGGTCGGCAACGGCCTTCCCGGTGCGGTCACCCATCGTTACGGTGCCGACTCGTTTAACTTAGCTTCATTTTCTCTCTTTCATTTTTCTTTAATTTTTCTTATATTTTGTTTTTATTTATTTCATCATTATATGTCTGTTCACTATCACCGAAGTGTAGTTCCAGACATTCTGACTTGCCTGGACTGATATTTGGCCACTAGAGCAACAGAACGTACAGAACACGTACAGTGGGGATGTTACATTTATAATTTGAGGAATTTGTCTAAAACAAAGTTTTAGGTCTCTTTCTTAGCTTTCTAAATTGTTATGGCTCATTACATTGGGAGATTTCTTGTGGGAGATATGCCTATTTGAATTTTCTGGACTTAATGGTCAATTGTACCAATTCTAGATTTTATATATGAACCTGATCAAACTAATTGACTTATTTCTCTTGGTTTCTGGGTTTTGGTCAAATCACCAATATTGTAGATCTATGTCTTATTGAAATTTTGGGACTAATTTCATGTCATTTGGAGTTCTATTGACCAAGTTATGGTCATTTTACTATTGCTAGTCAAGTTGCACTTATATTGTAAAGTTTAGCTCATTTTTAGGTCAAAATCAATTCGGCTAGTTTTTGCAACCCAAATTTAGAGATCATTTTGACTTGGTAATTGGCATTTCTAGGCTTGGTGGTCTTCACCAAAGTTGTAGCCCTATGTCTAAGCTTTCCAACGGTATAAATTTCAGGTCATTTGGACCTGTTTTGGGTGAGTTATGGCCAAAAGATTGATTACTATTCATATGGTCAAATTCTGAGTTCTTCTGTTATGCTAATCCGGATTTGGTCATTCTTTTATGTCACTTCTAGGCAGAATTTTGGCATGACCTATGCATGAAAGTTGGCCTATTTTATGCCTAGTTTTGCCTCCAATTAGTCTCATACCAATTGGGGTCACACAAATTCACTTATAACCTAAAATGCATACTGCCCTTACTAACCATACTTTGCATTGAAAATTGGCACCTCTAATGGACATCATTCATATTACATTTAGGTCAATTGTCCAACCACAACTCAATTGTTCAATATCCAGCAACACTCAATTGTTCAAGTGTCCAGCAATATACATCTACTCAATCCCAATCCTATTGGGTCAATTGTTTAACCAATCATAAAATTCTCAAATAACCAAATCAAAACCTAAATTCAACTAATCAAAATCAACCATACACATGACATCAAGTACTAGTACATGAAATTAACTTAATGAACTTCCCAAATAGTAATTTATATATAAGAATTAAACAATCTTCTATGTCTTTCATGGCTGCCGAAAATTGCAATTTACCAATGCCTTCAATAATTCTTCAAACCACAATTCTAAAGCTTAATTCACAACTTACACATGAAATTGAATTCCTAACCTCACAATTTACTTTAATCCCCACTAATTCTCATCAATTAACATCAATTATAAGTGAGAATAATCTGCTCACCTTTCCTTTCCATGGCTGCCAAAAGTTACACCCAACAATTACTCAAGTAATTCTTTCAAATTTTCAACCAAAATACTACCCATAATCTCAACACAAGTTTTCATTAAGCAAGGGAAGAAAATGGACACTTATCTCTTGTTGGAGCTTGCTAAAACTTCTTCAAATCCTTCCCTTTTTACTCCCAATATGCTGCCCAAGATGTTTAGTCCAACTTTAGTAAAGAAATCTACAAAGAAAATGGCTTGATCATGGTGGACTGGAGCTCATGCATGGTGGCCGGCCATGGTGACTTTAGGAACTTGAATTCAGCAAGGAGAAGAAAATGGGAAGAAGAAGATGAAAGTGGCTGTATTCTTGTCCCAATTGCTTATATAGGTGGCCCAAGATGAGAGTTAGTAGAGCACTTAGGAATAATTTAATGTTTAATTAATTAAAGTTTCATTATTTGCACATTTACCTCATTTCTTTCACTATTTATATAATGTACCCCATTTTAATTTTTCATGACATTTTCAAAGTGTGCTATCACTCATTTTTAATTAAAATTGAGGTCAAAAGGCAACTCTAGGTGTCAAATGACCAAAATGCCCCTCTTCGGGTTGCATTCCCGATTTTTCAGTAACACCATTTTTTATCGGTTTCTTGAATTTTTTTTTATTTTTTTTTTGTACTAATTCTTTAATTTTTTTTTGAAATTTATAATGTCAATTATACTTTAATAAGTCTTTAATTATGTTTGAAAACTTAATTCCGAGGGTTCCCCGCGGTCCCGGGGTTAGCTATTGCCTGCGCCGTAACTTCCCGGTGCGGTCACCCATCACTTCAGTATCGGCTCGTTTAACTTAGTTTCACTTTCTCTCTTTTATTTTTCCTTAAATTTTCTTGTATTTTCTTTTTATTTATTTCATCATTTTATGGTTGTTTATTATCACTGAAGTGTAGTTCCAGACATCCTGACTTGTCCGGACCGACATTAGGTCATCGGAGTAGTCGAATGTACGGACTACGTAAAGTGAGGGCGTTACAATTCTTCCCCTCTAAATGAAAATTTCATCCTTGAAATTTATCGGATTCATATAACTGATATCGTTATCTCATAATTTTACTTACTCTCCCATCATTGTGTCCTTTGCCTTTTGTGTTTCCACTCATGAAATTCTCTTATTCATTAGTTCCTTGATTTCTCATGCTAGAATCCTTACTAGTCCTTCTGTCTCCTTTACTTACTCCAACCCTGTTAACTTGCCCTTGTCTAGGTATTCTACGTTTATCTCACATAAATGTCTCAAATGCCTAAATCATTTCTTTCTGACAAAAATATCAAAATAACTATAGACTCCATATCGAGGTCTAGATATGTTCGTCCTCAAGGTATTCTTTTTAATTTATAGTCATACTAAAACCTCTAATTTTATAGTACTTCCTATCGTATCGGTAGCTCACATTAGTGTAACCAAGTCACTGATTAATAGTGACCTTTCGATATGTTAGTTTTAAAGCTTTCAATTTCTAACTAAAATTTTCACATTTATTTCCTGTAATAGTACTCTTCTGTACCAAATCAAAGACTACTTACAAACATCCTTATCTTGGTGTACCATGAGGAAGCACGTAGCTCTACGCAACAATCCCATGTCGGTACTGTAATCTGTAGCTTACAATACAAACATCGAGAACATTACATAGTCACTACGTTATAACCTCATGGACTAGGTTTTCTAGCATCTTATCTTTCTCGAATCCATTAATATCCGAAACCTATTCTGATTACAATATCCATTGACAATTACTAACAGTAACATCTTTGCCCTCGTCTAGAGCAATTCTATTAATGTAATTTACTTTTAGGTAACTGACAATTTTTTTTTTTTAAATTAATGTCAATCATACTTGTTATCGTAGTTTTGATCCTAAAGGACTAGTCACTAATACATCAAAATTTATTCCCATGTAAAGGAATAGCAACAAAACATATAATTCTAACACTAACATACAAATAAGTAATGCTGGGATCAAATAATAACTCATTGTTTCTTTCAAAAATTAAGAACTTACCAGCAGCTACATCCAAAGTTTATATTCTTTCCCCTTGACGCATAGTGGATGCTCTAACTGATGCACTACTATGTTCATGTTGATTCACTGTATTATGATTATGAGGAGTACCAACTCTATTTCTATCTCGACCTTTAATGACTGTCTGTGAACTTTAGAGAGCAGATCGAGGTGCTCTAGTACAATCTTTAACAAAGTGTCCAAGCTTTCCACAATTGTAACAGGCTCTAGTGGCCTTACAACAAATACCCCCGTGTAACTTGCCACAAACATGGCAGATACGGGCAGAATAAGCACTTCTGATTGTTCGACGACTATATCTTGGTGGTCTCTACCCCGATGATCTGCCTCTATCATATCCCTGAGCTCGGGGCTCCTCAAATTCTTTTCTCTTCCCCAAATTACTGCTCGAGCTCCGACCCATAGGTTTCTCCCTCTTCTCAATTTCACACTGCCCTTGTGGGGGTGGGGTTTGTGCTTGAGCTTGAGCTGACAGAGTATCAGCCATTTATTGAAAGAAAGTGGCCATTTGCTAGGCTATTTGTGCAGTAATTTGTACAGGTGAAATTGGTACAGTCGGGCCTTCGACACTCTGCGGAGCTGGGGCCTCACCTTGTACTTCCGCCGTCATAGACTGTTCTATTGTCTCATTCTTCTCTTCCATATCTTTTCACAGGATTTTCTATTTCCTGTACAACCAACACAAGGAGATTTCTCGCCATTAGTTCATATTTATGATATAAATGTACTATATGTATCAAATATTTGAGCAGTTGTATTTACCGACAAAATTAATTCAATTTCACAATTCAAAATTTACTTTAAAACCTTTGCTCTGATACCACTAAACATGTCACACCCTACTCCTCCGTAAGATGTAACATGATCCTGTAGTACACCTAATGAATTACCGTACTTTGCCTACCGGTAACCCTTTAAATATACTACAAGGAATTTTAAATTAATTTTTGTGAAATTTAAATAGTGGTGGGAATGTTGAATATTTCTTAAAAAGCCTTTAAGTGAAATTTTGGTTATGGATTAAAATATGGTGTTATAAAAATTTTTCAAAATTTTGGCCGAATGCCGGCTGTATTTTGAGAAAACAGTTCTTCAAACCTGAAAAGGAAAATACTCCCAATATAATTTCTCAAATATAACTCCAATAAACTTTAGTTCATCTCACAATTCAAATCTCAATAATCAAATCAATTCATTTTCAAACCAACCTCATCATAAAAGAAACATTTCATTGATTAGAAGACTCAAAAATTAATATTTCAAAACTATACAGGTAAATGAAATCTCAAATTTACATTACAATAATTTACATTTAATTACATACCAAAATATTTTACAAGAGTTTTTATACAACTGCTTAAATAATTTACATACAAATTATTACATGCATAAATCAAACCTATGTACATGGGTATAACTATTATATACCTGGAGCTAATCTGAATATGTCTTCAAGGCGCAGCTACAGGAATTCTCACTCAGTTGCTCTATTCTTACTTTCACCTGCGACAACATACAAAGCTATTACTGAGTGGTGAACTCAGTGGTGCACAACTATAACTTAAAACATAGTACAATATACCTTAGCAAAATTACAGCAAATAATTTGAAAATCTGGATACTCATAAAATTTCCAAAATCAAAATATTCATTGCCAATAATATAAATCATTTGTATAAAATGACTTTGATCACGAAATTCAATTTATCAAATCACAACTAAACATTTAAGGTAATTCCATCAATTTATGGAAATAAAGATTATTTCCAATAAAATCAATTATGCATAAATCCCATTTCAAATCGAAATGCTTTACTATTGAAAAACCATTCTTTATCTTACTAACTATGCAAGACTAATCCGAAAGGGCCATCTTCGAGGTGATTCTAACTCTCTATGGTCGGCGAGGTCGAATCATCGTGCACAGTACACATCACAATAATGAAACTTCCAAAAGGGCCATAACAAAAAAAAAAACTTAGATCGAACCTCTAATAAGAGGAGAATCTAAGCCTGTGCACGTACCATGGTAATCAAAATAAAGTTAACTCCATTGTCTCCTCAACAAATGAGAGAGATGAGTAATAACCTAGTCAAGCATCTATAGTGAGATATAAAACAATATCATCAATCTCTTTGTCCTTTTTGTGAGCATAAATCACAATACAATTCAATTCAAAGTCAATTTCAATATCCAATAATTTTTACGCTCATCACAATTCAAAACATATTTTATCATAATTTTTTGAAAACTAATTTATTCAATCCACAACAATGCTCAATAATTCTTGAAATACCATTTCACAAAGCTAAATTCATGCAAACTATAACAATTTCAATAATCATTGAATTAAATCCAATACTTGATAAACATAATACATAAGGAAAATATGTCATTTAATTATATGAAATTTTCAGAACAAAATTAATTAAAAACTAGTTGTGCACAAACCTCTGATGAGTCACCTCTTGGCCTTGACTCAGTTGGTATTTTCCCTTCCCAGTGTCTTTTCTAACTGAAATACATAATTTAAAGTGTTTCAGTACTCATTTAAATTATTTCTAATAATAAGGTTCAATAATTAAATTTTATTAATACTATTCCTTTCATTAGTCAACCTATAATGTTGACCTTTAATGCACACTAGGTGAATTAGTTTTAATGTCACTAATATGTTCCATTTTTCATTCCTCACATGTTGACATATGTTGCCAATTTCATTTCAAAGCTTATTTCATTTTATTGCAATTATTCAGATTTTATGGCCAATGTTTACTATCTATTGGACTAAGCTACAGTGTAAATTTAGCAGATTTCTCTTCATTAAATTATTTCTCATTGTGTCTTCTTTAATTTCCTTTTTGAATCACTCCATTTGGAGTTGTATAGCTCAAGTTATGGTCAATTAACCATAACTAGGTCAAATCTAAATTTTAGTTTCTTTTTTAGGCATTTTCGGTTGTGAATTTACTAATTTATTTGGACTGTTTGTAATCACATTGAGGTCTAGCATTCTTTATAAGTATTATTGTCCTATGTCTTAGGGACAACTAGAAATTTTGCTTACCATTTTTCAAGTCTTATAGAATTCTTTATAGACAAATTGTTAACTTGGACTCAAAGGTCCTATATTGGCATGGTCCTCAATTAGGTCAATGGCTTTGACCTTAAATTCTGATGTTATACATTTATAATTTGAGGAAGTTGTCTAAAACAAAGTTTTAGGTCTCTTTCTTAGCTTTCTAGATTGGTATGACTCATTACATTGGGAGATTTCTTGTGGGAGATATGCCTATTTGAATTTTCTGGACTTAATGGTCAATTGTACCAATTCCAGATTTTATATATGAACTTGATCAAACTAATTGACCTATTTCTCTTGATTTTTGGGTTTTGGTCAAAATACCAATATTGCAGATCTATGTCTTATTAAAATTTTGGGACTGATTTCAAAGTCAGTTTAGGTCATTTTTAAGTCAAAGTCAATTCGGCTAGTTTTTGTAACCCAAATTTGGCGATCATTTTGACTTGGTAATTGGCATTTCTGGGCTTGGTGGTCTTCACCAAAGTTGTAGCCCTATATCTAAGCTTTCCAACGGTATAAATTTTAGGTCATTTGGACCTGTTTTGAGTGAGTTATGGCCAAAAGACTGATTACTATTCATATGGTCAAATTCTGGGTTCTTATGTTATGCTAATCCAGATTTGGTCATTCTTTTAGGTCACTTCTAGGCAGAAATTTGGCATGACCTATGCATGAAAGTTGGCCTATTTTATGTATACTTTTGCCTCCAATTAGCCTCATACCAATTGGGGTCACACAAATTCACTTATAACCTAAAATGCATACTGCCCTTACTAACCATACTTTGCATTGAAAATTGGCAATTCTAATGGACATCATTCACATTGCATTTAGGTCAATTGTCCAATAACAACTCAATTGTTCAATATCCAGCAACACTTAATTGTTCAGGTGTCAAGCAATATACATTTACTCAATCCCAATCCTATTAGGTCAATTGTTTAACCAATCATAAAATTCTCAAATAACCAAATCAAAACCTAAATTCAACTAATCAAAATCAACCATAGACATGACATCAAGTACTAGTACACGAAATTAACTTAATGAACTTCCCAAATAGTAATTTACATATAAGAATTAAACAATCTCTATGTCTTTCATGGCTGCCGAAAATTGCAATTTACCAATGCCTTCAATAATTCTTCAAACCACAATTCTAAAGCTTAATTCATAACTTACACATGAAATTGAATTCCTAACCTTACAATTTACTTTAATCCCCACTAATTCTCATCAATTAACATCAATTATAAGTGAGAATAATCTGCTCACCTTTCCTTTCCATGGCTGCCAAAAGTTACACCCAATAATTACTCAAGTAATTCTTTTAAATTTTCAACCAAAATACTACCCACAACCTCAACACAAGTTTTAATTAAGCAAGGAAAAAAAATGGACACTTACCTCTTATTGGAGCTTGCTAAAACTTCTTCAAATCCTTCCCTTTTTACTCCCAATATGTTGCCTAAGATGTTTAGTCCAACTTTAGTAAAGAAATCTACAAAGAAAATGGCTTGATCATGGTGGAGTGGAGCTCATGCATGGTGGCTGGCCTTGGTGACTTTAGGGACTTGAATTCTGCAAGGAGAAGCAAATGGGAAGAAGAAGATGAAAGTGGCTGTATTCTTGTCCCAATTGCTTATATAGGTGGCCCAAGATGAGAGTTAGTGGAGCACTTAGGAATAATTTAATGTTAAATTAATTAAAGTTTCATTATTTGCACATTTATCTCATTTCTTTCACTATTTATATAATGTACCACATTTTAATTTTTCATGACATTTTCAAAGTGTGCTATCACTCATTTTTAATTGACATTGAGGTCAAAAGGAAAATCTAGGTGTTAAATGACCAAAATGCCCCTCTTTGGGTTGCATTCCCGATTTTTCGGTAACACTAATTTTTATCGGTTTCTTGAATTTTTTTTTTTTGTTTTTCTTTGTACTAATTCTTTAATTTTCTTTGAAATTTCTAATGTCAATTATGTTTCAATAGGTCTTTAATTATGTCTGGAAACTTAATTCTGAGGGTTCCCCGCTGTCCCAAGGTTAGCTATTGCCTGCGCCGTAACTTCTCGGTGCGGTCACCCATCGCTTTGGTATCGGCTCATTTAACTTGGTTTCACTTTCTCTCTTTTATTTTTCTTAAATTTTTCTTGTATTTTCTTTTTATTTATTTCATCATTTTATGCCTGTTTATTATCACTGAAGTGTAGTTTCGACATCCTGACTTTTCCAGACCGACATTAGGTCACCTAAGTAGTCGAATGTACGGACTATGTAAAGTGAGGGCGTTACAATTTGAGTTTGTGTTCTACATGAAAGTTGTTTTACATTGCCTCATCTTTCCATTGATATAAATTTTAGGTCAATTAGACCTTTCTACACTGAGTTATGACCAAATGAATGAACACTGTTCATTTAGTCATTTTGCCCAGGCAGAATTGGTGCTACCTAGATTTGGTCAATTTTTAGGGCCACTTAGTTTGGTTTTCTGGGACAGGTTCCTTCACCAAAGTTATTGCATTTTATGTCTAGTTTAACCTTCAATTGGCCTTACACCAATTGGAGTTACATAACTTGAGTTATAACCCCAAGAGCACACTAGACTCAAAGGGTCCAGAATGCACACTTAAGGCAATCTAATTCTTTACATTAGTTAATATCACCAATCACTCCATTTTCAATTCAAACTACACCAAATGGTCACTAAATGACCATTACAACATCATTTTGTGTTCAATTGCATCTACCCCCATATTTGAGTTTCAAACCCTAGCCCTAAAATTCCAAAGTTTCAAATGCTTGCACTAAACTCATAAATTAATGTTTTAAGTGATACATTCATATCAAGGGCAGCCTATTCACTAATTTAAATCAAAGAAATTCATCACAACCCTAAGATAACCATGGCTGCCAAAATTGGTAGAAATTCTTCATGTAAATTTTGTTTCATTCTACTAAATTTTCTCACTCAATTCCTACTCCACATAAGGTATACACAAAATTTTTTTGAAGGAATTGGCACTAACCTCTTTGCAACCAAACTTGGTCTTGTGAAACTTCAAGAATTCCTTCAATTCTTGGCTACCATACTCTTAAAGAGGAGCTAAGGAGTATTTTTAGTATTGGGGCCTTAGGGTTTTGGGCAAGAAATAAGGAGATATGAGCTTGAAGATGGAGAAAAAAAAAATGCAGGGCTAGGGAGAGTTGGTTCGGCCAGCAGTAATTTGAAGAAGAAGATGGGATTTTTTTTTTTATTGTAAGTCTTTTTCTTGTGTCTTTTATGCTTAAGCTTGTTAGAATTTGATTGGTCAACACATTTTTAATTACATCATTCATGATGTCATTATGTAAATTTAAATTTTCATTTGTTTTATTTTCTTTCTTTTCTCTACTTATTTTTAGTTAAATTTTCTTCAATATTTATTCATATTTTATGTCATATAATTTATTTACTAAACTAGACAAGTTGGTCAAAAATCATCTCTGAAGATGAAATGACCAAAATGCCCTCCATTTAGCTTATTGAGCCAAAATCGTCTATACGGATTGATAAAATTCCAGAAGCATTTTCTTGGCATTCTAATGCCATCGAAACCTCAATGACTCTTCCCTAGAGTCCCAAAAATTATTTCATGAATTTTCTCCCGGGTTTAGGGCTCCTAGTTGCGAAGACCGCAACTTCCCACTAGGTTACCCATTGCTAGGGCACCGGCTCATTTAACTTGGTTGTATTTTATTTCTAAAATTTTTCTTAGATTTTTCTTACTATTATTTGAGTTATTTATGATTCCTCACTCTAGTCTAAATATTTTTGTAAATATTCTAGCTATCCGGATTGACACCGGTCACCTGAACAGTAGAATGTACGAAATGGCTACAATGAGGGTGTTACAGGCAGAGTTCGCATACAATAATAGCTATAAAGCTAGCATTCAAATGGCTCCGTATGAAGTACTGTATGGGAGCAAGTGCAGAACACCAGTGTGTTGGACTGAATTGGGTAAAGATAAACTCATGGGACTAGACCTGGTGAAACAGACTGAGGAGAAAGTGAAGTTAATAAAAGCAAATTTGAAGGTTACCTCAGATAGATAGAAATCTTATGCCGACTTAAAGAGAAAAGAGATAGAATATGTAGTTGGCGACAAAGTATTCCTCAAAGTGTCACCGTGGAAGAAAGTATTGAGGTTTGGAAGAAAGGGTAAGTTAAGCCCTAGGTTCATTGGCCCATATGAAGTTATTGAGCGTATGAGTCCAGTGACCTACAGGCTAGCTTTACCACTAGAGCTGGACAAGATCCACAATGTGTTTCATGTGCCCATGTTGAGAAGGTACAAATTAGACCCTGCACATGTCATTTCCATGGAAGAAATTGAAATTCAACCGAAATTGACATATGAAGAAGAACCAATCAGGATCCTGGCTCGAAAAGTGAAAGAACTGATAAATAAATAGATTCCACTAGTAAAAGTGCTTTGGAGGCACCACAATACTGAGGAGGCAACCTAGGAAAGTGAAGAGACGATGAGGCAACAGTTCCCTCAACTATTTGCATCAGGTAAATTTTGAGGACGAAATTTTTATTAGAGGAAAAGAGTTATAATACCCTCACTTTAGCTAGTCTGTACATTCTACTATTCCGATGACCAATGTCTGTCCGGATAGCTAGAATGTCTGAAATTTTATTTAGACTAAAGTGAGGAGTCATAAATAATTCAAATAATGATAAGAAAATTAAGGAAAAATTTTAGAAATAAAATACAACAAATTTAAATGAGCTGGTAATCTGGCGATGGGTGACCTAATGTGAAGCGACTGTAAAGACAGTTGTTGACCGTAAACCCATAGGGAAGCCCAGTGAATTAATTTTTGGGACTGCAGTGAAGAGTTATTGAGCTTTCGATAGCAACAGAATGCCAATAAAATGCTCAGAGAATTTTCTAAATCGGTACAGAAAAGTTTGGTCCATTAAGCAAAATGAAGGGCATTTTGGTCATTTCACCTTCAAAGATGATTTTTGGCAAACTTGTCCAATTAAGTAAATAATTTATATGATATAAAATACGAATAAATATTACTAAAAATTAAATTAAAAATGAGTAGGAAAGAAAAGAAAAGAAAAGAAAATAAAATGCAAATTATGACATCATCATGATGTCATTAAAAACTCTCCACCAATCACCATTAGGCAACCACTTAATAAACTAATAAAAAGAGATAAATGAGACAAAAAAAAAAGACAAAAACAAATCTACTTCATCTTCCCCAAAACCAGCTGAACCAGTCCCCCTTGGTGTTCCACCATTAATCTTCCAACCAAAGCTCCAAATCCCACTTAATTTCACCATAAACCCTCTTACAGCCTTCATTAAAATTTATCCTTGAACCTAGAGCAAGATAAAGACAGCAAAAAGGAAAGAAACTAAGAGGTTTAGGAAAACTCTAATTGAGGTTAGTGCCATATTTCTTACTCTTTTTCCCTTTTAATCATGAATTTAAGTTAAGTTAGGTTAGAAATTGATGAAAAATGAATTAAATATGCATAATTGTGTTTCATGGAATTTCGGCCAGCCTTATGGAAGTGAGAGTTTGAGGGTTTTGATGGATTTAAAAAGGTCTAGAAAGGGTGTTAGAGGTGTAAATACCAATTGATAGTGGTTAGTATGCCAAATTGATTTGTGTTCCATGAAAGTTGAATTGGAGCTAGGGTTATGAAATTTCAATTTGGGGGTTTTGCCAAATTATGGTTAAATTAGTATTCTTAAGGTCAATTAGTTACCTTTTGATATTAATTAACCTAAAAACTGAATTAATTGTCACATGAAATTATGAGTTGAACATGTTGCCCTCATGCTGGAATTTTTGGACTTGGAGTCCAGAGTGTGTTTGGGCAGCCCTAATTGGAATTGTGTGACTTCAATTGTCACACCCTACCCCTCTGTAAGGCATGACATGATCCCGTAGTATACCTAATGAATTATCAACTCCGTCAACTGATAACCCATTAAATACACTACAAGGGATTTTAAAAACTTTTCTTACTTCTTTCACAGTGGTGAGCACTATTTACAGGTGTTAAAAACTTTTGTGAACTGAAGTGATAGAACTAACACATTTGACTTATTTGGAATTTCTGTAAAAAATTTTGGCAGAGTGCCATCTGTATTTTGGATAAAACAGTTCTTTAGAAAACCTGTAAAAAGCACTTCAATATTTTTCCCAATGTCAACTCCAACAAAATTCAACACAATATTTTTCTCAACTCAATCCACAACAATTTTTCAGTATTTTCAAAGGATGAGATAAAAGAATTATAATACAATTTTTACAAGTCAAAATAACTCATAATTCACTTTACAACTTCAATGTACAATTTTAATTTACAACTGCTCAAATAATTTACATACATATTACTACATGCATACATCAGACCTATGTACATGGGTATACCTATAATATACTGAGTCGGTCCGAAAGTGTCTTCAAAGAAACTTACTCATCGCTCTATGCTCTTCTTACTGCGATAAAGATACAAAGCTATCGCTGAGTGGTGAACTCAGTGGTGCACAACTATAATTTAAAACATAGTACAATATACATTGACAAAATTTACAGTAAATAATTTGGAAATCTGAATACTCATCAAATTCCAAAACTCAAAATATTCATTTCCAATAATGTAAATCATTTGTATAAAATGACTTTGATCACGACATTCAATTTATCAAATCATGACTAACCATTTAAGTAATTCCAACAAAATCAATTATACATAAACCATAATTGAAATCACAATTCTTTACCATTCAAAAGCCATTCTGTATCTCAAAAATCATTATGTATCTCAAAAATGAATCTTTATCTCAAAAACATGTTGTATCTCAAAAACCACGCTGTAGCTCAAAAACCATGCTGTATCTCACAAATCATTCTTTATCTCACTAACTATGCAAGACTAATCCGATAGGGCCATCTTCGATGTGATTCTAACTCCCTATGGTCGGGGAGGTCGAATCAGATTCTAACTCCCTATGGTCGAGGAGGTCGAATCATCGTGCACAGTACCATCACAATAATGAATCTTCCGCAAGGGCCATAACGATACAATAACTTAGATCTAACCTCAAATCAGAGGAAAATCTAAGCCTATGCACGTACCATGGTAATCAAAACACAACTAACTCCATTGTCTTCTCAACAAATGAGAGAGACGGGTAATAACCTAGTCAAGCATCTATAGTGAGATATAAAATAATATCACAATCCTTTTAGTGAGCATAAATCACAATATAATTTGATTCAAAGTCAATTTCAATATCCAATAATTTTTATGCTCATCACAATTCAATCATAAATTTGCATTTTTCCATGAAAATTACCATCACAATTCAAAACATGTTCTATCACAATTTTTCAAAACATAATTTATTCAATCTAGAACAATCCTTAATACTTGTGGAAATACCATTTTACAAAGCTAAATTCATACATACTATAAGAATTTCAATAATTATTGAATTAAATCCAATGCTTGTTAAACATAATACATAAGAAAAATATGTCATTTAATCATATGAAATATTCAAAACAAAATCAGTTAAAAACTAGTTGTGCACAAACACAATTTAAAACAATAACATACAATTAATCATATGAAATATTATTCAGAGCAAAATCAGTTGAAAACTAGTTGTGCACAAACCTCTGATAACTGTCTTTTGGTCTGGACTCAGTGTTTCCTTCCCTTTTCCTGAGTCTTTGGTAACTGAGAAACACAATTTGAAGTGTTTCAGTACTCAATTAAATTATCTCTAACGATAATATTCGATAAGTAATTCACTGAATACCTTTCTTTGCTTAATCAACCCATATATTGACCCTTGATGCGTTCTAGGTAAATTAGGTTTTGACGTTATTAATATATCACATTCGATAATGTTTTAGGGTTGGTATGTGTTACCAAACTCATTTCTATGTATATTGCATTTTCTTGCATTTCATTGCAAATTGCTGGATTCCGGAATACTAGTTTGACCTAGCCGTACGACCTAGTTCCCTCGGTTTTCGGGTTTCAGTCAAAACTACAAACTTGTAGATCTATGTCTTATGGAACGCGGGGCAAAATTTTAGGTCATTCTGAGTTATGTAGACCAAGTTATGGTCATTATACTATTGCTGGTCAAATGGCATCAAATTAGGTCAATTTTAGGTCAATTTGGTCAACTCTGGTTCGGCCAGTTTTTGGACCCGAACTTGTGCAAGCTTTTTGACTTGCTTCTTATCATTTCGGGGCTTTGGTGTCTTCATAAGACTTGTAGGTATGGGTCTTAAATATTCATGGTTAAAATTTCAGGTCAATTGGACCTGTTTTGAGTAAGTTATGGCCTAAACACTAACTGCTGCCCAATTGGTCAATTTTCAGGTCTCAATTGCACCTAATCCGAATTGGTCATTTTTTTATGTCACCTTGCAAGCAGAATTTTGGTATGCTTTCTCAATGAAAGTTGGCACATTTTGTGCCTAGTTTCACCTCCAATTGGTCTCATACCAATTGAGGTTACACATTTAAAGTTATTGACTAAAATGCATACTGCCCTTAACTACCTTACTTAAACATACATCAATTACACACTTACATTACTATATGTCCACTTCCCTTGCCATTTCTGTTTTGGTTCATTACCAAAACCATATTTTACTTTACATTAACATCACTTTGGGTAGATTACAAACATCCTTAATACACCAATTAAAACTCAAATTTACAAAGTCTAAGTACAATCACATATACACCTAAACATTACAAATTCTTACATACACTTTACACAATCACTCTATATACATATCCATCAATCCTCAATGTCAATATTCTGCCAATACCTTCATGAACACATACATTTATCCAAGAGTTCCAAGGCTGCCGAAAATGTTCCTCAATACCAAAGTATCCTACAATTCATCAATTTCCATTCCAAGTGCAAAATCACTATATACATATGGAATAATTTACTAGGATATTAAATCACCATAACCAACATAATTTCTCATCAAATATATGCACAAATATTATATCAAATACATAGCTCCATGGCTGTCCAAAATGAACACATCAATAACTTCTCAAACTTGAAAATTTTCTTCACAAATCCAACACCCATAACATGTACACAAAGTTTAACAAAGCAATCTTCAAAAATGTAAACTTACCTCATATGTGTGACCCTTGCTGCCCTTGACAACTCCACTATTTCCTCTCCTAATGGCTGCCCAAGGATTGTTCTTGATCTGAGGATAAACTTTCATGAAGGGACTTGTTGGATTTATGGCATGAAAGTGAAGATTGGAGTTCATGCATGGAGCTTGGAAGCTTTGGCCATGGAGTTCTTCTTGGAGGCTCACGGCTGAATTTTTGAGGTCGAAGAAGGAAATGAATCTGCTGTCCAAATGCAGATTAAGTGGTCCACTTTAGGTGTGAGTGGAGCACTAAGTGGAAAGATAACGTTAATTTATTCAAAAGTTTCAATTTCCCACATTTAACTCCCCATTTTTGCTATTTACATTAGGTACCCCTAAATTAATTTTTCATTATATTTTCCAAGTGTAATATTATTTATTTTTGATGGACATTTAGGTCAAAAGACAATTCGGGATGTCAAATGACCATAATACCCCTGTTCGGGTTGCATTCCCAATTTTTCGGTAACACCGGGTTTTGTCTGTTTTTCGATTTCTCACTTTTCTTTGTACTAATTATTTAATTTTTCTTTGATATTTCTAATGATATTTATACTTCAATAAGGGTATATTTAAGTCCTAAAAATATTTTCCAGGGTTCCCTGCAGTCCAGGGCTAGTCAACGGTCCACGCCGTGACTTCCCGGTGCGGTCACCCATCGCTAGGGTTCCCGGCTCGCTTAACTTGGTTACATTTCTTTGCTATTATTTTTCCTTTGTTTTTCTTGTATTTTCTTTTCTTGTATTTCATTATTTTATGTCTCCTTACTCATTTTGAAGTGTAGTTCTAGGCATCCTAGCTGTCCGGACAGCACTGGTCACCGGAACAGTAGAACGCACTACCGAACATAGGGGTGTTACAATTCTCCCCCCCTTAAATAAATTTCGCCTTGAAATTTTACCTTGCATTAATCTCTGATCAGCTGTGGGTGCTGTCTCCTCATATCCTCTTCACGTTCCCAAGTAGCTTCCTGGCCTGAATGATGGCTCCACAGCACTTTAACCAGGTGTATATGTTTGTTTCTCAGCTGCTTCACCTCATAAGCCAGAATTTCTATGGGTTCTTCCTCATATGAGAGGTCTAGATTTACTTCAATCTCTTCAACTGATAGTACATGAGATGGGTCGGATCTATACCTCCTTAACATGGACACATGGAAGACATTGTGTATCCTTGCTAGCTCTAGAGGTAATGCCAACCGATATGCCAAAGGACCCACTCTTTCCAGAACCTCATATGGTCCGATGAAACGAGGACTCAGTTTCCCCTTTCTGCCAAATCTCATAATTCTCTTCCAAGGAGAAACTTTGAGGAATACCTTATCACCCACTACGTACTCAATATCTCTTCTTTTCAGATCAACATAGGACTTCTGACGGTCTGATGCAGCCTTGAGTCTATCTCTAATCAATCTGATCTTTTCCTCTGTCTGCTGAACAATTTCTGGCCCAATCATCTTCCTTTCACCTACTTCATCCCAACATAGGGGAGTTCTGCACTTCCTATCATACAAAGCTTCATATGGAGGCATCCCAATGCTTGATTGGTAGCTGTTGTTATAAGAAAACTCAATCAAAGGCAAGTGTGTATCCCAACTACCTTCAAATTCAATTACACAAGCCCGTAGCATATCCTCCAATATCTGAATTACCCTTTCAGACTGGCCATCTGTCTGTGTGTGGAATGCTGTGCTGAAGTTCAATCTAGTTCTTAGGGCTCTCTGAAGACTAACCCAGAATCTAGAAGTGAACCTAGGATCCCTGTCAGACACAATTGATACTGGCACTCCATGCAATTTTACAATCTCATATATGTACAATCTGGCCAATCTTTCCAGGCTATAGTCCATTCGAACTGGCAAAGAGTGATTAGACTTGGTTAGTCTGTCAACTATAACCCATACTGCATCATGACTATTCTGTGTCCTCGGAAATCTCATCACAAAATCCATAGTTATCCGTTCTCTTACTATGTTTCATAGGGTGCTATTTGTATGCTAGCTCGATACTTATTATTATATACAAATTCTGTTAGTGGGATGCATCTGTCTCATATCTCTCGGATTCAAGGACAGAAGTTCTCAGTATATTCTCAAGGGTTTATTCCATTTTACAGGTTATTATTATCATTTCATTTCATTATTTATAGGAACTCAATGAGTTTCCGAATTTACCTGAATTACTTGTTTCAATTGTCCATCTGTCTGAGGATGATACGTTGTACTGATATCTCTAAGCTTATAGCAATTACTGTGGTACAGGTAGTTCACATTATTGTAACCGAGTTATTGACTCCAGCTACCTTACAAGTGTAGTCTTTCGACAGGCTAGTTCTGAAGTTTTAAATTTTTGGCTAAAATTTTCACATTTATTTCCAGTAATGGTACCCTATTCGGGTGCAACTGTATCAATTTATAGATTACTTACAAATATTCTTACTTATTGTACCACGAGGAAGCACGTAGCTCTACACAATAATCCCGTGTCAGTACTGTAATCTGCAGCTTACAATACAAACATCGAGAACATTATATAGTCACTACGTTATAACCTCATGGACTAGGTTTTCTAACATCTTATCTTTCTCGAATCCACTAATATCCCAAACCGATTCTGATTACAATATCCATTACCTATCACTAACAGTAACATCTTTGCCCTCATCTAGAGCAATTCTATTACTGTAACTTACTTTTAGGTCCTCTTGCCTTACATTAAGTAGGCTTGCTAATTAGGTTTATAATTTATGGTATGTTAGAAAATACTTTTAGCTAACAATTCTTCCAAAATTAATGTCAATCATACTTGTTATTATAGTTATTATCCTAAAGGACTAGTCACTAATACATCAAAATTCGTTTCCATATAAAGGAATAATAACAGAACATATAGTTCTGACACTAACACACAACTAAGTAGTGCTGGGATCAAATAATAACTAATTGTTTCTTTCAAAAATTAAGAACTTACCAGCAGCTACATCTGAAGTTTCTGCTCCTTTTACTTGGCGCATAGTGGACTCTCCGACTGGTGCGCTACTATATTCGGGTTGATTCACTGTGTTATAGTGGTGAGGAGTACCAACTCTATTTCTATCTTGACTCTGACTGACGGTCTGTGAACTCCGGAGAGCAAATCGAGGTGTTTTAGCACAATCTTTAGCAAAGTGTCCAAGTTTTCCACAATTGTAGCAGGCTCCAGAGGCCTTATAGCATATCCCACCATGATATCTTCCACAAGTTTCACATTGGCGGGGAGGGTAGGAACTTCTAGTTGTTCGACGACTAGATCTTAGTGGTCTCTGCCCCGATGATCCGCCTCTATCATATTTCTGAGCTCGGGTTTTCTCAAATTCTTTTCTCTTCCCCAAATTACTGTTCGAACTTTGACCCATAGGTTTCTCCCTCTTTTCCATTTCACACTGCCCTTGTGGGGGTTGGGTTTGTACTTGGGCTTGGTGTGATTATCACCATTTGTTGAAAGAAAGTGGCCATTTGTGGGCCATTTGTGCAAGAATTTGTACCGGTAAAACTAGTACAATCGGGCCTTCGACATTTTGTGGAGTGGGCCTCAACTTGTTCTTCCGCCATCACTGCATCGTTCTATTGTCTCATTCTTCTCTTCCATTTTTTCACAGAATTTTCTACTCTGCATAACCAACACAAGGAGATTCCTCTCCATTAGTTCACATTTACGATGTAAATGTACTATATGTATCAAACATTTGAGCGATTGTAGTTCGACAAAAGATTTCAAATTCACGATTCAAATTCACTTTAAAACCATTGCTCGATACCACTTAAACATGTCACACCCTACCCTCTGTAAGGCATGACATGATCCCAGTAGTATACCTAATGAATTATCAACTCACAATCGATAACCCATTAAATACACTACAAGGGATTTTAAAAACTTTTCTTACTTCTTTCACAGTGGTGAGCACTATTTACAGGTGTTAAAAGCTTTTGTGAACTGAAGTGATAGAACTAACACATTTGACTTATTTGGAATTTCTGTAAAAAATTTTGGCAGAGTGCCATCTGTATTTTGGATAAAACAGTTCTTTAGAAAACCTGTAAAAAGCACTTCAATATTTTTCCCAATGTCAACTCTAACAAAATTCAACACAATATTTTTCTCTACTCAATCCACAACAATTTTTCAGTATTTTCAAAGGATGAGATAAAAGAAATATAATACAATTTTTACAAGTCAAAATAACTCATAATTCACTTTACAACTTCAATGTACAATTTTAATTTACAACTGATCAAATAATTTACATACATATTATTACATGCATACATCAGACCTATGTACATGGGTATACCTATAATATACCTGGAGCTGGTCTGAAAGTGTCTTCAAAGAAACTTACTCACTGCTCTATGCTCTTCTTACCTGCGACAGCATACAAAGCTATCGCTGAGTGGTGAACTCAGTGGTGCACAACTATAATTTAAAACATAGTACAATATACATTGACAAAATTTACAGTAAATAATTTGGAAATCTGAATACTCATCAAATTCCAAAACTCAAAATATTCATTTCCAATAATGTAAATCATTTGTATAAAATGACTTTGATCACGACATTCAATTTATCAAATCATGACTAACCATTTAAGTAATTCCAACAAAATCAATTATACATAAACCATAATTGAAATCACAATTCTTTACCATTCAAAAGCCATTCTGTATCTCAAAAATCATTATGTATCTCAAAAATGAATCTTTATCTCAAAAACATGTTGTATCTCAAAAACCACACTGTAGCTCAAAAACCATGCTGTATCTCACAAATCATTCTTTATCTCACTAACTATGCAAGACTAATCCGATAGGGCCATCTTCGATGTGATTCTAACTCCCTATGGTCGGGGAGGTCGAATCAGATTCTAACTCCCTATGGTCGAGGAGGTCGAATCATCGTGCACAGTACCATCACAATAATGAATCTTCTGCAAGGGCCATAACGATAAAATAACTTAGATCTAACCTCAAATCAGAGGAAAATCTAAGCCTGTGCACGTACCATGGTAATCAAAACACAACTAACTCCATTGTCTTCTCAACAAATGAGAGAGACAGGTAATAACCTAGTCAAGCATTTATAGTGAGATATAAAACAATATCACAATCCTTTTAGTGAGCATAAATCACAATATAATTTGATTCAAAGTCAATTTCAATATCCAATAATTTTTATGCTCATCACAATTCAATCATAAATTTGCATTTTTCCATGAAAATTACCATCACAATTCAAAACATGTTCTATCACAATTTTTCAAAACATAATTTATTCAATCTAGAACAATCCTTAATACTTGTGGAAATACCATTTTACAAAGCTAAATTCATACATACTATAAGAATTTCAATAATTATTGAATTAAATCCAATGCTTGTTAAACATAATACATAAGAAAAATATGTCATTTAATCATATGAAATATTCAAAACAAAATCAGTTAAAAACTAGTTGTGCACAAACACAATTTAAAACAATAACGTACAATTAATCATATGAAATATTATTCAGAGCAAAATCAGTTGAAAACTAGTTGTGCACAAACCTCTGATAACTGTCTCTTGGTCTGGATTCAGTGTTTCCTTCCCTTTTCCTGAGTCTTTGGTAACTGAGAAACACAATTTGAAGTGTTTCAGTACTCAATTAAATTATCTCTAACGATAATATTCGATAAGTAATTCACTGAATACCTTTCTTTGCTTAATCAACCCATATATTGACCCTCGATGCGTTCTAGGTAAATTAGGTTTTGACGTTATTAATATATCAAATTCGATAATGTTTTAGGGTTGGTACATGTTACCAAACTCATTTCTATGTATATTGCATTTTCTTGCATTTCATTGCAAATTGCTGGATTCCGGAATACTAGTTTGACCTAGCCGGACGACCTAGTTCCCTCGGTTTTCGGGTTTCAGTCAAAACTACAAACTTGTAGATCTATGTCTTATGGAACGCGGGGCAAAATTTTAGGTCATTCTGAGTTATGTAGACCAAGTTATGGCCATTATACTATTGCTGGTCAAATGGCATCAAATTAGGTCAATTTTAGGTCAATTTGGTCAACTCTGGTTCGGCCAGTTTTTGGACCCGAACTTGTGCAAGCTTTTTGACTTGCTTCTGGTCATTTCGGGGCTTTGGTGTCTTCATAAGACTTGTAGGTATGGGTCTTAACTATTCATGGTTAAAATTTCAGGTCAATTGGACCTGTTTTGAGTGAGTTATGGCCTAAACACTAACTGCTGCCCAATTAGTCAATTTTCAGGTCTCAATTGCACCTAATCCGAATTGGTCATTTTTTTATGTCACCTTGCAAGCAGAATTTTGGTATGCTTTCTCAATGAAAGTTGGCACATTTTGTGCCTAGTTTCACCTCCAATTGGTCTCATACCAATTGAGGTTACACATTTAAAGTTATTGACTAAAATGCATACTGCCCTTAACTACCTTACTTAAACATACATCAATTACACACTTACATTACTATATGTCTACTTCCCTTGCCATTTCTGTTTTGGTTCATTACCAAAACCATATTTCACTTTACATTAACATCACTTTGGGTAGATTACAAACATCCTTAATACACCAATTAAAACTCAAATTTACAAAGTCTAAGTACAATTACATATACACCTAAACATTACAAATTCTTACATACACTTTACACAATCACTCTATATACATATCCATCAATCCTCAATGTCAATATTCTGCAAATACCTTCATGAACACATACATTTATCCAAGAGTTCCAAGGCTGCCGAAAATGTTCCTCAATACCAAAGTATCCTACAATTCATCAATTTTCATTCCAAGTGCAAAATCACCATATACATATGGAATAATTTACTAGGATATTAAATCACCATAACCAACATAATTTCTCATCAAATATATGCACAAATATTATATCAAATACATAGCTCCATGGCTGTCCAAAATGAACACATCAATAACTTCTCAAACTTGAAAATTTTCTTCACAAATCCAACACCCATAACATGTACACAAAGTTTAACAAAGCAATCTTCAAAAATGTAAACTTACCTCATATGTGTGACCCTTGCTGCCCTTGACAACTCCACTATTTCCTCTCCTAATGGCTGCCCAAGGATTGTTCTTGATGTGAGGATAAACTTTCATGAAGGGACTTGTTGGATTTATGGCATGAAAGTGAAGATTGGAGTTCATGCATGGAGCTTGGAAGCTTTGGCCATGGAGTTCTTCTTGGAGGCTCACGGCTGAATTTTTGAGGTCGAAGAAGGAAATGAATCTGCTGTCCAAATGCATATTAAGTGGTCTACTTTAGGTGTGAGTGGAGCACTAAGTGGAAAGATAATGTTAATTTATTCAAAAGTTTCAATTTCCCACATTTAACTCCCCATTTTTGCTATTTACATTAGGTACCCTAAATTAATTTTTCATTATATTTTCCAAGTGTAATATTATTTATTTTTGATGGACATTTAGGTCAAAAGACAATTCGGGATGTCAAATGACCATAATACCCCTGTTCGGGTTGCATTCCCAATTTTTCGGTAACACCGGGTTTTGTCTGTTTTTCGATTTCTCACTTTTCTTTGTACTAATTATTTAATTTTTCTTTGATATTTCTAATGATATTTATACTTCAATAAGGGTATATTTAAGTCCTAAAAATATTTTCCAGGGTTCCCTGCAGTCCAGGGCTAGTCAACGGTCCACGCAGTGACTTCCTAAGGTCACCCATCGCTAGGGTTCCCGGCTCGCTTAACTTGGTTACATTTCTTTGCTATTATTTTTCCTTTATTTTTCTTGTATTTTCTTTTCTTGTATTTCATTATTTTATGTCCCCTCACTCATTTTGAAGTGTAGTTCTAGGCATCCTAGCTATCCGGACAGCACTGGTCACCGGAACAATAGAACGCACTATCGAACATAGGGGTGTTACATCAATTGGTGTAAGGCCAATTGAAGGTTAAACTAGACACATAATGGCACAACTTTGATGAAGAAACCCTACCTAGAAAACCCACCTAAGTTGACCTAAAAATCTCTTCAATCCAAGTAACACACAAGTTATCCCTGGAAAATAACCAAATGAACAGTGTTTGTTCAAATAATCATAACTCAAAATAGAAATGTCCAATTGACCTAAATTTTATATCAATGAAAACCTTAGACAATTTATAACAACTTTCATGAAGAACACCAAACCAAATTCTGATCATAACCCATCTGAATTGTTAACCAAAATCAGGGTATCAAAACTGCCAAAACCATTTCTGCCCAGAAATTCTGGGTAGATACCAATCTGGCCACTCTTAAAGAAATTAGCATAACTTGAGCTAGAAAACTCCAAATGGAGTGATTCAAAAAGGAATTAAAGAATAGACAATAAGGAACAACTTTGATGAAGAGACTTTAGTCAAATTTTTATTGTAGCAATGACTAATGGAACAGTAAACATAAGGCATGAAATCCGAAAATTTGAAAAAACTTTAAATGAGTTTTGAAATTGAATTTGCAACAAATGCCAACATGTGTAGAATGCAAAATGTGGTATGTTGGTGTTATTAGAACCAACTTACCTATTGTGTATGAAAAAGTCAACATTTTGGTTAACTAGTAAAATGAATAGTAACCAATGAATATTAAATACAAAGAATGACACATTAAATTTAGTAATATGCCCTAGTATGCCTAGTATAATTGGTTTGGATAGGTTGGCATGCCAAAAAGGGTTCCGATAGTAGTACTACATATGGCATTATACCATTCTATGATTTATGGCTTATGCGGCCATTTCGTGATATTATGGCTTTTAGCCATTTCGACACTATTGTGATACTTGGCCTTGTGCCCGATTATTGTTACGGCTTATCAGCTATTTTGTTGCACACCGGGAGACACTTTGTGATCGATGGTGTGATGGCCCGAGGTACTTGGTACTCAGTGCCTGTTTACCCATTTATTCAGTCCGGTCAGCTGCATAGGTTACTTGGGCAATTATATTAAGTCTTAATAAATTATTGTTAACTAATGTACTAAATTGATAAAATTGTTAACAATTACCAAAAATTTTAGTCCGCATAAAATATTAACAACAAATTGCATAAACATTTATTTTATTTTATTTTATTTTAGTTTGTTTTTATTTTATATTGGGACCACTAAGCAGTATTGCTTAGCGCATTGCTTTTTGCTACGCGTAGATTTTGGAGATAAAGATAAGGAGCCCAGTAGACCACAGGCTAGGTGATTAGTCAGATCTGCAAGGAGTCCACAGTCATCTACACTACAGTGCATTCATGGTAGGACATTAGGTTTCTTTTGTATTTTGATATTTTGTATTTTATAGTAAATATGGATTTTGTCATGTACATTGTAAAGTTATCAAATTTGAAGGTTATGTAAATATTTGTATATTTTGTAAAAAAAATAAAATTTGAGTATTTTTTCATGAATTTGAGATTATTATGATATGCATGACATTATGGAAATTGTTTGAAAATTTGTTGAGAATTGGGCTGATGTTAGGAGTTGTGGGTTGAAAATTTATTGGGAGTGTTTTTAGTAGGTTTTGAAGAAATGTTTTTCCAAATTACAGCCGACACTCTGTCGGATTTTCAGTAAAATTTGCGGTAATTCAAATCTATCAAAATTTAAAATAAAGGACATAAATGATATGAATTTCACATAAAAGGCTATTTAAACCTATAAAATGAATATTTAGAAATTAAAATAAGATAAGATAAGATAAAGTGCTCCGGCATTCTGTGTGACATACCTTGCTCGGCTACATTATAGATGGGTGAGGGGTGTCACATTGTGTTTTAGCCATGGATCAGAAGGTTGAAGAAGATGGTGAAAGTCAGTAGAAAATTCTTCCACATTAGGCCTTTTAACCCCCACTAAGTTAGTGTAATAATATAATAAACAAGGGTTTTTGTTATTTCTAAATAGCCCCACTCATCTCTCTTAAATTGCATTGCATATATTTTCATGTTTTTATGGGGTTTTCAAAATTTTTAATATCACTCATTTTAATGGATATTTAGGTCAAAAGTCAACTTTAGTTGCCAAATGACCAAAATACCCCTCTTCGGGTTATAGTCCCACTTTTTCTGTAATACCGATTGAATTCCCGCTCCAACGGTTCCTTAAATTTTTATACTGTCTATTTTATTTTTATTTTCACCTTTACCAATTAATTAAATTTTCTTTGATATTTTTAATGTCATTTATACATTGGTAAAATTTTAATTAAATCCTGAAAATTATTTTCTAGGGTTCCTCGTGGTCCTGGGGTTGGCAACTGTCTACGCAGTGATTCCCCGGTATGATCTCCTATCGCTAGAACCGCAGCTCATTTAACCTAGTTACATTTCATCTCTTTATTTTTTTTTCTTAATTTTTCTTGCATTTTTTTATCATTTATTTCATCATTTTATGTCTCCTCACTATCATTTAAGTGTAGTTCTAGACATTCTGGCTATCCGAACATACGTTAGTCATCAGAACAGTAAAATGTACGGATCACTCAAAGTGAGGGTGTTACATATGGAGACACCACAACACAAAAAAGGCAACATGGGAGAGCAAGGAGACGATGAGCCAGCAGTTCCCTCAGCTCTTCACATCAATTAAATTTCGAGGACGAAATTTTTATTTAGAGGGGAAGAATTGTAACGCTCTCACCGTAGATAGTCCGTACGTTCTACTGTTTCGATGACTAACGTCTGTTTGGATAGTCAGAATGTCTAGAACTATACTTAAACTAGGGTGAGGATACATAAATTGATAAAATAAAGACCAAGAAAAATTAAGAGAAAAAAAAATGTAACTAGGTTAAAGGAGCCGGAACCACGAAGATGGGTGACCGTACTGGGAAGTCACTGCGTAAACAATTGAAGATCCCATACACTTGGGCAACCCTAGAAAATAAATTTCAGGATGTAATTAAAGGTTTACTAAGGTATAAATGACATTGAAAATGTCAAAGAAAATTTAGTTAATTGGTACAGATAAAAATAAAAATGAAATAGACAATATAAAATTTAAAGGAACCGTCGGATCGGGAATTTAATCGGTATTATTGAAAAAGTTTGACTATAACCTGAAGAGGGGCATTTTGGTCATTTGGCACCTAGAGCCGAACTTTGACCTAAATGTTCATTAAAATGAGTGATATTTAAATTTTGAAAGTCCCATGAAAACATAAAACTATATGTAATGTAATTAAAGGAATATAAGGAGAATGATTAGAAATTTAAAACTTTAATTATTAAAATTAATAATTTAATTTTAGTGGGGTATAAATAGGTATAAAATGACAAACCTAACACCACTCAACATCATCTTCCTCACTTCATCTCTCTTGGCCTAACCCTATTCCCATTTTTCCTCCATGAATGCTCACCTTCCAACCTCTAAATCCCTTTCATTCTCACCATAAACCTCACAAGTTTCTTTATAAAAATTAGTCACCACACCTTGGGAAGACTATAAGCAGCCAAGAAAGAAAGGATTGGTGAAGTTTTAGCAACTTGATGAATTTTCCATTCAAGGTTAGTGCAAGTTTTCTCCTCCTTTCTTTGTCAAATCTTGAATTGAGGTTGGAATGAGTGAGTATAACATGAAATTGAAAGCAAATGGTGAAAAACATTAGAACCCTCATTTCAGCAGCTTTGAAAATATGGGAGTTTAATGTCTTCATGCATGTAAATGGTGTTTAGTGATGTTAATGGATGTGTATATGAAGTTATATGTGTGAGAAATTGATTGCATGTGTATATTATGATTGACAAATTGGAGTTAGGGTTCTGACCTAACTATTAGAGACTTTGTGTAATTGCTGGAATTTAATTGTGTAGAGATGAATTGATGATGTTAGAAGTGCTATGAATGTCAATTTGTAGTTTGGGAGTTGGAGGAAATGAAAATTGGAAGTGTATATTTTCCATGCCGGTTGAGACTTTGAAAATCCAGTGTATATTTTGAGCCATAACTGAAATTGTGTTCCTCCAATTGGTATGAGACCAATTGGAGATGAAACTAGACCTAAAATGATTCATTTTTCATGAAGAGACTATGCCCAAATTCTGTCCATAACTTGGCCAAATTATTTTCCCAACTGGATGACCAAATGATGAACCAAGAAAAATGACCAAATGAGCAGTACACATTCATTTGGCCATAACTCCTCTAGACAGTCCAAATGACTTGAATTTTATACCATTGGAAAGCTTAGATATAAAACTACAACTTTCATGAAGATCACAGAGCCCAGACTTGCCTTAAACAAAACCAAATTGTTGGCCCAAGTTAGGTCACAAAACTATCTTGAACCATATTGCCTAGAAATTGCTAGAAATAGGCTTACTTTACCAGTTTTGGCAAAGAGGCCATAACTTGGCCTACAAAAATCCAAATGCTTCAATCAGTGGAAAAATTTCCAAAAGACATCAATCTACAATATTGATATTTTGACCAAAACCCAAAAAGCAAGGGAACTAGGTCAATTGGCTAGATCAAGTTGGTATGCAAATTCTGGAAATTGCTTAAGTGACCATTTGACTCCAGAATAGTCTTTTAGTCATATCTCCCATTAGGAAACTCCAATTGGGATGAGCCATATTGTTCTAGAAACCTAAGAAATAGGACTCCAACCTTATTTCAGACGCTTTCCTCAAATTATGAATGTAAGAATCCTTAAAGTTGAGTCAAAGCTACTGACCTGAACTGGAATCCTGTTGGCACAGGATACATGAGTCCAGGCCAGTGATTTGGCTATAAGTAATTCTATAAGATTTGAAAAATTGCAATCCAGAATTCTGAGTGACCATATGAGATAGGGCAACAAATTATATGAAGAACACTATGCCTAAAAGTGACTGCAACATGTCCAATTAAATTGGTAAAGTATAACTTCAAAATCTGCCTAGTTAAGGATCCAAAATTAGGAAATGAACTAGTTATGGTTATTTGACCATAACTTGAGTTCCAGAAATCCAAATGACATTATTCAAAAAGGGAAAACAATATAAGACATAGAGGAATAACTTCCATGAAGGAAGTATGGCCAAATAGTAGCCAAAAATTGATCAAATTGATAGGTAAAGTCAAGACATTAAAACTGAACCTAAAGAAAGGTTCATAAGACAAATAAATTTATAGTAGGGTTTTAACCCTAATATGTTACTAAACACTAAATTACATGAAATAGGTATGTGGGACTCACTTTCCCACTACAAATGACATGAAATTTTTAATAAGTAATTGATAATGCTTAATTGCCCAAAGTAAACCTAGGCTTCTGTATATAGTTTGGATCTATTGGTATACCAATTAGGGGACTACAGATAGTAGTACTGCCTACATGAATAATCATTGACCGACAAAATATATCTGATATGATTGTTCTACAAGTTATATGCCTGCCTGTTGGCCATTGAGTCTAATTTCATTACTGGCTTTGAAAGCCTGCCTATTGGCCTTGTGCCTAACATGATTGTTGTATACAAGTTAGACATATGGTTGTCTAACCAGTATACTCCCGTATATCTAGCCTTTATAGTCTGTTATAGGTTACTTGAGTACTGATATGATTTTGAAAAGACTGAAAATGAAATAAATGCACAGATAAGATCCTGATAAATAAATTGATCCCAAAGTTAAATAAATCTGTAAATACTTAGAATTTATGAAATTTGTTTAGAATTATTATTTTTAATTATTCAGTTATTTTTCTTTAAAGTTATGCACCACTAAGCGATTTGCTTAGCGCGTTGGTTTTCCATCACATAGGTACTGGAGACCAGACACAGCCACAACAGCAGCCGTAGCAGTAGTGTCCTGACAGAGAGTGACCACATCTGACAGTGTCTGTTAGTCACCTCAGCAGTATTTATTTTGGTAGGGCCCATGCTATTAGATTTTGTATTTTGGTTTATTGTACATAAGTAGGTACAGTGTAACTCATTTTGAACATTGTAAATAATTTATAATTATATTTTGGATTGTAAATAAAGCTGTGAGCTTTTGTATATAAATTTTCATATGAATGAGTTATATTATTTTCTTGAAATTACATGAAAAGTTGTGAATGATATGACATATGGAAATATGAGATAGATATGAAATTGTTTTTAATAGGTGAATAGTAAAACCTGCCAGATGCTAATAAAACAAAGGAGGCTCTGCCTGGGTTTCCACAGAAATAATTTGTGATAAAAAGAAATTTGACCACAAGTTTTCTATGAAATTTAAAATTAACAATGGACAGGACAGGATAAGATAGGGTGCTCCGGGACCGAATATGGTGTGCTTTACTCGGCTACACTATAGATGGGTAAAGGGTATCACAATACTACAGGATCATGTTATACCTTGCAGAGGGGTAAGGTGTGACAAGTTACTTGGGCACAGATATGAGTAATAAATTTTAAAATTAAATAATTACATGAATAGATAACTAATATGACATTAATAGGATCGAACATGAGATAAATGAGCAGAAAAGATCCCGATAAAATTTAATTACTCCAAAAGTTCGATAAACATGTAAAAGACTCAAAATTTATGAAAGTATACATGAAATAGAAATTTTATTTTTTTAGTTATTTTTACTTTACTTTATGCACCACTAAGCAAAATTGCTTAGCGCATTGGTTTTTACCACGCATAGGTACAGAGACTACCAACAGCAGCAGCAGTAGTAGGGACAGATAGGGATTGCATCAGATCTGCCATTGTGTGGTTGTTACCTCAGCAGAGTAGTTTTGGTAGGGTCCATGTATATTTAGCTTTTGTATTTTGATCATTGTATATAAGTAAATTATGTAATTCATTTTGTGACTGTAAATAAATTATAAATTATTGTATATGAATTATATATAAATGAAATGACATGTGATTTCTTTTTCAATGAATTTATGAGAATTTGATGACATGATATGGTACATGGATAAATGAGATGGTTATGAAACTAGTTTTAACAGGTAAATAATGGAACCCACCATACACTAATAAAAGTAGAGGAGACTCTATCTGGGTTTCTATAAAAATGAAATGTGATAAAAAAAAATTCTACACATGAGATAATATAAATAAATGGACATTAAATTAATAAGGTAGATGATAAGACAAGATAGGTTGCTCCGGCGCCAAATGTGGCATACCTTGCTCGGCTATACTGTAGATTGGTAAGGGGTGTCACATTTAGTGGTATCAGAGCAAAGGTTTAGGCGGTCCTGGATCTAGATAGATAGTATGCATAACATGCATGGGCCTCTATTTAGGAGTCAAGGTGACACTAATGCAGATATGTTCTTTGCCTGTTTTATAGGATTGATTGTGACGCCCCTCACCCATCTATAGTGTAATCTAGTAAAGCATGCTATATTCGGTGCCGGAGCACCCTATCTTATCTTGTCCTTTCCACTGTTAATTTAAACTTCGTAGAAAACATGTGGTAAATTTTTTTTTATCACAATTTATTTATGTGGAGACCTGGGCAGAGCCTCCTCTGTTTTATTTGCATCTAGCGGGTTTCAATATTTACCTGTCAATATAATCATAATCTACTCATTTCCTTATACATCATGTCATTCACAAATTTTCATGTAATTTCAAGAAAATAATATAACTCAGTCATATGGAAATTTATATACAAAAGCTCACAAGCTTTATTTACAATCCAAAATATAATTACAATTTATTTACAATGTTCAAAGTGAGTTACACTGTATCTACTTATGTACAATAAACAAAATGCAAAATCTAATAACATGGGCCCTACCAAAATAAATACTACTGAGGTAACTAGCAGACACTGGCAAATCTGGTCAATCTCGGTCAGGGCACTACTGCTGCAGTTGCTACTGCGGCTGTGTCTGGTCTCCAGTACCTACACGATGGAAAAAACCAACGCGCTAAGCGAATTGCTTAGTGGTGCATAATTTTAAAGAAAAGTAACTAAATAATTAAAAATAATAAGTTTAGGCAAATTTCATAAATTCTAAGTCTTTACCGATTTATTTAACTTTGGAATCAATTTATTTATCAGGATCTTATCTGTGCATTTATTTCATTTTCAGTCTTTTTTAAAATTATGTCGATGCCCAAGTAACCTATAACAGACTATAAAGGTGGATACATGAGAGTATACTAGTTAGACAATTATATGTCTACCTCAGATACAATCACATGTGAGGCACAATGCCAGTGGGCAGGCTTTTAAAGCCAGAAATGAAATTAGGTACAATGGCCAATGGGTAGGCTTAAAGCTTGTAGAACAATCATATCAGACATATTTTGTCGATCATTGATCATTCAAGTAGGCAATATTACTATCTGTAGTCCCTAATTGGTATACCAATCGATCCAAACTATATACATAAGCCTAGGTTTACTTTGGGCAATTAAGCATTATCAATTTCTTATTAGAAGTTTCATGTTAAGTTATAGTGGGAAAGTGGGTCCTACATACCTATTTCATGTAATTTAGTGTTTAGCAACATATTAGGCTACCATAAAATAATTTGTCTTATGAACCTTTCTTTAGATTCAGTTTTAATGTCTTAACTTTACCTGTCAATTTGATTAATTTGTGGCCACTGTTTGGCCATACTTCCTTCATAGAAGTTATTCCTCTATGTCTTGTCTTTGTTTTCCCTTTTGAATAATATCATTTGAAGTTTTAGAACTCAAGTTATGGTCAAATAACCAAAACTAGTTCATTTCCTAATTCTGGCTCCTTAACTAGGCTGATTTTGGAGTTACACTTTACCAATTTAATTGAAGATGTTGCAGCCACTTTTAGGCTTAGTTTTCTTCATAGAATTTGTCTCCCTATGTATTATGGTCACTCAAAATTTTGGATTATAAATTTTCAAGTTTTTTAGAATTACTTATAGCCAAATCACTGGCCTGGACTTAAGTACACTGTGCCAACAGGATTACAGTACAGGTTAGCGGTTTTGACTCAACTTTTAGGGTTCTTACGTTCATAATTTGAGAAAAGTGTCTAAACAAAAGTTGGAGCCCTATTTCTAACGTTCATCCCAATTAGAGTTTCCTAGTGGGAGATATGACTAAAAGACTGTTCTAGGGTCAAATGGTCACTTAGGCAATTTCCAGAATTTACATATGAACTTGGCCTAGCCAATTGACCTAGTTCCCTTGATTTTTGGGTTTTGGTCAAAATACCAATATTGTAGACTTATGTTTTGTGGAAATTTTGCCACTAGTTTCATTGCATTTGGATTTCTTTAGACCAAGTTTGGCCTTTTTTCCAAAATTGGTCAAGTAAGCCTATGTTTAGCAATTTCTAGGCAATATGGTTTTGGGCAGTTTTGTGACTTAACTTGGGCCAATAATTTGGTTTGATTAGATACATTTCTGGGCTCTATGTCCTTTATAAAAGTTGTAGTCCTATGTCTAAGCTTTCCAATGGTATAAAATTTAGGTCATTTGGATAGGAAGTTATGGCCAAATAAATTTGTACTGTTCATTTGGTCATTTTTCTAGGTTCATTGTATGGTCAGTCAGATTGGGACAGTCATTAGGTTAAGTTATGGACAGAATTTAGGCATGGTTTCTTCATAGAAAATGGAACATTTTAGGTCTAGTTTCACGTCCAATTGGCCTCATACCAATTGGAGCAACACAATTTCAGTCATGGCTCAAAACATACACTGGATTATAAAGTCCCAAACTTGCAAAGAAATGTACACTTCCAAATTTCATTTCCTCCAACTCCCAAACTACAAATTGGCATTCATGGCACTTCTAAACATCATCAACTCATATCAACAAAGTAAAATTCTAGAAATTTCATAAAATCTCTAATAGTTAGGTCAAAACCCTAACTCAAATTATCAATCACAAACATACACATGTAATCAAATTCTAGTACATGTAACTTCCTTAATCAACATCACTAATCATGATTATAGTATAGAATTGTAACACCCTTCACCCGTCTACAGTGTAGCCGAGCAAGGCATGCCACACGGTGTGCCGGAGCACCTGAACTTATCTTATTTCGTTTCAGTTCTTGATTTATTTATTCAAATCTTTATCTAAGGTTTAGGCATTAACGTTGTTTATTAAAGTCTAACTAATGTGGTAAATACCATATGATTTCAATAATCATAATCACAGTTTCATTCATAATCACACTCAGCTCTTATTTTGAAATTCTCAATTTCATCAATGTACATAATTTGCAACTAATTACATAAAATCACAGTCTAAATGTTATACAGTTTAATTAAATCACAGACTTATTCAACACAAATTTTTAATTTGAATTACAACATAAGAAATAATTAAAATATACAAAATACATTATATGTTTAATGTGAGCCCTATCTATATGCATTGCTGAGGAGGTGACAATCTTGAACTCTTCTGACACTTCTGCAGATCTAGACTCCAAAAATCTCAGTCTTTGTCTACTGGTTTTACCTTCAGTACCTGCGCGAAAAAACAATTCCATCACGCTAAGCTTTTCTGCTTAGTGGTGTAATAATATAACAATGAAATAATATATACAAATAAAGAAAGAAATAAATTATAATTAGGGTACTCAGGAATCAATTTTATTTGGTATGGTATTTCTAGTATCAACTATCTTATATGCTAGTTTGTTCCTCCTTGGGAAGTGCTAAGTTTATAACCTTTCAGTAATAATACCCAGTATACAATTTATTCTAACTATATTGTATTTTAAGTCTCTACAGTTTTGCAAATTGTATTTTTGTTATGTTTCTATTGCTAATCTCTTTTACTCATTTCATTCAATACTTAATTTAATTGTACTGAAATTTCATTATACTTAACTGCCTGAATTGAATAATTTTTTAATTTACTGCTCGTGTAGCCTACACACGAACCAGATTGGATAAACGGATATAGCATTGGGTATCTAGTACCTCAGGCCATCACACCATCGGTCACAAAGTATCTCCCGATCTGCAAGCAGTGGATAAAATAGCACTGGGTACCTAGTACCTAGGGTCGCACACCATCGGTCACAAAGTATCTTCCGGTGTGCAAACAGTGTGGCTAAGAAGCTGTATAATCAGTTAGTAAGGCAATAAGGTGAGTATCATAACATAATCCATATAACCATAGGCTATTAAAATCATAGTGTGGCATAATGAGCCATAAAACATAGTGTGGCATGAAGCCATTTACAATATATTGTCGAACCCTATTAGCATGCCAACCTATCCAAATTAGTCAACTAGGCAAACTAGGTCATATTACAAGATTACATATTTAATTCTTTATTTTTAGGGTTTATACATCATTATGCCTTTCACTGGTCAACGAACATGTTAACCTTTTTATACATCATGGATAAGTTGATTCTAGTATCAACATGTCACAATTTGCATTTTAATATGATGCTAATATAGTACACTATACATTTCTCACACGTTGGCATTTATTGTCAATTTATTTCTAGGCTTTATTGTATAGTATTGTCAATTTTTCAGTTTGGGCATGCTAGATTGATCTAGCTAAATGTCCTTTTTTCCTTGGTTTTTAGATTTTGGTCAAAGAAGAAAATTTACAGGTCTATGTCTTATTGAATTTTTGCCACTAATTTCATGTCATTCTGAGTTGTATAGACCAAGATATGGTCAATTTACTAAAGCTGGACAGATTGCATTCTCATTACAAATTTAGATTATTTTTAGGTCAATTTCAATTCTGGCAGATTTAGTACCCTAACTTGGGCAAGCAATTTGACTTGGTTTTGAACATTTCTGGGCTTTGGTGTCTTCATAAGAGTTATAGCTCTATGTCTAATCTTTCCATTGATATAGATTTCAGGTCATTTGGACTTGTTTTGATTGAGTTATGGTCAAATGAGTGACTACTGTTCATATGGTCAAATTCTGGGTTGCAATGGTTCTAGACAGTTTTGATACCTCAACTTATGCAAGCAATTTGACTTAGTAAATAGCATTTATGGGTTCTGTGATCCTCACCAAAGTTGTAGCCCTATGTCTAAGCTTTCCATCAGTATAAATTTCAGGTCATTTGGACCTGTCTATAGTGAGTTATGGTCATTTGATTGACTATTGTTCATATGGTCAAAAATTCTGGGTTCACTAATGGCAATCCGAATTTGGTCACTTTTTTTAGGTCACTTTTAGGTAGAATTTTAGCAACATTTCTACATGAAAGTTGGCCTATTTTATGTCTAGTTTTTCCTCCAATTGGCTTCATACCAATTGGGATCACAATTTTGCACTTAGGTCAATTTATCTACGCCAACAACAACACAACCTGCACATGAAAAATACACTTCCAATTTGGCAATTCTCCCCCTCCCAATACTACAATATTGCATTCATGGCACTTCTATCCCATTCATCACAACTCAATTATGTCAATTTGGGCAGAATACACAAGTGTTCAATGCATATATGACTACCTAATTCTTCAAATTAAATTCAACACAATATCTACATGCATTCACTTAATTTTTACTACATACAATTCAAACACTAATTCACATACACTGCCCTTAATACATAATTACCATAATTCATCAATTTAATTCATGAAATCAAGCACAGATCCATGCACCTCAAGACTGCCAAAATGGCGGTTTGCTAAGGTCTCCAAATTTCTTTCCAAAACCACTAAATTCAATACTTACTTACACATACATGGGAATTAATTGGCTAGCACTTCAATTTAACTCAATCAACACTAATTCCCATCAATTTATTATAAGAAAAATTGAAAGAACATGAGCTCCCATGGCTGCCAAAAATTGTACACATCAATAACTCATCAAAATCTTCAAATTTTTCACCATTCAACTCATCTCAACCTTAAAACAAAGTTTAATGAAGCAAGGAATGAAAAACTAGCACTAACCTCAACTTGAGCTTGATCAAACTTCACTAAACTTCCTTCTTTTGCTCCCAATAAGCTGCCCAAGTTGAGTGTGCAAGCTTTAGTGAAGA